>NC_136432.1:73225513-73608013 GCF_052849685.1 Lactuca virosa
GAATCCAAAGCACGTCAAGAAACTATGGAAAAACGTATGGAAGAACTTTGGAGTAAATTCATGCCAAACAATTAGTGCTTAGGGTTTAGTATTTGTAGGTCTTGGTGTATGAAACTTCCCATAGATTAAATTTATTGATTTGGGAATTTAAACTTTTGTGGATTTGATATTTGAAACTTTCTAGATTAACTTTATGGATTTGGTTAAAACTTTGTTGGTCATATTATATTTTTTCAAATTAGCTGCAAAAATTTGGATTTTATGCAATTTGCAAATATATAACATTTGAAATATGTTATGTTACCCACAGACAATCCACGAAATCACCCAAAAAGAATATTTGTGGAAAATCCGTGGGTAAACAATTCTGTGGAAAATCTGTGGGTAAACATCCGTGGAAAATCTGTGGGTAACAGAGCCGTGGAAAAGATGTGGGAAATCTTTTTGTGGATACTCCGTGGGTAATCTAGTCGTGGATAAGCTGTGGATAACTTTGTCGTGGATAAACTGTGGGTAAACTGTCTGTGGTAAATCTGTGAGTTAATATGTATGTGGATAATCTGTGGGTAATTCAGAGGGTAATCCGTGGGAAAACATTACCCACGAGCTTTTTCCCACGAATCTAGTTTCGTGGACAATCCGTGGATAAAGACCATTACCCACTGATTACCCACAAATAGGTCGTGGGTGAAGGTCTGTTTTGTTGTAGTGTTTTAATATTTCTACTAAGCCATCAAAGTAAATTTTAGCCGTGTAAAGCGGCATCTATTCCTTGGTGACATTTGATATGGAAAAATTTGTACATGTGTCCACGTGATATCTATGTAGATTTTAAAAAAAATTAATTATGATTTAACGTAATTATTATTATTATAAGTTTATAACTAATGGAATAGCGTTTGTTTGTGAAGATGATAAAGGAAGTGGTGAATACGATTGAAACAATGTCCCTTCAAAGCCATATGCAAAGCGACCTTCATCTTCTTTCATGATAAAAAGTAAAAACAAATCCCATAAAGATCATGAAGGTATCTTTGAATTTGGTTTGGTATGGACTATTGTTGCTATTGTATTTACATTCCCGCATTATCATCATGATCACAAACAAACACCAATTCCCTTTATTATAATAATATTCAGGAATAATAAAACTTATTTTAATAATAATATTAATTATTTCAAAAATAAACATGGATGTAATGTGGACGAGCGTGTTCGACAAAACTAGCTAAAAAGTTTCTATTTGTATATGGGCGTGTTCGGCACGTAGCGTTTGGGAGCATTTGAGAGCTTCTAGCTTCTAGCGTTTAACAAAACGCTCCATTTTGAACAAAAATTCACGTCCGACACTACAAGCTTCTAGCGTTTAGTTTAAACAAAACGCTCAAAATTCAAATGCTACTTCATGTAGCATTTAACAAAACGCTACAACCTACAAGCTACCCGCTACCAGCTAATTTTGCCGAACACGCCCTATGAGTGTTCGACAAAAGTAGCTGGAAGCTTTTAAAACATGTAAAATTACATAAAATGATTTATCTAACAATTTTGGCTATTTTTGTGGAATTTGATGGAAAATGGTTTTTGGCTATAACATTGATGATTATATAAGTTATATGAAATATTTGTCAAGAGAAAGTAGGATTTTAGTGTACTTTTTGTCAAACATTTCATACCTCAATACACAAAAAAAAAAGCATGTCAAGCTATTGTTTTATTCTATAAAATATTTGAAACCCTCGACACACACACACACACACACATATATATATATATATATATATATATATATATATATATATATATATATATATATATATATATATATAGCTAGGTTCAATTGTTTAAACTAAGTATTGTGTTATTGTATGCATAAATGTGAACCAATTAAAATTAAGTAAAAAATTAAATAACTAAATAAATAAACAAGGGTATTTTAGTAATTTGATAATTAGCTTCCGCAAATAATCCCTATAATCTTGCTAGCATTCAATTTTAACCTAATTTCTTTTCTTATATACAGCTGATGTCTTCCATAAAAAAAGAATGAACTGAAACAAAAAGAAGGGCTTTAGTTCCCCGTGTTCATCACCTGACTAACAGATCGGGCAAAGATCGGGGAGAAGCATCGGGCAAAGATGGGCAATCGATCTCCGGAGGACTCCTCCTTGGTCCACCAGTGATCACGAATCAAGGGGGAGAAGAATCGATCGACAGAAGACAGAGAACCGGAAAACTCACCGACTTTGGAGAATCCGACCTTTCTGCGCTTTATGGGATCAGATACGGGATCGGAGAAGTGGTGCTTCGACCCTATTTTTCGCAAATTACGATCTCCCTTTATGTTCTCATCCTTCTCAGGGCCTGATCCAGCCAGCAAAGCACTTCAAAAAAACCTCACCACCTCCGACGCTGCCCTTATCTAAGCACAAACCGACATTTCAATTGAAGAACCACCATGCAATTTCAATCTAAAAATTAGGGCTTTTTGTTTTCCATTCCTCTATATACCGTTGTTTCCTTCTTCTTTATACAATAGTGGTGAAGTGATTGATCCAGATGAATTTGCTAATCTTGTTGGTGGTTTCGTTGATGGGTTTTGCTCCTGGAGCTCCGGTGAAGATTTCCCTTTTCTATTGGTTCTGGAACTGAAAAGACTTAAACGGAGCCAGGTGGGGAAGATGATAGAATGGTGAAGTGAGAAAACTCGGATGAAATTAGGGGAAGGCTTTGGGTATTTGCATCCTCTTGTGTCTCTTGTCTGCTAGATTTGTTGTAAGTATTTTCTTTCTCATTTAAATTTTGTTGATTTATATATATACACAGACCACACGAATTAAAAGATAGATATATAGGTATTACTAATTTGAAAAGTGATCTAAACAGAGCACAAAACGACTAAAACTATTTTGGATATCGGTAATGGTTCCTTTGATTGATATATAACGAAATTAAAGGTACACTAATCAGTTTTTACTTATTTATTTATTTATTTATTTGTGTGTGTGTGTAAATATATACAGATTGGGGAATTAAAGAAAGGACTGAACCCCATTACAATCAAGCATTTCTGTCACTAGGGGTAATAATGTAATTTCTGGTAACAACGTAACATGTTTTGCTTTCAAATGTTTCTCTCTTGATTACTGGGAATTTACCATCTCTAGTGGGGAATTTACCATCTCTAATGTAATTTACCATCTCTAGTGGTGTTCTTTGGCAGGAAAACAATGGTGATGATATCTTCTTTGATTGAGTATGTTTCTTTTGATTGGGTTTTACTAGTTAAATAGATAAAAAAAATCAATTCTCTTGATGATCTTATTGTATAGTTGTGAATTTTGATAGATATGGAGCACATTGTGATCTAAGGGAAAGAAAACATAAACGTGTGGTACAATTCTTGAGATTGACATGAAGAAGATAAAAGGAATCATGAATTCCAATTCTGTTGGAATGGAATCATAAATTCCAATTCTGTTGGAATGAAATCATGAATTCCAATTCTGTTGGAATCTAAACTACAATTTGGTTTTGTTTTCACAGAAATGCTTGAAGAACGGACCACAAAATTGAAAGTGATTCTAAGCAACACTATTCTTTTATAATGTATTAGTGTCGTTGTTAGATTTTGATGTTTTCTTTCCCGTTTTGACATTTTTTTTAGTTTTATTCTTTAACAATAAATGTAATTATTAACAATTGTTACCCGTATTCTATAAGAAATAATGTATCTTTTGTTTTTATTCTTCAATTAATTGTTCAAGAATTTGTTATTCTACAAGAAGTTTTTAAAGTCATGATCAAGAAATAGGTTCGAGAATATTTTTATTATTTATGGTTCAAGAATATTTTTATTTTTGAATATACTCAAAAACACATTCTGTCAGAATGTCCGAATTAAAAGAATTATAATTCGTAAAATCGGATTTTTAAAATTAATAGAATCTATGATCCCTTAAAATATGCAATTTTCCTTTATTAAATCTATATTAATTGACTAAAATACCCTCTCATCTCTTTTTGAATATACTCAAACTCACAAAACCACTTAAATACGTCTATAACTTCTATAACTGATTCGCAGAGGTGTACACTGATCCGCATAGGTGTACACTGATCTGCAGAGGTGTACACTGATCCGCAGAAAACAGTTCTGCGTATTCCCTAACAGTTATGCAGAGGTGTACACTGATCCGCAGAAAACAGTTCTATAACTGATCTGCAGAGGTGTACATTGATCCGCAGAGGTGTACACTGATCCGCAAAAAACAGTTCTTACGTGGCTAAGTGATGTGTCAAAAACTCCTTACCAGGACTTCTGCAGATCAAAGTTTCCGTGGTTCGATTTGAATGAATGAAGTTTATTTCAAAGTATGTTTATTATGAAGGTTGTATGTTTATGTTTTTTAAAGTATGTTTTGTAACCTACTTAAAATATGTTTATTATTCAGAATACCGGTGTGTGTAATTTTATAAAAAACATGGAATATTTGTATACTTTGTATTAAACACATAACTTTTTTAAACGAATAATTAAATAAGAAAAAGGAAAAACGAAAACAAAGTTTTTACATAATAATCACATAATACCTTATGTGATTAAAAAAATAATAATACTAATAAACGAAAACAAAAATAAAAAAAAACGAATTTAAAAAAAAAAAAAACCAATTTCCGCAGAGGTGTTCATGGTTCCGCAGAGGTGTTTATGGTTCCGCATAACCCCCCTCTGCTGAACCTGTGGTCATTTTCCAAAATCCTCATTTACATGGTCATTTTCTTCAAAACCCTCCTCCTTTTTGGTTATTTCTCGAAATTTCTCAATCAAATAACAGGGGGATACCTGAAGAATATGAGAACCTGATCAGTAGCCTCACAATGTTGGATGAAATTTGGGCCACGCTTGAAAATCTAAAAAATCTTCACCTTATTTGCATATAAACATAAAGAATCTTTAACATTCCATTGATACTATTTGATTGTTTTTCTCATTTATATTTTTAATGTGTAGGATCTTGAGCCAAAACAACCTTGAAGGACCTATCCTTGAATCACTTTTGTAACATCCTATTTTTTCCAGTAGCTTCAAATTCATCCCTCGGATTTTAATTAGGTCATTTTGGCCCTTGATTTAGAAGGAAGTGGCAAAAGGAGGCCCTAGTGGCAAAATGGTAAGTTTGGAGACGTAAGTAGTACATCGGGTGACATGTGGTACGTTGGGCGTACACATGTGTACACTGGGCCAACGTACACATGTGTACGCCCAACGTACCACATGTCACCCGATGTACTACTTACGTCTCCAAACTTACCATTTTGCCACTAGGGCCTCCTTTTGCCACTTCCTTCTAAATCAAGGGCCAAAATGACCTAATTAAAATCCGAGGGATGAATTTGAAGCTACTGGAAAAAATGGGATGTTACAAAAGTGATTCAAGGATAGGTCCTTCAAGGTTGTTTTGGCTCAAGATCCTACACATTAAAAATATAAATGAGAAAAACAATCAAATAGTATCAATGGAATGTTAAAGATTCTTTATGTTTATATGCAAATAAGGTGAAGATTCTTTATGTTTATATGCAAATAAGGTGAAGATTTTTTAGATTCTCAATCTATTTGGATGAAATTTGCTATAATTATATAATAAACAAATAAAAAAAAAATAGTATGTTGCTATTTTTTTTACATTTAACTAACCTTATTAAATTACAATGTTGTAGATTCTTCAAAGAAATCAAAGGCAGGAATTGTAATTGCGGTTATTGGTGGAGTTCTTGCCCTTCTTCTGGTTGGGTAGACACAAAGGCTACAAACGTGAGGTCTTTGTTGATGTTGCAGGTGACTGTGAGCTTTTAAATCTTTTTTTTTAATTTTATTTAAAAAGTTTTTTGATAAATGACCATTTTGCCCTTGTTTTCTTCATCTTCCTCAAGATACCCGAAAAATAAAACCAAATTCAGTCCAAAAACCCATAAATCAAACCTAAAATGAAAACAAAACAAAATGAAAAAAATTGCACTTTTTGTCTCGTTAGTATGTTCTGTTCTTGATAACTCTTTAATGGTCTATTTTTTTTTTTTTTTTTTTTTTTTTTTTTTTTTTTTTTTTACAGTTTCTTAACGTTTTTCCTCCCCTGGAGTGGTAAGAGATTTGTTTATGCTGTGATGACTTCTTTTATAGGTAGGCCCTGTGTGTGTGTATTTATATTTATGTGTATATGTTTTCACTGGTCTTCACTTATATTCCTATCAAGTAATCAACTACTTCTGTTGCTTATGTTTGAATTATGTTTGAATGTGTGTGTGTGTGTGAGAGAGAGATTATTCCTGGTTATTTTGAGAGTTCTATGCCCATTGAATCAATTTTTGAAAGCCTTGTTTGCCTTCTATTAATGCAGTCAGATATGAAACTGAAGAGTACTTGCACATAATTGAAGACTCACCTATGTACCCTGTTATATATGATAAAAACAGGTATTCTACCGACTCTTTATAGTAGTTATGGTCATGCTGGTTGAAATTTTATGTTATAATATTTCAGAATTCATGCAATGGTCAAGTATCTTTAATAAAATAAGTTGAACATGAATTAGCAAAACACATTGCAAGGTTTAATGCTCTAAAACTTATAATATTTTAGTTTAACTCTCTTTAACCGTCATCTTTATGTCACACTTCTAAGTAGGCCTGGGTTTAATCTTGGTAGTTGTCTTTAATTAGTTACTAAGGGCAATATGGTCATTATCTTGTTAGATTAATTAGGTCAGTACTTGGTATAAATAGGTGATTAGTAGTGTTGGTTAGGGATATCTTGGATCTATTGCTATAATTTGGTATATTTTTCAATGTACAATGATGCAATAAGATTAAAAAGAAATAAATAAGATGCTATTAGAAACAAAATAATGGAAGTATGTTTTTTGCGGACGTGTATAGTCTCTGCCTCCAATAATCAATGGAGCACACTCAGCTATTTCCACAAAGAACAAGATGTAAATTTGTTATTATGTAAATTATGTTTTCATTGTAAATGCGTTCACTATATTGTGGTAAAAATAGTAAAGTATGTTGCTATTTCCTTCTCTATTGGTTGTTAACAATATTTGACGATATGGATTGAAATTTATGATATTTGACAATATGGATTGAATATGTAATTATTTTTAGTTTTTAATTTCTTCATTAATTTGTAAATTTTTAATAATACCAAAATCCGTCGCTAATAATTTGTAGTCATTTCGAGATTCCGTCGGTAATCTGTTAGTAAGTTATTCCAAATTCCGTCGGTAGTCTGTTAGTAAGTTATTTCAGATTCCGTAGGTAATCCGTTAGTAAAATTTTCCGTCGGTAATCCGTTGCAAACAAATTCCGTTGGTAATCTGTTGCAAAATATATTCTGTTGGTGATCCGTTACTATTTCCGACAGAAAATCCGTCACTAAAAATTAGCCATAGCCGTCGGAAATCCGTTACAAACAATTAGCGACAAGAATATACCGAACAATTAGCGACAAGAATATAGTGAAGTAACAAGACTCGAACGGAGGATGAAGCCCTTTACAACATGAACCAAATCAAATTTATGTTCAGATTTGAATAAGATAATATATATTAACTATTTAATCACATAATTTTGTAAAATTTCGGGCTCTGTTTTTTTCGGAGCCCTGTACGGTTGCACACCTTGCACACCCACAGGGCCGGGGCCTACTACCGAATGGATTTTATTTTTTTTAATTTGAGTATTTCTTAAAATTTAAAAAGCTAAAAACTCCTAAAAATTGCATGTCCGAACACGCCCCATATGTCCAATTTTGTCGCATTGACAAAATGGCTTAAATAAAATACCAATAATAGTTTATTGCCTTATTAGATACATTTAAAAAAATTATCATCTTAAAAAACAAAAGCACAAATTGACCATTATTTAAATTCATTTTATGAAATTAACCCCATTATTTATTCTAACTATATTGTTTCACTAGTTTGTCACTTAAGAACAGGGATGCTCTGTTCGTGACGGAAGAAGTTTGAAGGGTCAAACTTGGTCTTAATTTTCCTCAACTTAGAAAAGTTATCTTTGAAGTAGTTAATTCCCCAATTAACATTACTTTTTCCATTTATTCCAAGATCAAGATCTCTATAATTCACATAAGCTTCTCTTGGGGACTTTGAAACATACTTTGTCATATACTCATAAACCTTCCGATTCATACTTACATACTTGTCCTCCATTCCAGAATCCATCCACGAGCTATAGTACTGAATCTTAAAAAGTATTCCGTTCCTATGCGGAAACGGAATAGACGATTCCGAAATCTTGCTCATGATTCCGCCGTACGGGTTCCAAATGATAAAAGGACTTCCTTCTTCCAACATTATTTTCCATAATCCTTCTAACCCCGATTCCGGTATCTCTTCCTTCACAAAATCCGATTTTGCTTTGAAATAATTCAAAGACCTCGGTTTTCCATCAAGTAGGACAGATGGCGGGGTGTTTAAAGGGTATGCCCCGATAAACATAACCGACTCAATCCAACTCATTTCGATAAAATCCTCCTTTTTTACTCCTAATTCTGGAAAACCCGCGTTCATAATCTCCAACAGTCTGTCTCCCCTACCGAGAAACAACGCTTGATAAGTTGTACTTAGTGTTTTATCACTTGTACGACTAATAAAGGCTCTCACAAAAAGATCCTCATCGAAATTTGGTGCCACTTGTTGCCATTTATAAAGAATCTTGGTAGCGCCTTGTTCCAATGTTCTTGGAACATTGAAAACAGTGACAGTGGCAGGCACAGATACAAGTTTCAGTTTCCACGAAACAATAATTCCGAAACTACCCCCGCCACCACCGCGTATCGCCCAAAAAACATCCTCCCCCATCGATTTTCGGTCTAAAATCTTCCCATTTGCATTAACAATTCTCGCGTCTATCACGTTATCCCCCAAAAGCCCGTATTTCCTCATCAACGACCCGTACCCGCCTCCCGACACAAGTCCACCCACCCCCAAACTCGTGCAAATACTCCCCGGAATCCCAACCGTTTTGCTCTTCTCCGCCACCCGATAATAAACCTCACCGATTGTGGCCCCCGCCTCAACCCAAACGGAATTATCCGCCAAGTCAACGTTGACTGCTCGCATCTTTGACAAGTCAATGACAACAAACGTGGGACCCGTAACCGATGTGTAGGACACTCCTTCATAATCGTGTCCACCACTTCTTATCCGAAGATGAATCCCGAGTTTTTTAGCGCAAATAACCGCGGATTGGATGTGGGATTCGTTTGAAGGGGTGAAAATGGATTCGGGTTTTGGGGTTGATTGGGTTGTGAATCTGAGATTTATAGCCCGGGAATTGAGGATTGAGATGAAGTTAGTGTCGTTTTTGGTGAAGAAAGAGTTGGGGGTTTGGATGTTCGAAAGACATTGATGGAAGGTTTCTTGAATTTGTTGTGAAGATGAAAATGGAGTTAGTGATATAAGAAGTACGAGAATAAATCTTGAAGAAGGCATTTTTTTCTGCATGTATTGAAGAGGGAGATGGGTGTTTCAATTTATATTTACTTAGGTTTGATGAAATCAATGCAGGAGTTTGACATTTTACTCTTTATGACGTTGGTGTCGTTAAATTTTTGCTATGTTTAGAGCATCTCCAAACCATAACGGCACACTTGCAATGGTCAAAAAAATGGATCGAATAATACCAAAAAAAGTATATAACTAGTATATCTTTTGTAATTTATGTAGATTATTAAAATCATTATTTATATTAAATATTTTAAATATATGTATGTTTTTGTTATATTAACTTTACAACTTGTATGTCCATAAAATTATAACAAAATATTTTTCCGTATCTGATTAGCTTTAATTGATTGTAATTTTATTAAATCAAACTTTTTATGAAATGAATATATATATATATATATATATATATATATATATATATATATATATATATATATATATATATATATATATATATATAACACCATGTATTTATAGAAATATTAAAAATATATATGAAAAAAATAAATATTTATGGGTCGTCTTCTATTAGATTTTTTTTTGAACGAGCAATATGTTAAAAACAACTAGCTAGGTGCTAGAATATTACAAAATACAAAAATGATTCAATTAGATTAGATTACTTGTACAATATATACGTTGATTTTATGTGTTATTATAATCATCACCTTGATGGCTCGTTGGATAACGAGATAAGGTTTGGGCTTCTATATGGGAGGGTCTTAAGTTTAAATCTTGAAGTTTCAACCAGGGTTTGGTTTAGGTCCTGTTTGGTAGCCTCCTAATTGAAAAATTAAGAGACAAACTCTTAATTTTTCAGATGTAGACTGTTTGGTTGGATATGTTTTTATGCCTCTTAATTTATAAGTTGCCCCTTAAACTTTCAGATTTAATGATATGTCTGAAAACATAAAAAGAACCCCGTTCCCTTTTTGCCCAAATGAAAAGCAAGACATTCCATATCTTCATCAAATGATGAACCTAGCCGATACTATAACGAGAAATGCATGTGTTATATATGCTATGTGTATTGTAAGATATATGTAAATTATAACTTTTTATAAAAAAAATGTCATGGTCTTTTATATTTTAAAACATATTTAAAATTTTAAATAAATTTAAACCATATAAATTAATTTTTATTTTTAATGATCAATTAATATCAACGAATAGATAACATAATATTACAATTAATAATAATTATATTTAAATTATAGCTAGTCAATTAAAATAAATTAGAAATAAATAATATAAATTTGAGGAACTAACTTTGCAAAACTTTGATATCATTTTGATGTAAAAGAATGACCCAAGTTCCATTGTCTTCAAGTGCTTGAATTTCTTTGCATTGCTTCTTTCTAGTTTGGATCAGTAATTGTAGGCTCATCATGAGAAGTGATGGCTGCAAGGTAAGCTTGATGAGACTTAGAAAATTTATCATAAGAGACAAGTTGAGAGATGGGATGTACCATGAATTGGGAATCACGACATGAACGGTGGTGGAATGTTCGAGAGATGGAGGCAGATCCATGAGAAACTCGCTCAAGTGTCTTGGTTTACTCTTTGTTCTTGTACTCCGCCAATTTCTTTTCTCATTGCTTCTTTTCCTTTAGGTCAAAAAACTTGTATCCCTTTTGTCCCATCGGGTAACCTAGGAATACACATGGTTTACCTTTCTCACTAAATTTATCACGTTTACTAATGCTGTCATGAACATAGGCAAAACAACCAAAAACCTTTAGGTGATTGTATGTTGGTATCTTTCCAAGTAACATCTCATGAGGAGTTTTGTTTTCAAGGACCTTGGTAGGGAGTTTGTTGATAGTTTAGGCTACAGTCAAGATGCAATCTCCCCAAAACTCTATTGGTAACGATGCTTGAAAACGTAATGTCTGACCCATTTCCAAGAGATGTTTGTATTTTCTTTCAACTACGCCATTTTGTTATGGCGTATAAGGACATGTAGTTTCTATAATAATTCCTTGTTTTTTTTAGAATTCCATCAATTATCTAGACTTAAATTCTGAACCATTATCAGTTTGAATCCTTTTAACTTTTGTATGAAATTGGGTTTTAGTCATGTTGCAAAATGTGATAAGAAAATGACCTGCTTCAGACTTAGTTTTCATTAAATAAACCCAACATCCTCTACTATAGTCATCAACAATTGACAAGAAATAATGTTCTTCATTTATAGTAGCTTTTTGATATGGACCCCAAATGTCAACATGTATCAACTCAAAAATCTTTATTGTTTTGGAAAAATTAATATGAAAAGGAAGTTTGGTTTTTTTTTTTTTTTTTTTTTTTTTTTTTTTTTTTTTTTTTTTTTTTTTTTTTGAAAGAGACTTCAAGTTTGGTTTGTTTTGCTCTAAGACATGAATCACAAAGCCAATTACAATTACCTACATCTACTTATAATTTCTTCAATACTCCCTCTGAAGCGTGACCCAATCTTCTATGCTAAACCATCTCCTTATTTAAAACTGCCATTGCCACCATACTCTCAATGAACGACTCCAAGTAATATAATCCACCACTTTCCTTACCCGTCCCAATCGGGTTCCTTGAACGTAAGTCCTATATATAACATGCTTTTGGAAGGAATGTTATGGAAAAGTTTAAATCATTTGAAAGACGACTTACAGAAAGCAAGTTGCAATTGAAATTTGGATCATTCAATATATCTTTCAAACTAAAATCGTTAGTTAGATGTATGTTGCTAGTGTGTTTACCAGGTATAGATTTACCATTAGGTATAGTGACATAACTATTATGTTGATTAGTTTTAAGGTCTTTCAATCATTATGTACGTGGAGTAGTATGCTCACGGGCTCCAGAGTCAATAATCCAAGAAATTAGGTTTTTAATCTCACTAGTCATATAGGCCTTAGGAATATTCTTACCCCTCATATTCGCCTTAGGATGATTATTGGTTTTGTTGGAAGCCCTTAGCATGCTCACGAGATCTTCATATTCTTCTTTTGTGATCATGGGAGGGCTTGTTTCTTCCACGATTGTTGCATCTTTAGCTTGCATTCTTTGTTTACTGGTTTGATTCTTTCTATTTGTGCCTTTCGTGTTCCACCACTTCGGATACCCAATTAATTTGAAGCAGCCTTCAACCATATGACTAGGCTTTTGACAATGTGTGCACCACTTTTCATCTGATTTTATGAATTTTCGGTTGTCTTATTTAAAGTTTGATTGCGATCTAGCCTGATTAGTTTGACGGGAAACAATTTTCCTATTGTATGGAACACCAAAGATTCTGAATTGGGGATGCGTGACATGCCAATCTGTCGTTGATGTTCATCCTGTCTAACAAGATGGTATGCAACGTTTAGAGTAGGTAGCGGGCTGCTGCTGAGTATCTGAGTCCTTACAACAATAAATTCTTCGATTAACCCCATAAGGAAACCATATAGATGCTCTTTATCTCGAAGTTTAGTGAATTCTTTGTTGATTTCACATAGACATCCATTATATGAACATGCAGGGATTTGACTGATGGACTGAATTTCATCCCACACACTCCTTAGCTTTGTGTAGTATGATGATACAATCAATTTTTTTTTTTTTTTTTTGTTGTATAGTGGTAATTGCACGCTGCAGTTCATACGCTGGAGGAGCATTCTCTTTTCCAAATCTTTCTTTGAGATCCAACCATATATCCCTGGCAGTGGTGGCGCATTTCACACTTCTCTTTCTTTATCTCTTTCTCCATAGAACTCACCATCCATCCTCGCACCATCCCATTGCATATCTTCCAGTTGGTAGATCTTCTGAATCTTCTTGCGGCATAGATAGGGTTCCATAGACGAACCCTATTATGTTCTTGGCAAAAAGGGCGTTGATCATCTCGTTTTCCCAGTCTCCATAATTCCCATCGCGCATAAGGTTTTCTCCTACAAAGTTTTGTCCAGGGTGATCAGAACTGGTGAGGAAGTAGGGTGAAGTTATGTCGATGATGGATTTTTCTCCTTTGGACGACTCTGGTTTATCGCCAACCATTGTGGACAAGCACTAGGATTGATTCTCCAGTATTTGCTTTGATACCATAATAATTTTAGGCTAAGAAAGTTTCTGATTTTCTTATTGATTACAACGAGATTACATCAAGGTATTTATATGAATATAACCTAATAAGATAAGGATACAAGTCCTTGAGGAATAAGAAAACGAGAGAAATAAGGAAACTAAATAACAACTAATAATAATCTCAACATCCCCATCTTTTGTTCGTAAATTCATGCTCATACAAGACCTAGACCTGATATTGAGGTTGTAGTAGGCATGGTGAGCAGGTTCGTAAATTCTCCAAAAACATAACACCTGGATGTTGTATTCTAAATACTTCACTATCTAAAAAGGAACCCGGAAGCTAGATTGTTTTTCAAAAAGATGTCTAATCGAGAAGTCAAAGTCTTCACGGATGCATATTGGGGAGGATCTAGTGTATTGTACTTTTGTGTGGGGTAAATTTGTCATTTGGCGAAGTAAGAATCAATCGGTCGTAGCTAGAAGCCTAGAAGTAGTGTAAAGGCTGAACTTTGGGCTATGTGTCAAGGAATTTGGCTAGGAAGGATGCTTAAAGAGCTTAAGATTTCGAAGAGCATAATCATGACTCTTTTCTGTGACAATAATGAGACAATTGAAATTACTAAAAATCCAATTCATCATGATCAAAGAAAACACGTGGAGATTGACCGTCATTTTATCAAGAAAAAGCATGATGCTGTTATTTTGAATATGTCACATGTTCCTTCAAACTACCAATGTTTTGATCAAGGCGCTTCCAAAGAACAAATTCGACAACATGAAAGACAAGATGGATATGATTGATATTCATACCCAACGTGAGGGGAGTGAAGAATTCTCGCATATTACATATTATTTAATTTTGTTCTTATCAGGTTTTATTTTAAATGTCATTATCTATTAGGAATTAGAGTCCAACTAGAATTAAATCGGTTAGCCAGCCCTAACTATTCTTAGTATTTTATATCCATATTGTTCTACTTATTTTTATTCAATTCAACAATAATAAAAACTTATTTTTCCCTAGCTATTCTTAGTATTTATATCCTTCTTGTTCTACATATTTTTATTCAATTCAACGATAATAAAAATTTGTTTTTCTTCTATACTAACAATGTAGGAAACCGTAGTTGGGGTAGAAACTAGTGCATACAAAAGTTACGGGATTGTCTTATAACATATGGATCCTTTATATAAGAAATGATTCTGATTTTTGTTTATAAATGGAATCTATTGCTTAATTCACTACAATAAACATATAATTAATATAAATGATACCTTAAGAATTAATTAATCTCGTGACATTCAATCTTGGATCATATTATACTTCTCATTAGCTTTTAATCAGTAACATAAATACAAATTTAGATAATTGTTACCTAATCCAAACTATGTTAAAATAGCACGAATTCTATTTCTTCAACATATTTCCTTCTTTTGCTTTGGTTTAAATCCATTTCAACACTTGTACGTTTTTCTTTTTCAGGTTGTTTCGGTATGCTATCCGGACATGAAGGGGGTCCTCAAAACACGCTAGAGGTCTTGAATTTCTTTTCTAAAACGATGGTTTCATTTCATCTAGAGCTTAATTTTCATTTTTATGAAAGTTTCATTAGATTGTCACATCCTTTCATGTGTGCATGGCCGATCCATATGGATTTCATGCTCTGGGTCACGAGACTTAATAATGCCCCCATACTCGACCAACATAATTTATACTAGAAAAAATTAAACCATTTTTATTTAAAGAAATTATTGCCATAGACACAAAAACTTGCAACCATCACCTAAAACATTGATTTCTAGTATTTAAGGCCAATATATTCAGATGTGATTATTTGAAGAAACAGGTCAGGTAAGAAAACTAATACTCAGACAAATAAACCATCCCTGATTTTAACCATCTAATTATCTTATTCCGATTCCTTTTGTTTTGTGATAATCAATCTGGAAACACACATCAACATTTCCTTAAATCGAATTACCTCTTCAATTATATTTCATCTAGGAAGAAAAACAAACACCATTAACAAAAAACAAAGTTTAGCTCACCACATGCTATGATGTGTGTTTTGACAATCAGAATCATTTTCAAAATATACATCTCTTGTAGATACTATTATCACAAATATTGATATAGTATTGATGTTATAATTAAGAAATAATAGTTTAATAACCTTTCATCGAACAATGTGCTTTAATGGTTACAATAATCGTTATTTCTTTATATACAAAGGAAAATGATGTAAATAAAATACAAGTTATGCTTTTTTACACATGATTGCCACTCAAAAACTCACATACTAAGTGCCAAACAAAAAAAAATATATATGTAACTTGCTAGCTTATTTCCAATACATATAGTTCATGAACGCTGCTATAGGAATCCGCTCAATTTACAACACTTCATCGCCAAAACATAATATATACTCCATAGCAAATACTGATAATCGTTTTCCTCTGCCTCGGACAATGTCTCCAATACGCTGCATAATCCACGATTTCCCCTACCTTTGTGAATTGAAGTTTGAGAATATCGCATCATCTAGACACCCAATCCTAAATGAAGAGATTTACTTGATGAAGAGTAAAAACTTGAGAGGTTTGATAATATTTTGAATAAGAGAAAGACTATTCATACTTAATTGTGATATATACTATGGTCTCTATTCATTGGGGATTTAACCCACTAAAACTTTTTAAAAGGGTCCAACAGCATAGCCCAAAAATCAAGAAAAACCTCTCGACTCCCCACATCCAAAGCTTAAACCCAACATCTCATGAGTAAAATGGATCCACTATTGTGGGAGCCTAAAAATTAATTTTTAGAGGAAACTACAAATTTGATCCATGTGGTATACAAAAAACTGTGGATAGGATTCAAAAAGTTTCTGACTTGTATGGAAGGTTCAAAATTAAGAATTTTCCGTGATTTTGGTAAAAAAAAAACTTGAAAAGACGGTTATGCCCTTTTATTTCATTTTTTCCTTTTTTATAATTATTTTAATACTATTTTGATTAAAAAAAGAAAAAAAGAATTTGCTACCAACCACCCCCACCATACTCTCTCTCTCTCTCTCTCTCTCTCTCTCTCTCTCTCTCTCTCTCTCTCTCTCTCTCTCTCTCTCTCTCATCTATCATCTATCATCTGCAAATCAGGATAAAAAAAACCTAGAACTAATTTGCTACTAGATTACACACAAGAGACCCCCCCCAAAAAAACAGGTTCTTTAATTTTTTTTGCACAGCTTCAAAAACCAATCATATTCCCCTCAACAGGTTCAATAAGGTTAAACTTCTTCTTATCTATCTTTGATAACTGCACTATCCATTGAAATTCTTGTTTCTGGGTGGCTCTCACTCCATATCCCTTCTTGGCTAAACAATAAACTCATTCCAGATTCCTTCACTTTTCTTGTCTGATATATGTTTGTATTTTAGAATTATTTCATTTCTAGAACCTTAGTGAAGGTTCTCCTTCTTCCTTTCCCAATTTATTTATTCAGAATTATCACCATTGGAAGCATATGAGATATCCAATTTAGCAAATAGATGAAGATGTATAAAGATAGTAATACAAAGCTAAGGAGTTGGAACTAAAATAAAGGGAAATTGTAAGAGATTTGGATACATCAATTGCGATCCTAAAGATTTGGATGAAGCAGCTCCTCGAGCTCTTGCGGATCTTTGGGCTTGGTTGAATGCTCTTAGGGAGAAGGAGAGAGGGTGATTGGGTCGAGTCATTGTGAGTGTCTTCAAAGATAAGGCTAATGGAGAAGCGACTACAGTTTCATCCCACCCTTGAGACATTGAAATATGTTTTTTTGGCTACCCTGAATCTTGGATGGAATATGTTTGTGATATCTGGTTGGGGCACGGTAGCTGTAGGCTTAGGAGGCGACTCATTGGCAAGGTTGTAGAACTCGTTATTCAGTACCTGTTCGGCCGACTACCGAGCAGCGAGTACTCGGGGAGTACTCGGATTCGGTATTTCATGTAGAAATATTTTTAGAGAAATTATATATGTCAAAATCATAAGTTAAAATCATAAGTTGATAGAAATATATAAAAAAATTAGATATATGTGAATACACAAAAACTGAAAAACACATAATGGTCTCACTTCGTGAATAATTATAGAAAATTTAAGATATATATGTATTAATAATCTCATGTGTGTGTGTGTGTGTTAAATAATAGATCATTAAGTATATTATACATATTAATCACCAAGTTGACCGAGTTTTACAACATTGCTCAGTTCAGTAAGGAGCCGATCGGGGAGTACTCGGGATTCTGTGACTCGCCTCGGTAAGGGGCCGAGTAGCGAGTACTCGGCCAACTCGGCGATTTTTTACAACACTGCTCATTGGTGACGGCGACAACATAAACACGGTTCACCGGAGATGTAGCCACCACCATTGTCTTGGCTGATGTATGCTTTTGCTCTGCACTTCCAAGAAGCTAGTCTAGTGAAAAATAGTGGAGAATTCTTCAAATCCAAGTTCTTCAAAGCCAATACCAATTATTGGCGTTTGATTATCGATACTTTTTGTTTCAGATTCTTGAGATGGGTTTTTTCTGGTGAAGACGTACCGAGAGAGAGAGAGAGAGAAGAGAGAGAGAGAGAGAGAGAGAGAGAGAGAGAGAGAGAGAGATGGTAGGGATGGTTGGTAGTAAATTCTTTTTTTTACATCAAAATAATATTAAAATAATTATAAAAAAAGGAAAGAAGAAAATAAAAGGGCATAACCGTCTTTTTAAGTTTTATTGGACCAAAATCACGGAAAATTCTTGATTTTGGACAGTCCATGCAAGTTGGAAACTTTTTGGACCCTATCTATAATTTTTTTAATACCACAGGGACCAAATTTGCAGTTTTGTCTAAAAATTCCTAAAAAATCCCCAAATTTCCACAAAAAATTAACAAAGAAAAAAGCCATTGGTTAAAACCTTAATTTCTACGAAAAATTGCACAAGATATTGTTAATATATAAATCATTTGCTTACAAGTTTAATAGTCTTAATTCGGGAAACTGTTTTTCTTCATGTGCTTTTACTAATAAACTAGATGAAGACCCGACATGCCGTTGGCGTGAGGTTGGATTGGCCTGGACAAAATTTGTTACGAAATGATTGAAAGCCCAAATTTATATGAAAGATTAATAAGAACTTTAATTTTTTTTTTATTTATAAATATTTACAATAAATGAAGATTCACAGTTATTTAGAAGTAAAACACATGAGTATTAACATGAAAACAGAAATGAAAAGCGAAGAAAATCTCATTTGTAAAGCAAGGTAGGTCTCTAAAGTTAATATGCTCACATCTAGGGATGAAAGTGGGTCTAAAGCCGGACTTGATGGACCCAAAACCGGTTAACA
Source organism: Lactuca virosa (assembly GCF_052849685.1). Taxonomy (NCBI): domain Eukaryota; kingdom Viridiplantae; phylum Streptophyta; class Magnoliopsida; order Asterales; family Asteraceae; genus Lactuca; species Lactuca virosa. The sequence continues at coordinate 73,244,476 of NC_136432.1, forward strand.
ATATTTTGTAGAACTGGAAACCGGACCGGTATATAGGAACCAGTTCCGGTTTGGTTTCGAGTACGGTACTGGGTAAAGTGGGTCTAAAAATGGAAACCCGGAAACATCAAAGTGGGTAGGTTGGAACCGGATAAAGTGAGTTTAGAACCGGAAAACCCAAAAAAGCCGAATTTTTTTGGTAATTTGTTACTAGTTAGTGGGTTGAACTTTAAATATTTTCATATTGATATCCAGACTTTGGGGGAATTTAAGTCATTAATTATGAAACCAAAATTGATAAAACTATAGTCTAAAATTATGTACAAACTCTAAACTATACTGTGAAAAAAACTGCATGTCAATCCGACTTTAAACGAATGAGATATGCACATGTTAACGTTTTCACAGAATTCAAAGTACAAAAACAAATAGCTGAAAAGTTAAAATTTTTTAGCTTTGATATCCCGACTTCGGGGAACTGTAATTCATTGAATATTAAACAAAAAATAACATAATTATAGTCTAAAATCATGTCAAACTCTAAACTACATGTTGGAAAAAACCACATGTCAATCCGACTTTAAACGAATTACATATGCATGTTTTAAAACTTTCACAGAATACAAAAAAACTGAAAAACTAAAAACTTCTAGCTTTGATATCTCGACTTTGGGGGAATGTAATTCAATGAATATAAAACTAAAAATGACAAATTTATAGTCTAAAATCATGTACAAACTCTAAACTACACGTTGGAAAAAACCATATGTCAATCTGACTCGAAACGAATGAGATATGCATGTTTTAAACGTTTCATAGAAACTGGTTCTGGCCCCTAAAAGTGGTTTCAGTTCCTAACACCGATTCCGGTTCATAGACCTGGTTCACCCGGACCCGATGGACTCAAACCCAGATTACCCGGAACCCAGATAAAACCAAATTTTAAACCCCGAACAGGAACCGGTTTTATATGTAACACTCCAAAAATCACAAAAAAGTAATTTTTTTATAAACAACCCATTATCCATAATTGTTTACAAGAAAAGCCATTGTTTCAAAAGTAAAATCATATTAGAGTGTCCCAAAATCCAATATCATGAAAATAGGAAGATATGCACGATCGAGCCTTCGCTTTCCCACGATCCTCCGAAGTACCTGAAACAATAAAGTGAAACCGTAAGACAAAGCTTAGTGAATTCTCCCAAAGTACCATCACACAACATAACAAACAATAACATGCAAATATGAGCCTTCAACCTGACTGGATCGCCTCACAGCGCCTGCAATCTATCTGGACCGCTCTACGGGCCTTCAGCATGAATGAACCGCCTCGCAGGGCCTACATACTATCCAGACCGCCCCGAGTATCTTGGCCTTCAGTATAAAGCATGACCGCCTCAACCCAACCACAACCCGTCGAAAAATGTAACAGATAAACATAAACATAGATCCATTAAATACTGATAATCATACAGATCTATTAATCAGTCATATACTAACATAACACCATCCTATAACCATGATACGTAACCTAGTGGGCCGACAATGGTGCTTTCGAACCATGCGTACAGTGAGGAAAACTCACCTCCCAGTCTGAAGAAATAGCTACACATATTACTGCTCTAAATGTTGACTCTACCGGCCACCTATACAATCACAATCACTTAAGCTCAACTACTATTCAAAATACCCAAAATGCCCCTAAGTCAAACTTGGGTCAAAGTCAACCTGCAGCTGACCGCCACATCATGGCCATCCATGGCCACGCCCATGGTCGCAATACGACAAAGCAAACGTGCTCAGCCCAATCACCACGCCATGGTGAGGCTCCATCACACCTTGGGGACCAGTCAACAAGACTTAATTCCTTAAGCTAATTTCCACACCATTCCAGGAGTTCCCAAGCTCAAACTAGGTCCAAACCATAACCTAGATGGATAAAGTTTCCAACTTTATCCTGTAAACCTTGCTAATAAGTCAAGATCCAAAGCCCTAAGTTCTTAATGGAAGCATAAATCACATTCTATTCATTAAGAAGTTATTCCTTAGAGTTATTTCTCCAAAGTTTACAGAAGGATTTCCAACACCTTATATACTATAAAAATCATAGCTTTAGGGACATGCATGTCAAATGCATTTCCTTTCCATTTTTAGGGAAAAACAAGGGAAAAAAGGGCCAAGAGTCCATGCGTGGCCTCAAAACTCAAGTCTACTTCAAATCCAAAGAGTTAAATGCTCCAAATGGTTTGGAGATTCATAAAGTTGCAAGCTTTATGAGATCTCATCTTCCAAAACCCTCCAAACATGAAGAAAAGGGACCAAATCCAAGATCTAATAACCTAGCAAAGAAAAGATTGAGTCTTGAACACTCACCTAAGTCCAAAAGAGAACCTAGAAGATGAATATGCTGCTTGCAAGATGATGATCCTCACCAAGGGCTTCCTTCTCCTTCAAAGATGCCAACAAAGTATGAAGAATGAACTTTCAAGAGTGATGGAGGCTAGTGTTAGGGTTTTAGTGCTTGTGAGGGTGATGGAGGCTGAATGACATTGAAACCCTAGCCATAATGCCCTTTAAATAGGGCTCAATGCCCAAAGGATTAGGGTTTCACCAAAACTGGATGCTACGCCGTGACACCTCATGACCACGCCGTGGTGGTTCATGAAAACCCATGACCTAAAAGATAATGTCACGCTGTGGTGAGGCTGCACCACGCCGTGGCCACCCAAAACAATATTCCTATTTGTAAATTAAATTTGTACGTGAAACGGGTGTTACAATTCTCCCCCACTTAAATCAGACTTTATCCTTGAAGTCCTCAACTACGAATAACTCAGGGAATTACTCACGCATCTCCACCTCAGGTTCCCATATCCACTCGGAACCCTTCCGATGCTGCCACTGGACATTTACCAAAGGAACCTCCTTGTTGTGTAGGGTCTTCGTCTTCCTATCAGTCTCTCAACATAATTTAGGCGATCATCCCCATGAATATCCTCCAAAGGTACAACTGATGAATCATCAACTATACATTTACGAAGCTGCAAAACTTAGAAAGTATTATGGATCTGACTGAGCTCCTCACGCAAATCTAACATGTAAGCTACCTTGTCAGCCCTAACAATCACCCGAAATGGCCCAATATACCGAGGCCCCAACTTGCCTATCTTCCTGAAGCGTATTACACCATTCCAGGGTGATACCTTCAGTAGCACCATGCCACCAACTTGAAACTCCAACTCTGATCGACGCTTGTCAGCATAACTTTTATGCTGACTTTGAGCTTTCTACAATCTCTGCCTGATCTGCTGAATAAGTTTTATCGTCTGAATAACTACTTCAATCATTCCCATGACCCTGTGACCAACCTCTCCCTAACAGATTGGGGTACAACACTTTCTCCCATAGAGGAGCTCAAATGGCGGTGCACTGATACTGGCGTGGTAGCTGTTGTTATATGAGAACTCCGCTAGTGGAAGGTAGGAGTCCCAACTCCCACCGAAATCAATCACACAAGCCCGCATCATATCCTCGAGCGTCTGAATGGTCCGCTCACTCTGACCATCAGTTTGCGGATGATAAGCAGTGCTAAGATGCAACCTCATACCCAGTCCCTCGTGGAACCTCCGCCAAAAATAAGATGTGAACCGAGCATATCGATCAGATACAATGGAGACTGGAATACCATGCCGAGAAATAATCTCGCGTACATATAAATCGGCTAATTTCTCGACCAAAGAGCTCTCTCGAATGGCCAGAAAGTGGGCGCTCTTGGTAAGACAGTCCACTATAACCCAAATCACGTCGAATCCCTTAGCCGTCCGAGGTAACTTGGTGATGAAATCCATAGTAATATGTTCCCATTTCCACATGGGAACCTCCAATGGCTGCAACTTGCCATGCGGCCTCTGGTACCCGACCTTGATCATTCGACAGGTCAAGCACCTCTCAACATACCACATTATCTCCCTCTTCATGCACGACCACCAGTAACTAAGTCTCAAATCCTGGTACATCTTGGTGGCCCCAAGGTGTATCGAAAACTTAGACTTATGCACCTCCTCCAGCACAGTCCGCCTGATCCCACCAAAATCTGGCACCCAAACCCATCTATACCGGGATAATAATCCATGACTGTTAGTAGCAAACCTGTCAATCTCACCCCTGAGTCTCTCCTGTTTCTAATTTTCCTTCTTGACTCCCTCAGCCTGAGCCTCCCTAATCAAATCCAACAATGACGAATCAATCGAAATCCTCATATAAAGGCCTCCAATAGCAGAACTAGCAGTCTTGCAGCTCAAGGCATTAGCCACCACGTTGGCTTTCTTGGGATGATACAAAATCTCGCATTCATAATCCTTGACTACGTTAAGCCACCTACGCTGCCATACTTGATTATCATACATGTATTACATCTCATGTTCATGACTCTAAGTCATTAATCAGCTTCAAGATCTGACATGGCATCTTGGTATTTGATGGATTTTCTAGAAACCATCAATTAAAAGCTGATCAATGAGAGATTCTACATTTCTCAACTCATAGATGATTTCTACCAATAATGCGAACAATTTTTGTTTGTGAATAGCTATTATTCAAGTCTAACAAACCTTTTTAAAACTAGTGGCAACTATTACTATATCAGGTTATGGTTCTTGAGCCGCTTGAAGTTCCATGTACCTCCCACTTGATTTGTCAATAGAAGCTTGCTTTCTATTAACTCAACTATCAGAGGAATAAGAAAGCTTATTCTTGGTGGGTTTGCATATAATATGTATTTAGTAGATTTTGGGTTTATGGGTTTAGAAGCTTTAGTCCAACATAGCCTTTAAATCCTTAAAACGTTTAATTAAGATAGGGATGAAGCCTTTCCATACAAAATCTTATGAAGAAAATGTTATATCTAATAGTTAGTTGGTGTTTGTACACAAGGTACAATTGATAGTGTTCTAGGTGTTATCCCAATGAAATAAAAGGAGGACATTTCTACCGATTAGAAAGTAAATCATACCAAGTAAGATTTAATTCATCCTTTAATATCATTAAGGCCTTAAATAGTTCTTAGCGGTTTGTATCTCAACTTTATATTTGAAAACTTAAACAAAAGATTTCACAATTATGTTTTAACATGTAAAATATAATTTATAACTACTATAGTTGTAAATAAAGTTGATTTGGTATCTTGTGTTAAATGTTAGACATTCATTAGAAAGGAAGTCATACACAATAGTGTATAGTTTCTTAATTATTATTTTCTCTACTACTTAGTGAAAATATCATTAGGAATATTTTATATATAAATAAGATTTACATATATCAAATAAACTACATTATTTGCCTTCAAATATCCCTTTCTTGAAGTTGGAATATGTGATTGTTATTTATATAATAAAGATAACAATGTCAAAGATGAGTCTGATTTAAAACAAGTTTAATGCAAAAGTATTTTGCATATAGAAATTGTTATTTATAAAACATTGAAATTTTCTTTATAATTCTTATTAAGAGATCTAGTCTCATAAAAGAATTTTAATCATTTCCGAATATGAAGGTGATCGTTATTGTTAGGTATATTTTGTTGCGTCATTGGGCGTTATGTATAGACTGTTTTGTAAACGGGTTGGGACTGTCCTCCCGTATTTATTATCTAGGGTTAGAGTATTTACGATGCATGCATGCATCGTGTTTTGGTAACTCTGAAATTATCTTTTAACCCTAATCACGCCTCTACAGTAGCAATTCTTCTTCGAGTTCTTCTGAGGCGTGATCTTTTAATCATTCAGTATATTTTGAGTCATTGTCGTGTTCTTGCTTTAATCTGTTTGAGTCTAATCGATCATTCAAGGATATTTAATCTTAACAATTGGTATCAGAGCGGGAGACTGTGTAATCTATACGCATCTCTTCTGTTTATAGAGTCATTAGGGTTTATGTTAATATTGGATCTAGTTTAATCGTCATCATAGTTTTCTTGACGATATTCTGTGATCTTAATATTAACCTAAAACTTCTTTAGTTTACACTTCTGATTCTTAATAGGTTTCAAACAAAATATCATCATGCAGCACGGCGATTCTCACATCAACTCCATAAATCTCTCAAGCAACATTGGATCGACAACAAGGATCCCGATCCTCTTTCCCAATGAGTATGAAGTTTGGGCACTCCACTTCGAAGATTACGTTCTCGGCCTAGAGGATAACGGTTATTTGATCTGGGAAGCCATCACTCTAGGTGCATTTGTTCATACAGAAACCAAAAGAGTTACTAAAACTCAAAAGGAATACAACCAGCAGCTTGTTGATGTAAAAGACGTTCCTCAGGATGAGAAAGAAAAGCTAATCAGCAATGTTAAAGCAATGAGGATCATTCGATTTGCCTTGCCAGCTGATACCTTTCGTCTGGTTAGTTCGTGTGACACTGCAAAAGCTATCTGAGATAGGCTCAAGGAACTTTACTCTACTGATGCAGATCTCGAGTAGGGGTGTCAATTTATGACACGGCACGACAAAAATACACGAAACGAAACGAAATCGGGACGAAATCAAAATTCAAATTCGTTTTCGTGTCGTGTTCGTGTGAAGTATAAAAAACATGATGTCGTGTCGTGTCGTGTTCGTGTTTACAAATCCACACGAAATTGACACGATTGACCATGTGTTTGTCGTGTTTTTCGTGTTTGTCATTTTTATCGTGTTATATATGATTAAATATGAATTAAATAAAATAATAGTTATGTAATATTATCTTTGTCGTGTCGTGTTGTGTCGTTTTTTAATTGGTTCATTTTCGTGTTAGTGAAAAAAACACGACATCGTGTCGTGTCGTGTTCGTGTTACAAAAAACTTTGTCGTGTCATGTCGTGTCAAACATAAACACGACACGACGACCCGATTTGACAGGCCTAATCTCGAGCATTCTACTCAAACACTCTTGCTTTCAGAGTTTGGTGCCTTCGCACAAAAGCCTGAAGAAAGTTTGAGTTCAACTTTCAATCGATATAATCATCTTCTGAGTAAGATGATGAAACATGGTATTGGACGAGAAGTAATTGAACAGAAGGTTACGCTCATGAACGGGCTTAGACCTGAGTGGATGGCAGTGGTTTCTATCGTCAAGGTGCATGAGCAGTTTAAAAACTATACCTTAGCCAAGCTTGTTGGAATTCTGAAGGCACATGAAAGTGAGGTGACGAAAGAAATGAAAGTTGTTTCTGGAATGGGATCTCTGGCTCTCGTTGCGAAGGGCAAGACAGTTGCAGAGGATGGGTCTGCGTCTGATCATTCTAAATGCGAGCTAACGAACAAGGAGTATGCTTTAATGGTTTCAAATCCTAAGCGGTTCGCAAGGAAGAAGTTCCCCTCAAACAAGAACCTAAACTGGCAGGGCAGCTACAGTTCTGAAAAAGTGAAAGAGGAAAATAAAAATGGTTCTCAAAAGGAGGAAGAAAAGAAGGGGAAGAAGCTCGTGGGAGACTCAGGCTATGACTGCAATTATTGTCATGGCAAAAATCATTTGGCCAAGGAGTGCATGCTGAGAAGGTTAAATGAGAAGAAGGAAGGAGAAGATGATGAAGCATACTACATGTGAAAGTTATAGGAGATCAAGAAGAAAAAGAGTGCTGATAACTCTATGCATGCTTTAATTGTGCAAGAAAATGTTGCTAAAAACGAGTTTGGAGGAGTTGAGGTCTGGTCAACAGACTCTGAAGATGACGAGGTTCGTAGGCCCACACAAGGCAGGGCGTTTGTTGCGAATGAAGGGAGTTCGCAGGTTGGAGGAAGATGTTTGATGGCGACAAATAAAAGGTCACAGATGCAGGGGAATGCCACTGGAAGTGGAAGATGAGATGATAGTTGTTTCACAGCAAGACCAGTTCCTGAACAAATCAATGAGTGCGAACAACTGACCAACAAGGTATATCTAATTCTTGAATCTCTTAATATACCTGTGTCTAGATACGAAACTGAATTAAATGACCTAAAATTCACCTTTTATAGCATTAGTGATAGTTTAAAAAGGACTCGTTTAACAAACTCTAACCTAACTGATCAAATTAGCAGGGTTTCGTCGAAGAGTGATGAGAGGCGCATATGGATAGAGAAGATCGAGTCATATTTGTCTAAGTCTAGGGATCAATTAATTTATTTGCAACGAGACAATTTAATGCTTTTGAAACAACGTAACATTTTCTGTTTAATTGCTAAAAGGCTTTATTTCAATATTACTCAGTTGTACCTTGATTGTGAGATTGGTAAGAAAAATCACAAGATTATCTTACCATTTCTTGAATTAAAGGAAGATGAAATTGACGCTGATTGTTATAAATGCGAATCCATCGTCTCGTCTGACGAAATTTCTGATGCCTACAGGGTTGGACTGGAAAGAATTGAATCATACATTAAGTCCAAAGATCATAAAAACATGTTAAAACAACTTTTGGATGAAAATGACAAGAAGCAAATAAAATCTGATACTATATAAAGGTTTGACTCATTGAATGCCAAATTGAGTTCATATAATAAAATTAATGTTGAAAATACATCTGAATTCGATGAGGACAGTGATATGAGCGAAATTTCTGTAGAGGATGATGTCGATATCTCAGAATTTGTGAAAAATGAAACTGAACCTGCGAAAGCTTTAATTTCAGAAAAATCATTTGAGTTCGCACGCATCTCTCAAAATAAACCTGAAATTTTAAAAGCTAAAGCAACAGTTTTTCCTAAAGTGCAAACTGTCCCCTAATCAAGTATTTGCTACTAAAGGACTGGATAAAAACCAAACTGTTGAATTAACGTCCCTCGTAGATGATGATAATAAAGATGGATGTGATGAGTATTTTTGGTCCGTTCCAATAGACAATGCAGACGAAACCATAGGTTTGTCAGAAAAGACCTCTTGGAGAGTGAAAGGAAGGTATGTGGTAGAACCACTGAGCAATCGCTCAAGCTATGAGAAAGGAAGTCCAAGTGGAACCAAGGAAATTCAAAGCGAACCAAAATCAGTGAAGGACGAATCTCACGTGAGAGAGGCGAAACAAAGGGCAAACATCCATAAGTCCTCAGAGCAACTTGCAGCACAAAAACGACAAAGGAATGTGAGATATCAAAGAAATCTCAATGAAAGGAAGCAATTTTGGCAATCCCAAAATCCCAACTATGTTCGCAATGAAAAATCTTTCAATTGAAATGCGAGTGCCCCTTCGCATGCGAACCCCAGACAATATTCACACTGTCACTTTCGTAGTTCACAGGACTCCAAACAGAAAGTCGGTCAAAAACCTACATTTTCAAAGAAGCCTATGGAGAAGCCAAAACCTCATCACTCTCAACCCACGAAAGCTTCATCCAAAGAAGCTAAAGGAAAAGAAAAGTTAGATACAACTCCTAAAGTTCCATCCAAGAAATCGAAAACTAACTCGAAGAAATTTGAAAAAGGGTTCGCAAAGAATCAAATAAAAATTAAGCAAAAACAATCTTTTTCCAAAAGAAACGAACGAAAAAGATAAAAGATTAAAATTTTTTACCATAACAAAGAAAAATGAGACCACATTAGTTAAACGTACTTATATGGTTGATTTAGTAATAACTTTTCCCCTTTCTGTAAAAGGCTCACAAGGACCCAAGCAACTTTGGGTTCCTAAATATGCTTGATTTTCGCGGGTAATACGTGACGAGCAGTTCGACTCTGAATGGTACATCGACAGTGGCTGCTCACGTCACATGACTAGAAGGAAGGAGGAATTGCGAGAGTTTCGAGCTCTCCAAGATGGTGGAAATGTGAAGTATGGAAATAATTTTTTTGGAAATATTAAAGGATATGGAATGATAAGGAATGGAGATTTTTCGATTTGTAAGGTGGCATTTGTGGAAGTGTAACAACGTAATTTTTCAAAACAATTTTTTTGACTTTTAAAGATACAATTTCATTCATAAATATTCTCAAATCTCAATGTATCAGATATCGAATCCATAAAAACACATCCCAAGATCAAATGTATAAAACTCCAATAATGTGTACTAATCATGCTGGCGCCTTCCCACGATTCTCACTGGTACCTGAAACACATAACACAAAACACTGTAAGCATAAATGCTTAGTGAGTTCCCCAAAATACCACATATAACACATAATAGCCACTCGAGGCTGTAACTCTGTGGACCCTACGGTCCTAACTCTATGGACCCTCTGGTCCTAACTCTGTGGACCCTCTGGTTCTAACTCTGTGAACCTTCCGGTTCTACTCTGTAAACTCTGGAACATACACGACATGAATCACATAGAAATAATGCAGTGTATCACAATCACATAAATAACATACAAGATACTCTGTCACATAACTCTAATTACCACTCTAGGTAAAGTATAGTGAGAAGACTCACCTCGGGTAACTCGGTAAATCTCGAGCTCGGTAAAATCTGGTCTAGCCCCCGCCTAATCACATAGAATAAGCACTATAATCAATACAACTCTCAAGGCTAGACTAACCCCCCTGTTAGTACTCTCAGAAGGGTAAAAGACCATTTTACCCCTCTCGTGGCTCAAAGACCCTAACATTGACCAAACCCTAAAAGTCAACAAAAGTCAACGATCAAACTTTGACCTAGACTCGTCGAGTGCACTAGTGTGACTCGGCGAGTACCTGCGTGTCCTCTTCGTCCCTGGTCCTCACTCGACTCGCTGAGTCAACCCTACACTCAACAACTTATTACATATCGTGAATCGCGGGGCAACCCGACTCGACTCGTCGAGTCCCTTATGGGCTCGACGAGTTCCTCCCATGACATCCCTCATCTGACCTCCTGAGGTCAGATCTGTTTCTCTAATCTATAGATCTGACTTCCCCATGACCAATAAACATGTAAAGGTCGAATCTTGCTACACATGCAATGCCCCCAAGGCTTATTTTGGTGAAATCCCTTCTAACATGGCAACCTATGTCCATTTCCTCCATAGAACCACATAAAGCAGCATGGTTCAGGCTCTCTGGACCTCAAAAGGTCCAGATCTAGAGTTTAGCACTTAATGGGACACTATACACAACTAACCAAGCCATAAAAGGGTATAGAAAACCCTAAATTCAATGCCATTAAGCAAAACAGGAGGATATGATCGAATAGCTACCTCAAACTTGAAGATCCAAGCTGAAAATCCACTGAAATGCAATCCTCTTGACCTCCCCTTGCTGGAAACACTTTCTCCTTTGCAAAATCACACCAAAAATGATCAAAAAGGCTCAATCCCTCTCACAACTCGCTCACAATCGCTAGGGTATCTCTCTCTGGAGTGGTAGCCGCAAATGGAGGCCATAAAGGCCTTTAAATAGGACACAGACCCCGAGAATTAGGTTTTCAATTCACAGCGCGGACTCGTCGAGTCCACCCTTTCCGACTCGTCGAGTCCGTTCATTAATCCAGTCAGCAGTCGCGGTCTTACTCGACGAGTCTAGAACTCAACTCATCGAGTCCCTCTCTTTTTCTCAAAAATAAATGATAAAATATAATACCTGGAATTCCGGATGTTACAGGAAGGCTTCCAACACAACCTCATAAGTGTTTCGCAGTTGGTTGTAGGAACGGGCTTAAAGGTTTCATTTGATGACGAAGGGTCTGAAATCATAGAAAAGAAGACCAAAGCAGTCCTTCTAAAGTCGAATCGCAAAGGAGAAATGTATCCATTGAATTTGAATCCAATACGAGGGAAGCATGCTATTTGCTTCCTTACGAAAGCTCATTCAGACGATAGTTGGCTATGGCATAGAAGACTTTCACATCTCAACTTCAAAGACATCAACAAGCTTGTTCTTGGTGATCACGTGCGACGTCTTCCTATCCTTAAATTCGATAAGGATCATTTATGTGCAACTTGTGAAATGGGGAAGCAAAGTAGGAAAAGTCATCCAACGATAGTGAACACGAAAATCATTGAACCACTAGAACTTCTACATATCGACCTTTGTGGGCCTTCTGCAATCGAAAGTGTTGGTGGTAGTAAGTACATTCTTGTCATAGTTGATGATTTTTCACATTTCACTTGGGTGTACTTTCTTAAACAGAAATCTGAAGCGACACCAAAACTCAAAGATTTCATAAAGCAAATTGAGCTTCAACTGCGAAAGCTGGTTCGCAATGTTCGCAGTGACAATGGTTTGGAATTTAAAAAACAAGCGTTTGAAGAATTCCTTGCTGAGAAGCAAGTCTCGCACAATTTTTCTTCTCCCTATACTTCACAACAGAACGTCGTATTTGAAAGGCGAAACCGCTCATTATGCGAAGCTGTGAGAACCATGCTATCTTTCGCAAGTTTGCCTATTTATTTTTGGGCGGATGCGATTGCGACTGCTTGCTTCACCCAAAACAGATCCATACTGAATAAGTGGTTTTCCATCACTCCTTATGAAATCATAAATAATCGCAAACCTAATGTTAAGTTTTTCTATGTATTTGGTTCCAGGTGTTTCATCTTCAACTCCAAGGAACAATGAAACAAATTCAATGCGAAAGCTGACGAGGGTATATTTTTGGGATATTCGCTGACCTCCAAGGCTTATAGGGTTCTCAACAAATGATCCAAGAAGGTATAGGAGACTTACTATGTCACGTTCGACGATACTTACTTGAAGAAGATTCAGTTGAATGAAAGTCAATCATAGGAGATCTTTCCGAAACCAAGTCCAGCCACGATTCCTCTCTCCAACCTTTACGAGGAATTCACATTACTCTTTGATGAGCCAGAGAAGGTAATTTCATCCGAAACAAAAGGACCTGACAACAAAGAGGATGAGTTGAAGAAAATAATTGATGACGCCGAGAAGGATATGCACAAACAGCCTCCAAGTGCGAGCATCCCTCAAAACACAAATACTACATTCGAGGGGGAGAATTCCGACTCCAATGCAAGTTTTCAGGGGGAGCAATCTAAACCACAAGATACAAACATTCCATTGCAGGGGGAGGGTTTTACTTCGTCTTTTTCTTTTGAGCCACTCTCTGATAAAGATACATCACCTCCCACAATGACTCACGAACCTCCATTCGTAGGAGACAATTCAATTCCTGAAGTGGAAGAACTCTCATCATTCGAGGGGGACAATAAAGAAGCGAATGATGATTTGGATGTAGCGAATGATGATTCAGATGCTCAATCAGAGTTTGAGGAGGTAAACGCTGAATTGGATCCCTCTTATGATCCGAATTACCCTCCTTTGATCAAATGGACCAGAGATCATCCAAAAACCCAAGTGATTGGTGAGTCTTCTGCAGGAGTGCTCACAAGAGCCCATCAAAAAGCGAAATGAACTGAATTATTCTCTAAATTGGAATTTTGTATGTTTAATTCATTCGTTTCCAAGGTTGAACCCAAAACCGTCAACGTTGCTCTTGATCATTCTGATTGGGTGCAAGCGATGCAAGACGAACTCAACGAGTTCGAACGAAACAAAGTTTGGAGGTTAATTCCCACTCCACCTGATGCATCAGTTGTTGGTTTGAAATGTGTATTTCTCAATAAGCTAGATAAAGAAGGAAATGTGATAAGGAACAAGGCGAGACTCGTTGTCAAGGGATATTGCCAGGAAGAAGGTATTGTCTACGAAGAAACCTTCGCACTTGTTGCAAGGTTGGAATCTGTTCGCATCTTCTTGGCATATGCAGCGCATAAGAACTTTGAAGTGTTTCAGATGGTTGTCAAGTGTGCATTCTTGAATGGAGAACTTGCAGAGACAGTTTATGTGGAACAACCTCCAGGGTTTGTAAATGAGAAGTACCCCAGTCACTGTTACATCCTAGACAAAGCTATTTACGGTCTAAAGCAAGCTCGAAGAGCCTGGTACGAAACTCTCACCCGCTTCTTAAAAATGTCAAAAATTTAAACAAGGTTCGGTTGACCCAACCTTCTTTCGCAAGAAAGAGTGTGACTACTTGATGATTGTCCAAATTTATGTTGATGACATCATCTTTGGATCTACTAATCCCAACCTAACAGCTGAGTTCCGAACTTTGATGGAAACTAAATTTGAGATGAGCTCCATGGGTCCTATTAACTTTTTCCTTGGACTGAACATTAGATAGAGTCAGGAAGGTATCTTTATTAACCAGGAGGCTTACACGAAGAATCTACTTGCCAAGTTTAGGATGGTGGGAGACTCAAAAGCGAAGGTTCCAATGGCATTCAGAACGAAACTAACCCCTTCTTTGGATAAACCAGCTGCAGACATGACACTCTATCGCCAAATGATAGGTTCCTTAATGTATATGACTGCGAGTCGTCCAAATATTATGTTTTCTGTTTGCTATTGTGCTAGGTTCCAAGCTAATCCTTGAGAACCTCACATGATGGCAGTCAAGAACATTTTCAGGTATCTAAAGTGAACGTCCTCACTTGGAATCTGGTACCCTTCGCATTCTGGGTTTTTTGTACAAGCTTTTTCGGATGCTGATATTGGAGGATGTGGATTAGATAGTAAAAGTACAACTGGAGGATGCCAATTTCTTGATGGAAAACTTGTTAGTTGGCAATCCAAGAAGCAAACCTGTGTGTCCCTATCAACAGCTGAAGCTGAGTATATAGCTGCTGCCTCATGCACTTCGCAGGTTATTTGGATTCAAAGCTAGCTTCGTGATTATGGCTTCAGTATGAAACGAATCCCATTATATTGTGACTCCGAAAGTGCTATTCGCATTTGTCACAACCCAGTGCAACACTCAAAGACGAAACATATAGCACTGAGGTCTCATTTCATTAAGGATCACGTAGAAGATCGCAACATTGAAATTCACTTCGTAAGATCCGTTGATCAATTGGCTGACATATTCACAAAAGCCTTGCCTGAAACAACCTTCAATAGAATTCTTCAAGGCCTAGGAATGATGGAAGCTGAATCTATACCAAAACCACTTTCGCATCAATAAAGTTCACACCGTGAACCGGTGCGAACGCTCGCAGTAGTTCGCAGTCTACTGTTCATTCGCAGTCTACTTTAACACTGCGAACCGGTGCGAACGCTCGCAGTAGTTCGCATTCCACTATTCTTTTGTGGTTCAGATTTTCCAATATCCTTTTGTACTTTATGTATAATGTTTCTTATCTTTGTTTCATTTTTCAATCTTTTCTATTTTTAATTCTTTTTCAGAAAACGTCAAATATTCAAAAATAATTTGTTTATTTATGTTTTTATTTTTAAGAAAATTCCTAAAATACAAAAATATTTTTTTATTTTATTTTCTCAAATCTTAAAAATCCAAAAATATTGTTCTTCTTTTGGTAATTAACCATTTGTGCAGGGTTCAACGCTAAGTTTTTAACACAAATGATGGGGCAGGTATAAATCTCTTTATTTATGAACTAGCTAAGTGTCCCTAGAAGCATGCTGCTGCATGTTGTCTAAAGCCTCGACGACCTTATGTTGAAGCCTTAATAAATCGATAATACAAATCGTTTCTTCCCAATCAGGCTATAATTTCACATAAGTCATGAGCTACCTTACTCTTCTCATAATGAGTCAAGAGTTGTCTGTTTGGTCACTTTCGCATAGCAGTGGTACTTTCGTTTCCTTACACCACCTTACACTATTCTCCATCACATTCGCTTTCTTAAAGGTAACCCTTGAGACTCTCAGCAATTACCACTGAGGTTTATGGTTGCACAACATCTGTGTTAATGAGCTTAGTTTCGTTCCACCACGAACTGAGTGAAACCCAAAATTCAACACACATAAATGAATTGACGGTGAACAATTAAACGTTGAAGATTTTCACCAAGGAATTAACGAATGCCACATTTGTGGTATGTACCAAGAAATCTCTTTTTCTTTTGCGAGATCTTTATGAAATGCTCTTGTCCCAAGACCTTTCTTCCCATAAGACCTAATTTTTATTTTCTAAGATTTCTAAAACTTTCCTTACCACTCAA
The DNA here is from genome assembly GCF_052849685.1 of Lactuca virosa. Classification (NCBI taxonomy): domain Eukaryota; kingdom Viridiplantae; phylum Streptophyta; class Magnoliopsida; order Asterales; family Asteraceae; genus Lactuca; species Lactuca virosa. The sequence goes on from NC_136432.1 coordinate 73,260,367, forward strand.
ATATTTCCCAACCTACTTGTTCAACTGACTACACTGCTCACACGAGTACTTCATTTGAACGTTCGTACTTATATCAAGTTTCGAAGTTTGGTTGAAGATGAAGCCACCCTTTTTTCCTAAAGAAAAGATGCCTTTCAATGTTTCTTAATAAACAATTGATCGTATTTCAATGGGAAACCACACAGACACTTCTTAGTCTCTCTTGACTTCGAAGAAAGAGATCTATGCCCAAGATCCACAGTTTCATGTCTTATTAGACATCATTATATTCCTTTAGAATTTATTGCTTTACTTATGTATCTTTGGCACACTCTTGCACGAAAATCCTAGTGATTTTCAAAAGTCTAGTTCGTGGTTCTTACATTCAATTTCAGGTTCGCGTTCACCCAATGTTCTCTTAAAACGAAGCTCGAGGAACTCACACTCACTGCGAAAGGGCAGAGCTGGCACAACAAGTTCCTGAGGATAAGAATTGAAAAAGGTGCGTGAAATTTTGAACGGACGTCTACTTTATCGCCGTATGACGTACATCTCTGACACAAACAGTTGTCAAATCGCTCTTTTTCAGGCGACGTTTCATTAATCGATGCAATCTCTCTCTGGATTTCTCTCACTTAACAATTGGTATAAAAGGTTTTTGGCGCTTCAACTCAAATTATCATTCACAATTCTCTCAAAGATTTCCGGCGATCAAAGCTTTCTACTGTTCATCTTCTTCCTCGAGAACTCATCAATGGCAGGCTCGTCTGAAACTCCTTTAGTTCAAGAAAAAACAGGGAAATCTCACCTTCTCACCATCAAGCCACATCAAAAACTGATCATCGATCTTGATCCTTGCAAGTATGAAAGCCACGTACTTATGATCATCGAGTGGTTGAAGTATTCTCCATTGATCACAGCCCTAACCAAGATGGAGAGCATTCCGATGTCAATGCTGTCGAAAGCCTACTCTTCTACGTGTTACATCAAAGAGGAACAGAGGATTACATTCGAGATCCTCAATCACAAAACCTCCATCTCCAAATCTCGATTCTGCTCTATTCCAGGGCTTCCTCTATCAGACAATATGATTAACCGATAATCTGTGTCCAACACGGCCCTATTGGAGATGTTTTACCAAATGGGCTATAAGGAAACCCTAACCACCATCTCTAAGTTCCAGAAACCAAATCTGCCACCATAGTGGAATGACCTCTTCACTATACTGTTCAAGGCATTCTCTGAAAGAGTTACTGGGTCTGATTGCGCCAGGAAGCTGTTCATGGCGATCATCTATGGCATTTACACTGGGTTGAATATTGACTATGGTGTTGTTCTCGGGGCCCAAGTGATTCAAAGCACACATTCAACAACTCGTCACCGAGAAATTTCTTGTGCACGATTTTGGTCCATCATTATTCAAAGGGCCATCACCAAGTTGAAGATTCCTGTTATGCAAGATGCCTTGATGTCCAAAATTTCAACCCTTCACACCACTGGAATCATTGTTGCAGACACTTCCACATTCGCTTTTGTTGGCTCCATCCCTGAATCCATGCTTCGTGATGTGCCTCCTGCCAGCAAAGTCCTTGAAGGATATCGTATTATTCCTACCTCAAGGTTTCATCCCTTAACTCCTGAGATGTAGTTGATTATTGCTGAGGCAGATAAACCAAAACCAGGGGGTAACAAAGGGCGCAAGAAGGGAGAAAAGAAAAAGGGTGATAACGAAGGTCCATCTGAGCCTGAGAACACACCCAAAAAACGAAAGGAGAAAGTTGCTCCATCTGCAGCTGCTCCTAAAAATAGAAAGTTAAAGAGGGTTGCTCGCAAGACTAAATCCCCTACTCCATCGGAAAGCGAACATTCGCAATCTGACACTCAGTCGGATGTTCGTGTTGAGGACGAACAACATGTTTGTATTGAGGAAGATTCACCGATTCGCAATGAGGAGGAACCACCTGTTCGCAACGAAGAAGAAGAACATGTTCCCAACGATTTTGTTCCATCTCCTCCTCCTTCACCCAAAACTGCAACCACTTCCACGCCAATAACCATTGCACCATGCCCTTCACCAGTCTCTTCTCAGCCTCAGACAAGTGTTTCTCTATCCACTCCTTTATTCACTGATTCTACCACCATACCCGAAACATCAGTTGAACCTCCTGTTTCGGTCAACGCATCTGATGTGGGGGCTGAATCATCAGGTTTCGCAACTGGTCACAATACACCACCTATTTCTCCCCTTTGCCAAGATGATCCGGACATGATTTATGGGGATGATGAAGAAGACTTAGCAGGCTTCACGTTTAGTCCATTCAACATCAGGACTGAAAGTGATGATGATGCTCCTGTTACTCAATGCCAGTTCAAGAGCATCACTAAGAAGCTTGATTCGTTGGTCAATTCTTCTCGTGATTCTTCTTCTGATGCTTATTCTAAGGCTGCTGTTGAAGCCTTCTTTCAGTCACTTACCAAAGAACATCAAGCAAATTTGGATAAGGCCAATCAAGCTGTTTCAAATTCTGCAGCTTTATGTGGTGATATGGCCAACAAAATGGAAAACCTTAGTACTGATGTTAAGGCTTTTATGGATAACTTCCAATCATCCGCTGAGTCTAACATGCGTTTGGCTAATGAGGCTATAGCTGGTCTCAATTCCACCCTACGAAAGGAGAAGGAGGCTCTTGCCAAAGTTTTCTCTGAGCTGCAAGAGGATAACGAAAACTTCAAAGCCTCCATTTCTTCAAGGATAACATAGCTTTCAGAGTCTCTTGCAGTTGAAAATAATCTTATGGATCAACTTGCTGCTCACACCACAACTGTCAAGGTTCATGAAGAAAAACTTGCTCAAGCCGACAAAGAGATAAAAGATCTTCAATCTGAGCGAGCAGTGGTCAAAAGCTGTGTTGGGGATGTCAATGCTCTCCTTTCCAATATCCTTGACTCTCATGATCCAATCCTCACTATTTCCATTCGCAGGCATCTGGCTGACAAGTTTTGTCCTGTAATCGCAATGCTAAGTAGGATTGAGGGTGTTTTGGAGACTCCCATCGTTCCAAAACAAGGGGGAGATCTACCAAAGAAGTCTTCAGCCAAGTCAACTACTGTAGTCAAGCCAAAGGTTAAAAGCGAATCAGAGCCTAAAGGCAAAGAGAAGCTTTTCTCAGATGATCCAATCATTGATAATAGTGAAGAGGAGGATCCAAATGAAGAAGAACTCAAAATGCGAAAGGCTCGTGAAGCTGAGATAGATGAACATCATAGAATTGTTCGTGAGGCTGAGAAAAAAGTGAAAGAAGAAAAAGAAGCTCAGCTCACTCTTGAAAGCAGGAAGCTCTTATTTCCTGAATGGACGTTGAAACGAATTCAATCTGAAGCTGTAGACTTGCTAAGTCAATATTGGTTAGAACCAGTTGTGTCGTTCGAACTTCAGAACACACAAGATTCGCAACTGGATCTTCCAATTACTCCCAAGGCCTTCAAGTTTTGCTCTTTTGTGAAAGTTGCAAACATGCCATCTACTGACAGTGGGGCTGACCATCTCCTCTTCTCGTTCTATCTCAAGCACATGAAGCCACAGTACGAAACGTGGAGTGCGAGTAAGATAACGGCAGTAAAGGTCATTGGACCAATTGAGACTGACAGTTTTCTAAATGCAAATTTCAAAGTCATCAGAGGTTTTGCAAGTCAGGTTCATGAATTCACTCTCGCAGACCTGCCGTGTCTCAACCCATACGACTGGATCATGCTATACAACTTGTTGCTAAGAGATGAGCAAAAGTATGAGCCTGTTATCCAATATCTCAAACTGATGATAACTTCCTATATTCAAGAGGTTGGTCATATGGATGTAGAAGTAGCAGCTATACTGTGAAGGAAGCCGTCTGTTCTGCCTAAAGAATCCCCTGAAGGTTTTGAGAAGTGGAAGATAGGGAAGATTCACAAAGAGGGTTGGTACATGGCATTTCATGCTAGAGAACGATGTAATGCAGACTTTCGCAAGGCCTGTTTCACCCTTCCAGATAAACATCTATACTACACTTCCTATCTTGAGTTCATTTTGGACTTGGTCACCAAATGCAAGGGCAACAGCAAAGGAGATATAAAATGCTTCTTAGACATGATTCAATGGTACATTTAGGTTCGCAAGACCTTGTTAAACGTTATTCCTAAGGTCTATGAAATGCAGAAGCGAACTTAACCTTGAAGGACTCTCACCCAATTGACACAAAGGGGGAGATTGTTGGGTATATTGTGTTGCGTCATTGGGCGTTATGTATAAACTATTTTGTAAACGGGTTGGGCCTGTCCTCCCATATTTATTATCTAGGGTTAGAGTATTTAAGATGCATGCATGCATCGTGTTTTGGTAACTCTGAAATTATCTTGTAACCCTAATCACACCTCTACAGTAGCAATTCTTCATCGAGTCTTTTGAGGCGTGATCTTTTAATCATTCAGTATATTTTGAGTCATTGTCGTGTTCTTGCTTTAATCTGTTTGAGTCTAATCGATCATTCAAGGATATTTAATCTTAACAGTTATGAAAAACGATTTAAGTAAATAGTCGATCATTCATAAATTAAAATAACGGAGACATGTATTTATACAAGCTAAATCAAAACATACATTGTTCCAAAACAAACATTGTTTTATATTACAAGTACATTATGTTCTTAGCATAATTAATAAACTAAACTCCGAGAGTGTAGTTCCAACTTGATTGTGCTCAGATGATTACTCTTCAATAAATATCTACAAGCCATTCACAAATATTTGATTAACATTTAAGTACCAAGTACCTAAGTGTTATATGAAAAGCATGAGTTCTATCTAGTAGATACTTGAAGTACTAGTCTCTTCAAGACTTTCTTTCCAGATAAGAGGAGTAGATCCTCTTCCAGTGTCTAGTTTCTCCACAAAAGAAACAAGATCCATCTATGTGTGCCTTATTGGATTACTTGGGCTTAAAGGTGTTCAATCCATAAAACATGGGCCTCCTAGATCACACAAGGTGACTCTTTTGAGCCTTGTACTATTCCTAGTTTGATGTTAGAAACATCTTTAGTATCTCAGTGATGCCTTTACTAGGTATCATGTTCATACTTATTACTCAAAGCAAATAGTTTAGTACTAGGACCTTTAAGAGTATACAAGTTCATATCTCTCACGATATTGTCTCTTAAGACATGAACCCATTCATTGAAGTTGTATCTAGTGAATGTTATTGTTTCATTAAGTCATTAAGGAAAATGACAATTCATGGTAATGACAATGGATTATTTAACTACAAAATTTTAACAAAATTCATTTAGTATATTCAATATTTAAACTCTTTAATAATTAATACCCTTTTAGTTCCCAAAAACATTAATTATCAAAGTCTAGGATCCAAGTTGAAAAACAAATAAATGGTTAAGTATCCTTTATCCCATCCATTTGAATTCAACTCGGTAGATATCGATTATCAATTATATCTTATTATATAATTCCTAGATTTATGGGATCTCTAATAACAAATTTAATTAGACATGTTTGATATCATCTATGCCTCATAACTCTTTTGCTTAGGTATCCTTTCTCAAAAAAGATTTCCGATCAAATCATCCTGTTAGGTCATAAATTGTGGTTTATACTTTGTTTTTCATTAGATATTAGAGTTCTTGGTCTATGTTTGAAAACACCATGTTTTGGTGTTGTTTGGACCGAAATCACATGTGATTTCGGTTAGGATTAATATTGTTTTATTTGGGTTTTGGGCTGGGCCTTGGTTATTAGGTCTAGGTATAAATAGTGTTATTTAGGCCTTGTAAAGGGTGTTGGACGTTTTTGGGGGCTGCCACAAGCTAAGAACGTGATTTAGAGAGAAAACAAGAGAGAACCAAGTGTAATCAAGAATCTTATGTACCCGATTATTCAATAATAGTGTGCATTGAAGATTAATCCTCTTGTTCCTATTCTATATTACGTCTAGCATCATTCACTTGATTGGGATTCTGCACCATCAAGTGAATCCGATTGATACATAGTAGCATATTGGGTCTTACAATTGGTATCAGAGTTTGGATCGGTATCAATCGGGTTATTGCAAACAGTTTTTCTTGGAGTTTCTTGGTGTTTTTGATTTATATTTTACAAATTTGTGGCTGTTTGTTCTTCATGTTCTTAATATTTTTGGAGTTTTGATCGAGTTTGGCATTAAAGATTTGAAAATCTAATGTTTTTGGCAAGTTTTGGGTGTTTTTGTTCAAAATTTGTGAGATCTCGGTCAAAATCCTCGGTTTTCGGTCATACCCTCGGTCTTCTTGGCGGCGACCTCGCTCTCGGTTAGGGCATCAGCGGATCTCGGCGGCCAGCAGTGATCTCGGTTAGGATTGCGAAGGTTCTCGGTGCGCCATCTGTTTTCGGCCTCGCAGGTTCTCGGTGCGAGGTTCTCGATCTCGCAGCTTTCGGTCCGAAGACTTCGGTGTCGCTTCTCGGTCAGTGTTTTCGGCCTGCGATTTCGGTTTGGTCGAGCGTATTCTGTCTGAGAGATTTCGGTGCGAGCCCCTGGCAACTCGGCGGTAATCTTGAATCTTCTAAATCTAGGTCAAGAGGCCTCGCAAATTCGGCTGAAATTTCGGATTTTTCAATATTTTGGCTAATTTTCAGTCTAGAAACTTAGTTTTCGGTCCAAAAGTCTCGTTTTCGATCAAATAACTTCGTTTTCGGTTCTAAGGCATCATATTTGGTCAAAAAGCCACGTTTTTGGTCAAATACTCTCGTTTTTGGTCTTGAAATTTCGTTTTCAATCTAGAAATTTTTGTTTTCGGTCAAGGTTATTTATTTATTTATTTTTTTGGACAAAAAGTTTGACTTTCAAATTTGACTTTTTTCTTTCAAGTTTTCACGTTTGACTTTTGACTTTCAAATTTGAGCTTTGACTTTCAAGTTTTCACGTTTGACCTTCAAGTTTGACTTTTAGGTTTGACTTTCAATTTTGACTTTCAAGTTTGACTTTTCAAGTTTGACTTTCGAGGTTTCAAGTCAAAGGGCATTTTTTCTTGGTTTCACAATCGGTTCTATTTTTGGTGAATAATGAGTTCTTCAATCACCGAGGTTAATGAAACTTCATGTTCTCAATCTTGTGAAGCTAAAATTAAACTTTATCGTGATCAAATTAATAAATTATGTAGAGACAATGAGGACCTTAGGTATGAAGGCTATACTCTCAGAAAGGCCCAAAAACTTTTAAAAGAAAAATTAGAGGCCAAGACAAGAGACTTTAGAAAACTTCAGGAAGACTATAGTAACAAATGTGAGAACTATAACTATGTTAAGAGACAGATTGCCAGCTTAACTGCCGAACTTGATGCACTAAAAGCTAAATATAAAGATGTTGAATTTAACTTTAAGAAATTTGACGTGTCAAGTGAGGTAGTTGTGTCCATGATTGAGAAACAATTAAAATTTAAAGATAATCAGAATAAGGGTCTAGGGTATCACAGTGTTCCACCTCCCTTCAATGACAACTATATCCCACCCCTTGAAACCAATGAGGTAGAGACACCTGCTCAGTTTGGTCCGTCCCCTGTACCAGCTTTAGTTAAGACTGAACAATCTGGACCAACTAAGAGTATTGAGGTGAGTGATGCTAATGCCTCTACTTCATGTGCAGGTAAAGAAGTGGAAGATGAGAACAAGGAGAACATAAATAATTCTAGTTCTGCTAATTCTGATTGTCTACCAAATGTCTCCTTGAACTCTAAATTTGTTGATTCTAATTCTGTTACTTCTAATAAACCTGCTATTGGTATATACAGGCCACCAAAACAAGCAAAACAGACTGCTTGCTGTAAGTGTGCTTATGGGAACAATTAGAGACAAGGCATGGGCACGCTTCCAGGGGCAAGCGGAAACAACTTCTACGTGAAGAAACAGATATGTTTCCACTGTGGAACACATTGCCAGAAATTGTCCAGATTGTGCTTATGTCCCCTACTATGCACAAGGTTGGCAGAATATGCCAAGAGGGAGATCCTCCAAAAGAAACCCTTCGAGGTCACGTTCACACAATGGCGACTGGAATGCTAAGATGGGCAAGAATCAATCTCCCAAGGACAAGAAGGGAATGTCGGACAAGATGCCAAATTCAAGAGATGGTTATGTTGGATCAAGATCATTTAGGTCGAAGTCATCTCGACGGTTGGTTTCAAGTTCTAAAGAAAGTGCTGAGGCATCCATCCGATCAAACAAGAAAAAGGTTAAAACCGACTACAGATGGGTACCAAAGGTTCACACTCCCAAATCATCTAATGATTCTAACATTTCTTCATCTTCTGTGTCTTATAAACATGATATGTCATGGGAGAGAGTACCTTGTGTATATGATAATGGTAAACCCAACTTCAAAATAGATTGGGTTCCAAAAGGCAACTAATCCCGCACTCTGTGTCGGAGCAACTATGGAGGAATATCATCAGACTTCGGTTTGTTGATAGTGGCTGTTCTAGGCACATGACAGGAGACATCTCTCAACTGCACATCATTCAGAATCTTCATGAGAGTATGTGTCCTTTGCGGGAAAGGAAGAAAGAAGAGGATCACAAATAGGGATTGTACTTAACGATGTGAAGAATTTTTGAATCTGTTCCGGAATTGAAACACAGCTGAGGCTGAACACGCTGGTGCATCTACGTGCTATTCTCAGATCATCTGGATGCAACTTCAATTGTTGAATTACGTTTTGAGTTTTCTTCTCGATACTTTCAAGTTTTTCATAAAATGATTCGTTTTGTAGACAAATTTTTTTAATTTGTGAATTTATTTTGTTTCCTTTCTTCCCCATGCACAAATTAAGGGGGAGAAATAAAAAAATACAATTCATGGTAATGACAATGAATTGTCTCTTAAGACATGAACCCATTCATTGAAGTTGTATCTAGTGAATGTTATTGTTTCATTAAGTCATTATGGAAAATAACAATTCATGGTAATGACAATGGATTATTTAACTACAAAATTTTAACAAAATTCATTTAGTATATTCAATATTTAAACTCTTTAATAATTAATACCCTTTTAGTTTCCAAAAAAACATTAATTATCAAAGTCTAGGATCCAAGTTGAAAAACAAATAAATGGTTAAGTATCCTTTATCCCATCCATTTGAATTCAAATCGGTGGATATCGATTATCAATTATATCTTATTATATAATTCCTATATTTATGGGATCTCTAATAACAAATTTAATTAGATATGTTTGATCCCATCTATGCCTCGAAACTCTTTTGCTTAGATATCCTTTATCACAAAAGACTTCCGATTAAATCATCCAATTTGAAAAACATGTGTAATCGGCCTATAACTTGGTTATAGAAATCGCGAATACACCCCGACCATCGAAAGATAACACTAAGCGGTTAGATATCCTTTATCCCACTAGTGCATACAAGAGATGTGCGAGTGCTCTTCAAAAAAGATTGCATAGATTTAAGGTTTGAAAAATGGTCTTTTATATGTTTTATAATTCTAGCTTTAAAAACATATGATATCATGGTTATTACATGCATATAATAAACCATGGTACCGATTTTCAAAAGAAAATCATTTTTAAAGGTTCTATATAAAAAACTAGTTTTTTATATAATTCGACGCGATTCAATTTTAATAACCGGTATTAAGTTTGAGTGTATTTGAACCTTTTATATCTTTAATAAAACTTCCTTTTATTACTTATATATTTGGAGTTTGTATAAGTTACAATATCACCATTTTAAAACTTTTATTTGATTATTTTTAAATTTGACGTTATTAACGTTTTTATAAAATCGTATTTTATTTTAAAACAATAACTTGTTATATCTTATTACCATATTATAAATTTTAAAAACCAAACTCCATGTGATGTTTATTTTGTCCAAAAATTATTTTAGCATGTGAAAAACTAATTTATCAACCGCACATAATAATTGCATAAAATAAACAACACAAACATGCATAAAATATATGTGTATAAACATAACCAACTAATGTCATTTTTGTGAGCCAACACAAAAATGCCAAGTCCATTTCTAAAGGGACATTTTAAGGGACCAAAAAGCTTCTCGTAATGTTGTTGTAGAAGCTTCCACTTGAGTAAACACCATTTTCTTGCAAAAGATTTGAAAGAACTTCTTGAAAACTAAAATTCAACAACTGTCGCTAAAAGTCCAACAACCCTTTAGAAAACAGCTTTAGTGACAATTTTAAGAAGCTGTTATTGAAAATCCTGCACACATTTTAACTTCGAAAATGACTCTTTTGTCTTCAAAAAATGGCTCCAACTTCATCTTTTGTTACATTTTTGTACAAATAAATTAATTCTAAAAACTAATCTGTTACTTACAAAAATAAACCAAGAAAACTAATCTATTTAATTTATTACATATCATATGAATAAATAAATTATTCCAACCATTGTTATAAAACAACCAACACAACAACACAACAAACACAATGCTCCTTGGCTAGTTTATGCACATCATACATATAAACATACACATTAAACAACCTTTGTTTTTCTTAGACAACGTTAAATGATAAAAGATGCATGAAAAGTTTTGTCACATAAAATAACAATTATACTGTTGTCATAGAAAATATGTATGAACTTGTTTTTATAAAAAACCAAGTTATCAATATTCTCCAAAAACTAAGATATCCAAAAATCAAAAATCTAACCAAACTTGCAAGGTGGCTCTGATACCAATTGTTGGGTTTTTATTCAAAAACTAGTTTCAAAAACATGATTTTTTTAGCAACGGAAGACTTGATCATTTTAAATAACATAAACAAGTTTAAATCCACCAAGGATATTCTTGCAAATTTTGGAAAGAAAACAAACACAACCAAAGAAGAAGAACAAATAACAACCTTTATAGTTCTTTGGATCCTCTTGGGAGGCTTGGAAGTTGATGAAGAATGATGAACTTAAGAGACACCAACAATGGCTCAAATTGATGTAGAAGCTAGTCTAAAACTCTTAACTCTTAAGCTTGAAGTTCATAACCAAAGTATGAACTTCAAAAGAGTATACATGCAAGTATTCTTCAAGTAAACGAACCAAAAAACTTAAGAGAATGAGCAAGGGAGAGAGAGATACATTTTTTGCTCAAAAGAATGACCCAAATGAAAGCCTCATATGTGGTCTTTAAAGTTGAATCAATATCCAAGAGTCCTTATCCCATTAAGCACTTTCTAACATTAGACCATCTTGTTCCCCATGCTTGCAAGCCATGCTTTACTTTCCTTTAAAATAATCAAAAGACCATGACTTGTCTAACTAGTTAGAGGTTTTATAAAAGAAAGTCAAAGTTTTATAAACTTTATAAACTCTCTTATAAAATATAAAACTTAACTTTTGGGATAAAGACAAAAAGTCTTTCTAGTCCAAAAAGATGTACATGACTTATTAAATCATACCATATGATATATTATGTTACTTGCTAATGAAAATTATGATTTTCAAAAAATAAATAATTTCCAATTAATTATAAGAGTTTATTGAATATATATTAAAACCAATTTCTAATAAATAATCAATTGTATCAAATTGTTGTTAGTGTGACCCTTACGATCATATGTTAATCAGCAATATCACTTTAATATGATTCTTGAGCATACTAGATATATATATATATATATATATATATATATATATATATATATATATATTGTAACGCTCTAATTTTTCAAATAAAATTTTCATTTTTAAGACCACATAAAACATAACCTCACATTTCTCAAAACACAAAATGTATAAGTTGTTCAAAACAAAAGATAACAAAATGTTTGATAATATCCCAGAATCCACAAAACATAATCTCTAGCTGGTGTGTACAATCAAGCCGACGCCTTCCCGTGATCCAGGGAAGTACCTAAAACACATTTCACACAACACTGTAAGCATGAAGTTTAGTGAGTCCCCCAAAATACTGCATCCAAATAATTAGCCTCTCATGGCTATATCTCGATAAGGACCCTCTGGTCAATGTGTCTCAGTGAAGACCCTCCAATCTCACAGCTCTGTTTGGACCCTCCGGTCCTAACTCAACAAGGCACATAATAATATACACCATATATCACAAAGACAAATGCAGGATAACAAATAACACAGTATAAGCATATAAGACCCTCCAGTCACACTGTATTACCACTCAGGTAAGTATAGTGAGAAGACTCACCTCGTACGTAAGCAAGTAGGTCTTGTACTTGACGATCAGTCTAGATTCCGCCTACATGTCATAATTATCTCTAATTTAAAACTTTATAACAACAACTCCAAAGATGCTAAGCTAACCCCTTTTCTAAATCTTGGAAAGGGTGAAAGACCACTTTACCCCTCCATGGTCTCCATAATCCATAACCTGACCAAACCCTAATAGTTAATAGAAGTCAACACTCGAGTCAACAGTCCATGTTCACCCAACTCGTCGAGTGCATCTATGCGAATCGTCGGGAAAAATCCCCCTCAACTCGCCGAGTTGTCTCACCAACTCGTCGGGTTTGCACGCGCCCAGACTATCGGGGAAAACCCTAACCAACTCATCGAGTTGGCTCATCAACTTGTCGAGTCCCTTCAGTCCATTTTCTCATTTAGACATTTTAAGCAGAACTAAGGCCCCATACTCTAGATCTAGTCTTCTAAGGCTGAAGTATCATGTAAAGCTGCAAGCTTTACGTCCATGCATGGAATCTAGGGCTCAAAATGCCAAAACAAAGCTCTATAAGGGGTTTAATGTATGGAAGTTGGCTAATAGTTTGATAAAGCTTGAATCTTTAGGCCCAAGGGACCTCATAATGTCCAGATCTGAAGTCTCAGCTTCATGGCATGCTCAAACAACTTAAGGACTTAAAGAGAAGATGGAAATGGCCACAAACTCCCTAGTGAAGAGATCTAACCAAACAATGATCAAGGTGATAGCTTTTTACCTCCAAATAGCAGCTAACACTGAAAGAAAATTGGATCCAAGGGCTCCTTCTTATTCCAAGCCTTTTGCTCCTCTATCTCCATCCAAGAATGCACTAAAACATACAATCTTAGCCTCTCTCTCTCTCTCTCTCTCTGTCATAGATGGTAATAGCTCGATTAGGGTTTCTCTCAGTGTGTTAAGGTGATAAGGGAGGCGGAATGAAAGGGTTAAGGTCCTTTAAATAGGACACAGACCCTGAAAATTAGGGTTTTCACACTCAGATCCTACTTGTCGAGTTGGGGTCCTCCACCTCGTCGAGTAGACTCTAAAAATCACGCGGCCATCTAACTCTCTACTCGGTGAGTTGGGGCCTCCAACTCGTCGAGTTGCCCTGACAAAATGCATATAATTTAATTAAATATTATACCTGGGAGTCGGGATGTTACAATTCTCCCCCACTAGAATCAGACTTTGCCCTCGAAGTCATCCTCCAGAAACAAATCTGGGTACTGCTCACGTATCTCGGACTCTGGCTCCCAGGTCCACTATGATCCCTTCCGATGCTGCTACTGAACCTGAACCAAGGGCACCTCTTTATTCCTCAAGACCTTCACCTTCTTATCCAAAATCGCCACCGGCTTCTTAATGTAGTTCAAGCGATCATCAACCTGAATGTCCTCCAAAGGGACCATTGCCGTCTCGTTGGCTACACACTTCCTCAGCTGGGACACATGGAAGGTGTTATGAATCTGGCTCAACCCTGCAAGCAGCTCTAACCGATAGGCTACCTTACCCACTCGAGCGATCACTCTGAAAGGACCAATGTATCTAGGGCCCAACTTTCCCCGCTTCCTGAATTGGATCACCCCTTTCCATGGGGATACCTTCAGGAGGACAAAATCTCTGACCTAGAACTCTAGCTCCGAACGTCTCCGGTGTGCGTAACTTTTCTGACGAATCAGGGCCGTCAGTAACCTCTGTCTGACCTGCTGGATCTGCTTTGTCGTTTTGAGCACTATCTCGGTGCTCCCCATCACCCTCTGCTCTACCTCTCCCCAACAGATGGGAGTCTGACACCTCCTCCCGTATAAAATCTCAAAGGGAGGCATACCGATACTGGAGTGATGACTGTTGTTGTATGAAAACTCATCCAAGAGCAAGTAAGTGTCCCAACTTCCACCGAAGTCCATAACACATGTGCGTAGCATGTCCTCGAGCATTTGAATCGTCCGCTCCCTCTTCCCGTTTGTCTGTGGGTGTTAAGCGGTGCTGAAATGCAACCGGGTACCCAACTCCTCATGAAATTTCTTCCAGAACCTGGAAGTAAAAAACACATCCCAATCTGACACTATCGATGTTGGCACCCCATGTTGTGCCACCACCTCGCGAACGTAGATCTCGACCAATTTCTCCGCAGAAGAGCTCTCAGTTATAGCCAGAAAGTGAGCACTCTTCGTCAACTGATCTACGATAACCCATATCGCATCGACACCTCGTGCAGTCCTAGGCAACTTGGTAATAAAATCCATGGAAATCTGCTCCCATTTCCAAAGAGGGATATCCAAAGGCTGTAACTTGACATGAGGACGCTGGTGCTCTGCCTTGACCTTGCGGCAGGTCAAACACCTCTTGACTATCCATACCACATCTCTCTTTATACAGGGCCACCAGTATTCGCGTTTCAAATCCAAGTACATCTTAGTGGCTCCAGGGTGAATGGAAAACCTCGACTTATGGGCGTCCTCCATCAAAATCTATTGAGCTCCACCCGAGTATGGCACCCATATCCGCCCATGGAAGCTCCTAAGCCCCTGACTATCAATCTCAAACTCAGAAATCTGCCCGATCACCCGCTCTCTCTTACGGTTCTTTGGTCTCTTGGCCACCGCTTGGGCCTCTCGGATGGTATCCAAGACTGGAGTCATCACCGTCATCCTCATACACACGTCTCGGATCGGAGCACTCACTGCTCTATGACTCAGGGCATCGGCTACTACATTAGCCTTGCCACGGTGATACAAAATCTCACAGTCATAGTCTTTCACTACATCCAACCACCTCCTCTGTCTCATATTCAGGTTGGGCTGATCCATAAGGTACTTCAGGCTCTTATGGTCCGTGTATATGGTGCATCAGACACCATAAAGATAGTGGTGCCAAATCTTGAGGGCGAACACCACCGCCCCCAACTCCAAATCATGGGTGGGATACCTCGTCCCGTGAGGCTTCAGCTGCCTCGACGCATATGCTATCACGTGTCTCCTCTGCATCAACACGGCCCCCATTCCTGATATATATATGCATCATAATAGACTACGAAGTCCTCCGCTCCCTCCGGAAGGTCTAACACTGGAGCTTCACACAATCTCTGGCGAAGAGTCTCGAATGAAGCCTGCTGCTCGACCCCCCAGGAAAAAGTAACACCCTTCCTGGTCAATCTGGTAAGAGGAATGACAATCTTGGAAAAATCTCTGATAAACCTCCGATAGTAACCCGCCAGACCCAGAAAACTCTTGATCTCGGATGGGGATCTCGCCACCTCCCATCGCATAACTGCCTCAATCTTGGCCGGGTCGACCAAAATCCCATTCTGGTTAACGAGGTGTCCCAAGAACTGGACCTCTCATAACCAGAAATCACACTTGGAGAATTTGGCATAGAGCCTCTCCATTCTCAATACTCCCAGAATCTTTCGAAGATGCTCCTCATGCTGTTCCCTAAACCTCGAGTACACCAAAATGTCATCGATGAACACGATCACCGACCTATCCAACATGGACCTACACACTTGGTTCATGAGGTCCATGAATGCCGCCGGTGCATTGGTGAGCCCGAAAGGCATCAACACAAACTCGTAGTGCCCATAACGAGTCCTAAAGGCCGTCTTCTAGATATCCTCCTCGCAGACTCTCATCTGATGATACCCAGATCTCAAATCAATCTTGGAAAACCAAGACGCCCCCTGCAACTGATCAAACAAATCGTCGATCCTCGGTAATGGATAACGGTTCTTGACCGTCAGCTTGTTTATTTCCCGACAATCGATGCACATCCGGTTTGAACCATCCTTTTTCTTGACAAAAAGGATCGACGCTCCCCACGGTGAGCTAGTCGGTCTACTAAAACCCTTCCCCAGAAGCTACTGGAGTTGTGAGGACAACTCCTGCATCTCAGGTGGCGCAAGGCGATAAGGTGCCTTGGAAATAGGCGTCGCACCCGGAATTAGATCGATCCGGAACTCCACCTGCCTTTTAGGAGGCACACCCAACAGTTCCTCGGGGAAAAACATCCGGGAACTCACATACTACTGGAACATCAGAAATAGAACTCGACCTCTCAGTGATAACTCACGAATCCATCACGTATGCTAAGAACCCCATGCACCCCTGCTGTAGACTCTGTATTACGCTAGAGGCAGAGCAAAAAGCTGATCCCGATCTAGTTCCCTCGCCATACACGGTAAGTACTCCCCTACTAGGGTCTCGTATGGTCACCATCTGATGCTCACAGTCAATCACGGCTCCAAAACGGCTCAACCAATCCATGCCCACTATAACATAGACATCACCCATCGCTATCGGCACCAGGTCTATCGGAAACTCTACACCAAAAATCTCTAATAAACATCCCCGGAATAGATCAATGGCAAAAACCGCACGCTCATCGGCTATAGAAACCCCCAGTGGTCGACTCAACGCCTCGCGTCTAACACGAATGTGACGACTAAAGGATAAAGACACAAAAGATCAACTCGCACCCGCGTCAAAAACACCAAGGCAGGCACAGAACTCACAAAAAAATTACCTATATGCAACATAGTATAAGCATATACAAATCTTGAAATAACATAAATAAGGAGATACGTACCAGCAACAACATCAGGCGCTGCGCGGACCTCCTCTGCAGTTAGCTGGAATGCTCTCCCACGAGCTCTCAGAGCTTCGACCTTCACCGGCCTGCCATCGGTAACACGCAAAGCAGCAGGAGCAGAAGCCTGGGCTGATCCCTGAGTGAGCTGAGGACACTCGGCCTTCTGGTGGCCAGTTTGGTTGCGATGAAAGCCAACCGCAAATCCCTTGGGGCAGTCCTTCGCCATATGCCCCTCCTTGCCACATTTGTAGCAAATTCGTGCTCGGAAATATCCCTCATGACTCTTCCCACACTTGCCACAAGTGCGGCCCTTCTGGCCTCCTGCTCTCGTATCAGCGGGCTTAGCCTGCTTCGTCGCTGGCTGCGACTGCACTGGTCTCCTGTCTCTCCCCTGGGACTCTACCTCCTCTCTGGTCTGAATCTCCAGCTCAATCTCTCTCCTCCTAGCATTGGTCTGTAACTCAGCCAATGTCCGATATGATGAGTTCGCCACGAACTCCCAAATATCTCTCCTCAAAATGCTCAAGTACCGGCTCACATGTGTCTGCTCCGTAGACATGTGCTCAGGGCAGAACAACACCCTCTCATGAAACATCCTCGTAATCTCTAACACTGTTTCTGTCTTCTGCTTGAGAGACAGAAACTCCTAGGCCAATCGTTCCCTCTCCACCGGGGGAACATACTCGTCTCTGAATAACTAGTTAAACCTCTCCCAAGTCATTGCAACATGGTCTGCAGGGGTAAAATCAGTCATCACGAACTTCCACCAGTCCTTCGCTCCCAAGCGAAGCTGGTTCAACGCAAACCGAACTCTCAAGTGCTCCGGGAATGAACACGTGTAGAAACACCCATGAATGTAGGAGATCCATCTCATGGCAGAAATTGGGTCCAGGGTCCCGTCAAACTATGGTGGCTTCGTGTTACTAAACTCTCGGAACAACAATGAGTCACCCACCTGTGGCCTCGCAGCAGCTACAACTGCGGTGGCTGTGGCAGCAGCAGCCTCCGTGACAGCAACATATCGCTCATCAAATGTCTCAAATCATTGTGGTCTTAATAGACTCGAACATCTTTGGTATGGCCTCTCTGATAGCTGCGACCATCTCCTCATTAATGATCCTGCAGATCTTCTCGTCAGTAGTACCACTGCCACCGGGGTTGTTGCGGGTAATCACCATAGTCTCTCTGAAACACAAACACAAAATCATCAGGGATTGGCTCAAGCGCACACTCAATTACGCACCCCTACACACTCCTTAGTATCCTAAGGTTCTTACTTGGGTCGCATACAGATCTGGTGCTTTCAGTAGTACGGGCCCAATACTACCTTCCACACCAATCCATAGTCACCCCAAGTCCTCCTCCTAGGATCCTAATTCACAAGTACTCTATTCCTCACAAAGATCAACTACTCTCTCAGTAGGCTTCTCAATACACATCTAGGTATCTCTCCTAGATTACTCCTCGACTCAAAAGTCCCTCTAAAAGATTCCTGCTAGGTACTTCTACTCAGCACGTACAAGAGCAGATAGCAGATAATATCAATCAATAACATCCTC
Source organism: Lactuca virosa (assembly GCF_052849685.1). Lineage (NCBI taxonomy): Eukaryota > Viridiplantae > Streptophyta > Magnoliopsida > Asterales > Asteraceae > Lactuca > Lactuca virosa. The sequence continues at coordinate 73,278,712 of NC_136432.1, forward strand.
TAGACTAAGGCATCATGAATCAGACAACTCTAGCTGTAAATTCTAGAATACCTAGCCTATCCTCTAGCATGCAGTTCTAATATCTCATAAGTAGCTCATAACACAAACAAGGGTATTTTGGAAAATCAACGTTCGGGATCTGGCTAATTGTACACACTGCCTCATCTCGTTTTCTATTGAAAGCTCTTACTCGTTTTAGAAAAATCATTTCTTTTCAGAAAATTTTCTCAAATCCTCAGTTTGAGTCCAGACATACACGAGAGTACATCCGAATCCCTCCAACCAAGGCTCTGATACCAACTTGTAACACTCTAATTTTTAAACTAAAATTTTCATTTTTAAGACCACATAAAACATAAACTCACATTTCTCAAAACACAAAATGTATAATTTGTTCAAAACACAAGACAACAAAATGTTTGATAATATCCCAGAATCCACAAAACATAATCTCTAGCTAGTGTGTACAATCAAGCCGACGCCATCCCGCGATCCTGAGAAGTACTTGAAACAGATTTCACACAACACTGTAAGCGCGAAGCTTAGTGAGTTCCCCAAAATACCGCATGCAAATAATTAGCCTCTCATGGCTATATCTTGATAAGGACCCTCCGGTCAATGTGTCTCAGTGACGACCATCCGGTGTCACAACTCTGTTTGGACCCTCCGGTCCTAACTCAACGCACAAAATAATATACAATATATATCATAAAGACAAATGCAGGATAACAAATAACTCAGTATAAGCATATAAGACCCTCCGGTCACACAATATTACCACTCAGGTAAGCAAGTAGGTCTCGTACTCGACGATCGATCTAGACTCCGCCCACATGTCGTAATTATCTCTAATTTAACACTTTATAACAACAACTCCAAAGATGCTAAGCTAAACCCTTTTCTAACTCTTGGAAAGGGTGAAAGACCATTTTACCCCTCCATGGTCTCCATAATCCATAACCTGACCAAACCCTAAAAGTCAACATAAGCCAACACTCGAGTCAACAGTCCATGCTGACCCAACTCGTCGAGTGCATCTATACGACTCGTCGAGTTCTCCTGTTCTCAGAAAAGTAGGGAAAAATCCCCCTCAACTCGCCAAGTTGTCTCACCAACTCGTCGAGTTTGCATGCGTCCAGACTATCGGGGAAAACACTAACCAACTCGTCGAGTTGGCACATCAACTCGTCGAGTCCCTTCAGTCCATTTTCTCATTCAGACGTTTTTAAGCAGAACTAAGGCCCCATACTCTAGATCTAGCCTGCTAAGGCTGAAGTATCACGTAAAGCTGCAAGCTTTACGTCCATGCATGGCATCTAGGGATCAAAATGCCAAAACAGAGCTCTATAAAGGGTTTAATGTATGAAAGTTCGCCAATAGTTTGATAAAACTTGAATCTTTAGGCCCAAGGGACCTCATACTGTCCAGATCTGAAGTCTCAACTTCATGGAATGCTCAAAAAACTTAAGGACTCAAAGAGAAGATGGAAATGGCCACAAACTCCCTAGTGAAGAGATCTAACCAAACAATGATCAAGGCGATAGCTTTTTACCTCCAAATAGCAGCTAGCACTGAAAGAACATTGGATCCAACAGCTCCTTCTCGTTCCAAGCCTTTTGCTCCTCTATCTCCTTCCAAGAATGCATTAAAACATACAATCTTAGCCTCTCTCTCTCTCTCTCTCTCTCTCTCACACACAGATGGTAATAGCTCGATTAGGGTTTCTCTCAGTGTGTTAAGGTGATAAGGGAGGCAGAATGAAAGGCTTAAGGTCCTTTAAATACGTCACAAACCCTGAAAATTAGGGTTTTCACACTCAACTCCTACTCGTCGAGCAGACTCTACAAATCACACGACCATCTAACTCTCTACTCGGCGAGTTGGGGCCTCCAACTCGTCGAGTTGCCCTGACAAAATGCATATAATTTATCTAAATATTATACTTGGGAGTCGGGATGTTACATATATATATATATATATATATATATATATATATATATATATATATATGGTCCGGATCCGGTAAAGACTCGAAAATTGGTGAGGACTTTGAAAACAATTCTCATCCAATCGTCTTCATTAAGGGCATTTACGTTAAAATATAATTTCAATGGGCTGGGCCAAAAATGAACTCCTCTTGGGTTGCTACTAATGAGTTGAAATGAGTTGCGTTCTTTGGCTACCATGGAGTTGCAATCATGTGTATCTAAGGGCTACGAATCATATCATCATCTTCTTTGTTGCATCGCCCTTGGGAGCGTATTCCATCACACCCGAAATGATTACATCTATTCATCCAAGAATTTGAAAATTTCTAACTACGACTAGGTCAGCTTCTATTAAATATAACAATTTTTGTTATATTGATTCGATTAATAACCTTAATTACAACCGTATTTTCTATAATTTTACATAAATCGTTTTTGAAAATCTCGTTACTTTAATTAATGAACATTTTGTTTTTTTTTCTTGAAATCACGTTAGTTCATATGATACTCAACATGATTAAATGCTATTTGTTTTAAGCATATTCAGTGCTAAAAATGAATTATAAAGGGGTTATTAACTTATGTTTAATGATGCATATTAAGTGTTCGACGAAATGCCTAAGAGAGTTCATAATTTTTTGTAGTTGTGTTTATCTTTCTTAGTTTAGTTTTGCATTTAATATGTGTCTTTCATGTGTGTTTTTTTTGTATATATTTATAGGTTTTATGGTGTTTTGATATTCAGTATGATTCAATGTTATTTGTTTTAAGTATATTCAGTGCAAAAAATGAATTATATAGGGGTTATTAACTTATGTTTAATGATGCCTATTTAGTGTTAGGTGAAATTCCTAAGAGAGTTCAAACTTTTTTTTTTTCTAATTTTGTTTATCTTTCCTAGTTTAGTTTTGCATTTAATATGTGTCTTTCAGGTGTATTTTTTTTCCAGTGGTGTATATATTTACAGGTTTCATGGTGTTTTGATATTCAATATGATTTTATGTTATTTGTTTTAAATATATTCAGCGCAAAAAAATGAATTATAAAGGGGTTATTAACTTATGTTTTATGATGCCTATTAAATGCTTGGTGAAATGAATAAGATAGTTCATATTTTTTTCTAGTTTTGTTTATCTTTCCTAGTTTAGTTTTGCATTTAGTATCTATCTTTCAAGTGTATTTTTCAGTGGTGTACACATTTACAGGTTTCATGATGTTGTTCATAGTCTTATGGATTGTTTGATGGCTCGAATTGCTTTATATTTGATGCTTTTGTGTAAAGAAATTTGTGACTGGTGGTTTCTCAATGTATGTATAATTTTTTTGTAGTCACATCTTTCTCGTGGTCTGGTTCCACTACAAACATAGTTTATGGTGTTCCATAGTAGATGTTTGCTATTTTTAAGGACCTAAAAGTGAATTACCAATAACTTTATTGGGTTAATTGTGATGGTATGTTCAAGATTCATAGAAATTATGGCTCCTAAAGTTGCTGTTCCAATTAATGTTAGGTATTAAGGTCGGTTGTTATTAGTAGTGGGGACACCAAAGTTTAAAGTATTTTCAAAATGCCATATCTTTCATCAAAGAGCTTCATAAGTGCGATGTTTCTCAAGGTTTTTGAAGTGGCCATGTGTTAAGATTCGGTTAGGTTAATTTGTCATGATTCATAGTTGCTCTAGTTAAATGTTTTTAAAGGTCTTTCATTTTGTAATTTTTTGGTATCCACTCCATACTTTGACATATTTTATGGGTTATTACATGTTTGAATCATAAAATTGTTGTAACTGGATCATTTTATTTATGGATCATAACAGAGTTCTGGATCATAATATATTTGAATCATAATGTTTTTTGAATTACATAATTTGTTTCTTATACTCTTTGGATTATATAAAATCATTTATGTGTTTATCAGACTATTTGTATCACCGTATCATAACCTTTTGGATCATAAAACTATTTGGATTGTAAATTATTTAAATTGAATCATTATATAAAGTTAGAGCATTGTAATGTTTTGGATCATAACATATGTGTATCATATCATTTTGGATCACAAGAATCAATTTAACTATTTTCTTTTAGATGATAATAAGTTTTGGATCATAATAGTTTTTTGGATCATAAGAATTTTTAAATTATAAATGGTATTGATTCAAAGGATATGTGAAGAATGAATAATGTGTCTTGAAATGTGTATAATTTTTACAATGCACGGCTAAGGAAAAGTACACAAAAGTTTTTACATGTTTGGATCATAGTAGATCTTTTTCATCGTAACATTAAAAAGTATAATATTAGAATTGCACATATTTTGGCCATTATAATACATGCATAAAGAATGTTGGAAGTATGTTGTTGGAATGCAAAAACACCATTTGAATCATAACATACTGGTAGATTTTGTATGCTCAAGTTCAATAATTGAATGAATGTTCAAAAGTCTGATGTTACATATAGGTATATTTGTAAGAGTCTATTGTCATATTTTTAAACATTCGAAAGGATAATGTTATAATTAAATAAAACTTGAAACTATGTTTTTATTAATGTACTACTATAGTTTGCATCATAACACTTGTTTGTTTAATACGTTCATTGATATATTTATTTATATTTTACAAAATACTAAACTTAAATAAGTAAGAGATCTAATTGAAAAAATGTCATATTTATGCATATTTCCAAAAATACATCACATAAAAACTACTTATTGTATATTTTAAATATAAAAATACAAGTTGCAAAATTTATGATCCAAAACTTATGATGCACATGGTTTATGATGCAAAATAAAATTATTTGCAATTGAAAGAATTAAAAAAAAATTAATACAAGAAAACATGATCCAATGATTAAAAACAATTTATGATCTAAAAATATTATCTAACTAAAAATATAAATTTATGATCCAACAATATATGATCGGACATTTGTAATGAATGAATAACTATGAGATTTAACCAAATTTCAAAACAACAAACAAATAAAAATGAAAAAAAGTTGTATCTAAAGTAAAACCACTATAAACCTAAAATACTAAATTTCATGTCTATAACATATAATTACTAAAAATTAACAAAATGTCTAAACTAAGTTTTTAACGGGTAAAAAAAACATATACAAGTAATAGTTCTCAACCACATCACACCAACGATGCATAACATTCTATTAATAACACACAATATATATATATATATATATATATATATATATATATATATATATATATATATATATATATATATGTAACATTGTTAAAAAACAATATAATATACATAATAGTAATAATATTTAAATAATCAAACATCTTCAACTCTACATAAACCATCAATCATATACTCCAATATGTTGAACCCAAATTCCAACAACATGCAAATGAGATTCACCATAAATCTTTTCCTTCTTGTAAGTTATCAAATGATCAAAGTCCTATAGATTTATGAAAAAACATATTTTACATACTTTAAAGTAAGAGACCAATATCTTACCAACATGCTTCTTCCTTAACTCATCCAATTGTGGGTTTTATTCATATAAATTAGGTTCTAAAACTACCATAAAGATTATCAATTCCACAACTACATTAAACTTATATATGTTTCATTAGAAAAAAAGCATAGCAAGGATGTTATTTTTTTTGCCACTCTAACTCAAGTCTTTACAACTTCATTCATTGAAATCATTTGAGTGAGGATGATCGACAACGTTAAAAACTGCTTGGAATAGTTTTCTACAAAATTTACAAAATATTTTCTATCAGTTTCTATAAAACAATAAAAAAACTAAATAACAAAAAATTAAGTACCAAGTTATCTATATAAATGTGATATTTTCTATCACTGAGGGTTTCAGATAACGAAAAGCCGATTATTAAACTAGGATACTACAATAAACAAATAAATTAAATTATATTGCAATTTATGAAAATAAACTCTTCTATTTAATGGCTTAAAATTTGTATCAAATGGATTTTAGATAACAAAAAGCAAGATTCAAAATGAACTTCTAATATAATTAGAGAATTAAAATTTTATAGGATATGAACACCTTGTAAGCATCTTTGCATTCAACTTCATTTATAAATACATACATGAGTTTAGAAAGCACTAATCACCATTAAATTTTTTTAAAACATAAATAAAAACAGAAAATCAAACACTAAAGTAACAAGAGACAAAATATGTTTCTAAATTTACGGTTTCAAAATAGGAGGGAAAAAAAGAAAAACAACAAGAAAATCTTTAAGAATTGAAAGTTTTCAAGATATGGTTTCTCTGAGGGAATAGATCGAACACCTTATAAACATCTTTGCATTCAACTTCATTTATGAAAGGAAACAAGAGTTTTGAAAGCACTAATTATCATTTTTTTAAAACTTAAATAACAACAAAAAATCAAACACTAAAGTAACAATAACAAAATATGTTTCTGAAACTAGGGTTCCAAAACAAAGAACGAATAACACCATTAAAACGAAAATAACTTACCTGCTTCAATTTGACTTGAAATTACAATGATTTCTCTATAAATTGATCAGGATTTTGAAGCAATTTGAAAGTAACGGTGCAAAAATACAAAGAATCAAAGAGATTTACACAACATAGAGTGATTTCTATCAAGTTTAGAAGTGTTCTTTTAAGGGAAAGGGGAGAGATCATGAACATAAATCTAACCCGGATTTTAGAAATGCAATTTGACTATTGTTCCCTCCAAACCATTGTCCCTAAGACGAAAAATACCAAAACTTTGGGTTATTTACAAAAATGCCACCGTTTATTATATTAAATAAAACACAAATATGAAATAATAAGAGCTATACAATTTTTGAGATTAAGGTTTCAGATTCGTCCTCATAGTTTTTATCAAATTTGAAGTCTTCACTGGATCTTTTATATATATATATATATATATATATATATATATATATATATATATATATATATATATATATATATATATATATATATATATATATATATGAGACCATAAGAATTTGTGAGAAAATGAATTCGTTTGTGGACACACATTTAAAATGCATTTAAATATTTAGAAAATGTGAAAAAATATGAAAAAAATTATATAAAAATAAAAATATAAAAAAATAAAAAACCATTGTCATTAATGTTAAAATTTGTAAAATATGTAGAAATTATTTTGCATATTCTACATATTTTAACATCGTTTATGGTGGTTTTTTTTTGAAAACAAATTGGAAATTATATATAAATATCTTTTTTTTTTCATTTTTTTCATATATATATATATATATATATATATATATATATATATATATATATATATATATATATATATATATATATATATATATATATATATATATATATATATAATTTTCATTTTTTGACACCGAAAAATGTGTGGTCAGAAATGCATCCCATTGAAGGAGCATTGGAAATGAAACTGCCCAAAATACCTACGAAACCAGAAGAAAAATAAAGTCAAGGAGTCTGTCACTTCAGGTATATTATGATTGAACTACATAGTACCTGAACTTCTAAGTATTTGGTCCTTGATATAGGTTGTGGTACTTACATTTGCTCTGGTGTGCATGAAATAAGGGAATGTAGGAAGTTGAAGCATGGAGAGCTCAACATGAGCATAAGAAACAAATGCAATGCAACTATTACAATGATTGGGGATTATGAGCTTGTGCTTAGTAGTGGTGTTTCTGTTAGATTATTAAATTGTTGCTACTCGTTTTATATGAGTTGAACCATTATTTCTTCTTATGCATTGTTTAATGATGGATTTAGATTTTCTTTTGATAATGAAAATGGTGATATTTTGGTTTATAAAAATGATTGTTTTATTTTTAAGGTTAGGTCTTGTAATGGTATATATGAGAATGTTTTTTGCGTTAGTAAATATAATAATCTAATCTTAAACGTTGATTCTTCCGAAAATGTTTTGAAGAGATCATGTTTGTGGTATCGTCGTCTTGGCCATATAAACAAGAAATGCATCACCAAACACCAACTGGATGGGATCTTGGAATCATTTGACTTAAATTCGAATGATGTATGTGAGTCTTGTTTACATGGTGAGATGAAAAAAGCGCCATTCATAGGTATCTATGAAAGAGGCAAGGATTTGTTGGACCTTATATACACAGATGTGTGTAGACCGTTCAAATCTGCCACAAGACATGGAGAACGATACTTTGTGGCTTTTATTAATGATTTTAGTAGATATGGCTATATCTATTTAATCAAACAGAAGTCAGAAACTTTTGAATTGTTCACATAGTTTCAAAACGAAGTAGAGAATCATCTTGGCAAGCGGATCAAGATCCTCCGATTTAATACGGGTGAAGAATATCTAAGTCTGGAATTCCACAATCATCTAAAGAATTGTGGAATAGTTTCACAATTATCTTCTCTCAAAATGCCACTGATTAATGATGTTGTTGAGAGAATAAATTGAACACTATTAGATATGGTTTGATCTATGATGAGTTGAGCTACATTTCCAATAAGTTTTTAGGCTTATGCATTGATGACAGCAGCCAACGTCTTAAACATCGTACCAATTAAGAAGATTGCTAAGACGCCCTATAAAATGTCGAGTGGGAAACGTCGTTCTCTAGCACATGTGAAAGTATGGGGTTGCAAAGTTTTCATTTGTCAGAAGACCAACGATAAACTTGAACCCATATCAGAGAAATGTTGCTTTGTTGGTTAACGGAAAAAGTCTTTTTGATACTTGTTTTACAATCCTTTTGAGAACAAAGTGTTTGTAGTTCGAAGGAGATTCTTCCTAGGGAGGAACCTCATATCAAAGTAGCTTGTGGGAGCCCAATTGACCTTGAAGAAATTCAAGAGTCAGCCAAGGTAGAACCTATAGTTGACAATAGCACTCAACCTGAGGTTCTTGTTAAGGAAACTAAAATATCTCCAAATCCTCTTTGCAGATCCAGTAGAGTTCGTCTTCCTCCTGAGTTTTATGGTTTCTATATTACTACTAAAGGAGACATATGGATTAGTGATGAGTTACTAGTATATATGGATTATCCATCCAACTACAAGGAAGTGGAGGAAGGTTAAGAGGCTACCAAATGGAAATAGAGTATGGAGAGCGAGATTTAGTCCATGTATGATAACCATTTTTGGAATTTGGTTGATCCTATACATGGCTTTAAATCCGTTGGGTGCAAGTGGATATTCAAGAAGATGGCTGAAATCGATAGGAATGTGCACACATTCAAGGCTAGACTACCCGTAAAAGGGTTATACTTAAACTCAAGGGATTGATTATGAGAAAATGTGACATCCCCAATTTTTGCAACCAAATAAAACTTTTTCTTCATGCTTATTTGAAAACAAAGTATTATTTTAAAGAATATCTTAGTGCGGAATTGTCAAAACATTTTTAATGTAAGATGAAATCAAAAACATTTCCGAAGAAACATTTTTCATTAATATTACAAGAACCTTGGATGTCATAACTGATACATAAACATAAGCATAAACTAGCTATTATAGGTGTTACAACTTTTTATTATAACGGCAATCTACTTAATCATTCGGCAGATTTATAATCACTATCCTACTGCCTTTGTACCACTACTTGTGATACAAACAAATTGAATGGGTCAGGCTTGAGAGCTTGGTGAGTATAGATGGTTTTCAACCCACAATAATATAATTAAATCTATTAAATATATATCTCACACCAAATAATTAGCCCGATTACCCAATCCCCTTATTCAAACATTCTGATAATAAAATAATGATCTCAAGGGACCTATCCTAAAGGATCATTGTAAGCAACGAGCAGACAATACTGCTTCGGGGATTCCTTAGTAATGTAAGTCAATAAAGGAAGCCATGGGGGGGGGGGGGATTGAGTACATAAAATGAACACATATTTAATTAACATCTGTAGGTAATGAGCATGTTAGTGTCCCACAAGACTATTTAGAATAGTCAGTGGTCATCATCTATACTCTGCTAGATGACTAGTCACAGTGGTACCATAATACTATAATGGTCACGACCTCACACCATTATTTTGTATTCTACAACCCTCTATTACCCATTATAATTAAAACCAATCATTATTTCAACAATATATAATTCAATTAAGCATAAATCTAGTCAATATACTTTATCCAACACATTTATTTATAAATACAAATAAATAGCACATATAACATTTAGGCAATTAAATACTTTGTATCTACGCGTAAGATGAAAGTAACTATGCACTCACCTGATACAACGAGTGTATATCTCAGATCGTAGTTAGGTCGACAATAAATTCTTGATTTCTTATTAACCGAAATTTCCCTCTTCCAAAATATCTTCTATTCTTTCTTTCTAAATTTATTCGAATTGTACGTTGCAAAATGTATAGAAACCATCAATATTACACCCATTGTGAAACGTGATTACCAATATGTCAAAATCAACACGTAGCATTAATTCGGACACGCGTGTACGATTCTAATTTGCTTAGTCATTTTAAATACTGACACTACATAGAAATCGTACAAATCCTCCTAATTTGATAACACGTAGTGGAAACTATGTACAGACTTCTTAAATTTCCTACACGTGTATGTTCGTTGGACCAGTTACAATTCACCAATCAATTATGATTAAATTTACGGCCCCTCAATTTTGTTTTATTAGCACAATATATTCTTCAAGTTACTCTAATGGTCCCTTAACTATTTTCTAATAAACTCAACAAACCCTTTATAATAAAGTCTTATCATATATATATATATATATATATATATATATATATATATATATATATATATATATATATATATTATTTTAAGGCCTAGATAATTTTATTAATAGATAACTACTATCATAAAATATACCTGGTTATTATTAGTCGAAAAATACGGGTGTAACACAAAAATTACCGTTTCACATTTTATGACACACATTGTTGTTTCGTGTTGAACATGAAATTTCGAAAAATCATAACTTCCTCATACGAAGCCAGATTTTGATATTCTTTATACTCACGGCTTCGTAATTCTGATTACTACGACTTTCGTTTAGATTATTTATCCTAAATACACTTTTAATCATAAGTGTTTATTTAGCCCAAATTGTTAAGTTTTATAATAAGCTTTGACATAATATATATGTCCAAATTCCATGCACATATAATATATATATATATATATATATATATATATATATATATATATATATATATATAAATCACTTTTATATAAACACATATTATGCTTGAATAATTCTTACTCATTTATTTACAAGAAGTTTACACTATTACATACATAAATGCCTAGGGAGAAACACGGGTGTTACAATTATCTCCCCTTTAGGATGACTTTGTCCCGAACTCATGCATCAGCAAGCAGATATGGGTAGCGACTACTCATGTCATTCTCTGTTTCCCAAGTAAGGTTTGGCTATGTTGTATGTTTCCATCGTACAAGCACTAATTCGATTATCTTGTGTCAGACTTTCTTTGTTTTATGGTTAACAATTTCTTCTGGTTCTTCAACTAGTCTTGTGTATTCATCGAATCTAAATTCTAAAAGTGGAATTATGTAGGTTACTTGTCCCAAAAACTTTCTCAAGTAAGAAACATGAAAGATGTTATCAATACCTTCCAGTTCAGTTGGCTACTCCAGCTTGTAAGCTTGATTCTCAATTCTATGAAGTACCTTGAATGGTCCAATGAATCATGGACTTAGATTTCCACATTTCCAAAATCTAATAAGCCCCTTCCATGGTGAGGTTTTGAGCAACACCAGGTCTCCGACTTCAAAAGTCACCGGTTGTCGCTTTTTATCCGCATAACTCTTTTGACGGTTCCGGGATGCTATCATTCTTTCTCTGATTATATTCAATTTTTCGACGGCTCGATGGACAATTTTAGGCCCTATATTTTTTTTCTCCATATGGAATTTCTGTCAGTATAACGCGTGATAAGGTGTCATCTTAATGCTCGAATGGTAATTGTTGTTGTACGAAAATTCAAGCAACGGTAGATATTCAGCCTTGTTTCCCATAAATTCCAAAGTACTTGCTTGCAACATATCCTCTTGTGCTTGAATCGTTTATTCACTTTGGCTATCTGTCTGTGGATGGTAATCCATACTCAAACATTGTTTTGTACCCATCTCGTTGTGTAACCCCTTCCAAAATCTAGAAGTGAATCGACTATCTCGGTCTGAGAAAATAGTCAACGGAACACCATGAGCTTTTACTATATTTTTCACGTAAAATTTAGCAAGATTTTCTATAGACCATCTCTCGTTAGCTGCTATGAAATCTGCTCTTTTTGTTAATTGGTCCACAATAACCCAAATCATATCGTGACCTCCCTTTGTTCTGGGCAGTTTGGTTATGAAATTCATGGTAATATCCTCCCATTTAACCATGGGTACTGGTAATGGTTCCAAACTTCCATACAATTTATGATCTTGAGTCCTAACTCTTGTGCATGTCACACACTCGACCACATACATAACGACGTCAAGTTTCGTCATCGGCCACCAGTAGTATGGTTTCAGATCTATAAACATCTTGGTGTTGTCTAGATGGATAGATTATATGGTTTTGTGAGACTTTTCCATGAGAAGATCCCTTATACCACCCATATTTGGCACCCAAATTCTATTCTAGAATACATTCAATCCTTGTTTGTTCCTTTAAAATTTCTCAAGCGTTGTTTTCCGGTTATCTCCTTGCAAGGCATGAATTTGAGCCTTTTTAATACTTTCCACAATCGTCGATACAATTTAAATTATTAACGCTCTTGGCCTTTTCCTCTCTAGGTTTATTTTTCTACTCAGACCATCTACTACGACATTTTCTTTACCGGGGTGGTAAAGTATTTTGCAGTCATAGTCCTTGAGTAATTCAGTCAATGCCTTTGTCTCATGTTCAACTCTTTTTGATTAAATACATATTGAAGGATCTTATGATCAGTGAAAAGTTTACATTTCATTCCATAGAGATAATGTCTCCGCATCTTCAACACGTAAACTACCAATGAGAACTCTAAATCATGAGTGGGGTAGTTGCATTTGTGAATTTTAAATTCTCGTGATGCATATGCTATTACTTTATCCCTTTGGGTCAAAAAATGTAACTAACTCTAGATGCATCACTATAAAATATAAATCTTCAATCCCATCGGGTAAAGCAAGAATCGGGTCTTCACATAGCGGTTCCTTTAGTTTATTATAAGTTTCTTCATGCTTCTCACTCTATTCATAGGTAGTCCCTTTGTAGGCCAAGACCGTCAATGGGGCAGTTATTGAAGAAAATTCTTGGATAATCTTTGGTAATATCCACCTAATCCTAGAAAACTACAAATTTCATTAGGATATTTTAGCCTTTCCCATTTCATTACTGCTTTAATTTTTGCTGGGTCAACCTTTTTTCCTTCTTGGTTAACCACATGACCCAATAACACCTCTCGGATCCAAAAATTGCATTTGGATCACTTTGCATATATAGCTTCTCTTTACGTTGTAACTATGTTGTGTAATGATTATAACATCTTTAGAGTTTTGTATTTTGAAACAAAATCTTTATTCAAAGATATTTTTAAAACAAAATAGTTTCTACAAAATGTTATATTATAATGGGATTTTCCACAAACAATGTTGTTATGGTTTTTGAAAGCATAAAGAAAACGTTTTTTTTTTCAGTTATGGAAAATAGGGGATGTTACAATTGGTATCAGAGCATTAGTTTAAGCGAACTAGGGATTGTGCAGATTTCTAGACTTAATCTTAGAGATTAAGCGATGATGGTGAGCGATGTGTCTAGAATGTTTTAGGTTGTATACCTAAATTAATAATAAAGACACAAGCTTTAGAATATTTTAGGGTATAAACTTTAGTTAATATTATGTGCAAATAAAGTTATACTTTAGGAGAAATGTCTTATATACTAATAGGTGCTAAATGTTATGTGTTATAGGATACTTTAGGATTCCTGCCTAGAATGCTAATAATTGAAATGATTTGAGGTCTAATTCCAACCTTGATTCGAAGGATAAGATTTTATGTGTTCGGGTTTCTAAACATTTAATTACCGTATTTGAACTGACCTATAATTTTTCTAGGAGATAAGAAGACTTATGATAGTGGACATCTTTAACTTTGTAAATAGTATATAAATACCCATAGAGTGGTATCATACCTTTAGAGTGTGTTTGGTGAAGTGATAGTACCTTCAGAAAGGTATCGTACGTTTAAAGTACGTTAAAAAATGTCGATTCTACCGCCAACCAGATTGAAGCAGTAATGGCTTATGGATTTAGAAGTATTGAAGACGGTGATAAATAATTCAACAATATCGAATTTGGAGTTATATGAGATGCTATGAAGAATTCAAAGAATTCGAGAAAGACAAAAGGAAAGTCTGATACTCTTTTTAGACTCATTAGGCCGAAACTTTGTCTATCTTTGTGATATAGTATGCAGTTAGAATGGCATGTTAAGAGTTGATATATACCATATAAAGGATTCTGTGACAGGGTATTTAATAATTTTTAAATATGACTCGAGCATTTGGAGCATTTGCGAGGTGCACTTGAGTTCAATGGAGCACTTGGAACTCAATGGAGCACTTGGGGTTCACGGAGCATGTGACAAAGGAACAAATCATTTGCTAAGGGATATAACTCCTGACAAAGGAATGGATCTTTTAAAGGGGGGTATGAAGCACCTGGATGTGGAATGGAGCATCCTGGTGCATGGATGCGCCATCTAAGATGATGAAGCGATATCCTATGCTTGAATCGCCAGTTTAGAAGTGCCATTATGGATGAAGAAGTTCCATCCATAATGTGGATGCGCCACTCATTGTCAAGGTATGTCACTTTGAAGAAAGAAGCGCCACTATGGTTCTAGAAGCACCAGTTTGGAAGTAGAAGCACCATCCTAGAGGAAGAAGTTCCATTATGATTGTAGAAGCGCCACTCAAAAGGAGGAAATGCCATCCCTGGAGAAGAAGCATAATTCCTTGCACAAGAAGCTCCATTTTCATGTTGATGCGCCATCTTGTTCCAAGGATGCGACACTTGTGTTCCTTGATGAGCCGTATGCTATGAAGTCCTCTATGATGCTCAAGATTATCCAGGGATGCCATGAAGTCGATGATGCTTAAGGAATACATCTTGATGTTTCACCATGATGGATGAAGCCCCACTAGTGTTCATGATGCGCCACCTGTGCATCATGATGCACCATTATGGCTCATGATACTTCATCATGTGCGTTGCTGATGCTCATGGGTAGTATGACATAAATGAATGTTCCAGAAGATGTTGCATGGATGATTATAATTGGTTAACACTATTAATGGGCCTATGGGCCAATGGGCTTGGACCATTAGGGTTTTAGGTCTGATCCCTCAAGTATAAATAGGGATGCATGCTAAGTCATTTGAAGTGTCTTGTAATTATATAGTGATAGACGAGTCTCTGTGAAATTGTACTTGTAACCTCTGTTTGAGAGCTCTGAAATTATGAATACTCCCCTCCTATCCGTGGATGTAGGTTACCTTGACCGAACCATGTAAATACTATGTATTTTGTGGTATTGGTTTTGCTAGTTATCCACTTTACTTCCTAACAATTGGTATCAGAGTTGCGGTTTGTGTTCCTGTGATTCAAGATGTCTACGTACAAGTTTGATTTAGAGCATTTCAATGGTTTAAATAACTTCACTTTATGGAAGGTCAAGTTGAGGGTTCTTTTGGTTCAACAAGGTTGTGCAGTGACACTGGAAGGAGAGGCAACACTGCCAATGGACATGGTGGCTGATAAAAAGGTGGACATTCTGACGAAGGCATATAGTACCACTATGTTGAGCTTGACAGATGAATTACTAAGGGAAGTTATGGATTAAACAACTGGTTTTAGGCTCTGGGAGAGACTTTATGACAAGTACCAAAACAACTCTCTAACTAACAGGTTGTATCAAAAGCAACAATTGCACACTATCAGAATGTTTGAAAGTACACAAGTGAAATATCATATGGATAACTTCAATCACATCATCTTGGATTTAAAAGGGGTTGATTTGAAGATTGAAGATGAAGATCCGACACTCATTCTCTTATGTTCTCTTCCAAACTCATATGAGAATTTCGTTGATACCATCCTTTATAGTAGGTCAACGATCATTGTGAATGACGTGAAGGATTCTATGATGTCTAAGGAACTGAAAAGAAAAGTTTCAGCTGGAGAAGAGGTGTCCAGTTCCAGTTTGTTTGCAGGGAGAGGAAGGATTAAAGAGAGAAATAGGGGAAATAGAGGGATATCATGTTCAAAATCGAAATCTAAAGGTTCATCAAATGCTAAGTGTTATAACTGCAAGGAGAAGAGGCACTTCATGCAAAATTGTCCACAATGGAAGTATGGAAAGTTGAAGAGTGAATCAAGCAGCAATAACACTGTTGTTGTAGTTCATGAGAGTTCTGATGAAGGGGACGATGGTTATGTATTGACTGTAAGTACATCTAGTTTAGCAGATGCATGGGTCTTGGATTCTGGAGCATCCTACCACATGGCATGTAATCATGACTGATTTGACTCATTCAAAGAGTGGAATGGAACAGTCAAGATGGGTGATAATTAGTTGAGCAGTATCAAGGGTAGTGGCACTGTGCAGATCAAGATGCACAATGATAATGGTCAGAAAGTTAGATTTTTGGTACGGTTTGGAACTTTGGAAGAATCTAATTTCTCTTGGCACTTTGGCTAAGAATTGGATGAGGTATGCTGGTGAAGGTGACTGGGTTAAAGTCACCAACGGTTATCTTGTTCTAATGAAAGGGAAGCTGTGAGAACTCAAACCTTGAGTTAATGCTTAAGATCAATGTCTGCTACTAAGGAATGCTCTAGTCAAGTCTGGCAAGACCAGTCAAGTCCGAGTTAATGTATTCAACAAAGTATTCAAGATATTAATGAAGAGTGAAGATAATGATCAAAGTAAAGATAATAAATGAGGAACAAGAAGAATGTTTGAGAGAATAACTTGAAAGGTAAAGTAAATTAGAATATTGCTATATTTGTTTGAACAATCCGTCACTTGATTTATCATAGAAAGCTCCTTTAAATAGGAGAACATAATACATCGTACAAACCAATTACATTCATAGAACTGGACAATAGAGTTACTTCTGACACTCTAATTATCCAAGTTTGACAGAATAGATTTAGTCCTATGATATGTTCAATCAAGCTAAGTGACAAATACAATTAATACAAACGGACAAAGGTACATTCAGACAACATCAACTCTGGAACATAGACTTTGTTCCGGAGACCATCTTCACTCCGGAAAGTTGATTGACTCCAGAACTGCTTCTGACTTTGGAAACACCATTTGACTTTGGAAACATGCTTACCACGGAACATACAAGGATAGTGATTGCTAGAGGTTCACTTTCAGGTTCCAAAAATCTCCCCTAAGTGAACTTAGCAAACTGGTAAGTTTAGCTTGAATCTTCCTTGATGAAAACGTATGTCATGTACAACCATTCTGTAACCGCAATGTACCATTGAAGTTGGCTTACAAACTTTGCCTTTACATGCTCTGGAGCGTTGGACTTGGATGCTCGACTGATGAACTTCTGAAGAGCCTTAGTGGGAACCAGGTGCTTGTCTTCAACTCGGAAGAAGTCCTTCTAATTTGTTCTTCTTTGAAGGTAGACAAATCCTAACACCGGTTCATCGATGGGTCCTTCCGCAAGTATTTCAGCTTCAGGAAGTTTGAAGTCGATTTTGGCCAAATATTTATCTATTCCGAACAGGTGGGCCAATTCATAATCGCATCGACAAAACTCAGCAACGTAGTCCTTAAGAAAACTTAAGGCTGAATGATAAGCTCCCATGTTGAGATCATCTGAGTGGATGCTTCGGAAGTGAGCAACAATAGTCAGGATATCATTCGGATTAAGAGCAGGGAAATCAACATCAGTAATGGTCTTGCATGTTGGTTTGTTCTGGAAGATGTGATACTGGAATAGAATGCAGTTGAGCTCAAACTTTGTCAGAACTTTTCTTCCGAATCCGGAGATCTTAGTAATCCTTTTCCGAGACCACACTTCTTTGAGAGGAAGTGTGTTCTTGTCATAAAAGGTATTGAGTCTTTCTCGTTCAGTCCGGATGATCATTTGAGGATCATCCTCCAGATGGAGAGGAGCGAATTTCGTGTAGAACTTGCTGAATGGAGAGAGAGGGAGGTCAAGTTGTTCCGAGTCATTGTTGGGAATGTCATAGTACATGAAGGGTACTATATCGACATCCTTTAGGATTCCAACTCTGCAAAGTGGAGAGATCCCTAGCATCGGATGCTGATTGTCATCCTTAAAGGACTGAATCTGGATGCTTTCTTCAAGAGTTTGAAGGATCTCTTCTTGACACCATCTTGATTTTGGCTTTGGTGGAGGTCCAGAGTAGAATGCTTGATGGCTTTCAGTGATGGGCTTCATACCCTTGTCCTTAGACTTTTGAAGAGTGGAGAGACTTCGTCGATAGGAGCAATGTTTGGAGCCGGAATAGGAGGCATCATCGAGGCAGTGGCTCGGAAAGCATCAGCAGTCAGTTCTCTTTTGGCCTTATCCATTTCGATGCTTTTGTTTAGAACTTTAGCCACAGTGGATGGCCATGATACTGCGGACCATATTCGTTGTTCTTCCTCCGTAAGGACCTTGGCAGGGAACTTCCATGGAGCTTGAATTCCTAACACTCCATTTGCGACAAACACATCTTCATCTTCACTGTCATTATCATCATCAACACCTAAGATACCTGAAGGACTTGAATGCTGTCATTAGAATTTTCATTTTCATCTCGGAGCTGATATTTCGAGGCAGGTTTCCAGGGTTGATTTGGTCCTTCTCCCCCTCTTGCAACAGTGGGCCCGACAACCGATGCAAGGACAAGTGACTCCTTCATGTCTGAAAATTTCTCAAACACCTTCTGAAAACTGGTGTTGATTTGAAGAGTGAGAGCATCGTAGGCTTCAGCAGTGGGAGCTTAAGCTTGTAGGTGATTGAACAGTTAGGAGAGAATAGAGAGCATCTTATCGAACTTGTTGTGCGGAACATCGACAATGTTCCAACATGCTCTCAGAAGCTTGATGAGGACCTGTTGCATGATGAGATTCATCTCATCCTTCTTCCGAATCTCCTTTTCCAGGTGTTGGATCTGCTTCTCATGATGAACATGTGTTTGCTTAATAACTTCGTTGGAAGCATTCAACATATCGTCATGGACCTTCAACATCTTGGTGATAGTGTCAAGGTAGTGATCGACACTTTCATCATATTTCTTCTCAACTTCCTCAATGGTGTGCTTGAGCCGTAAGGAAATGAGTTGATCCAGCTGGGCTTCGCGTTCCGCAATGGTGGGCCCGGATGTGTTGATAGTGGACAAGGTGTTTAGGATGGCATTTAGTTTGGAGTCAAATCCGGAAATCTTGACATCAAGACTGGTGTTGAGTCCGACAACTGAATTTTCGATTGTGTTTACCTTCTTCATGGTCTCAGAAACAGAGTCTCAGATTTCATGGAGGGCAAATGGATCAACACGGTCTCATGCGGAAGATCCGGTGTCCGAAGTGGAATTCTGGGATTCGTTCTTGTCAGCCTTTGGTTTAGGTTGCTGTTGATGAGAGTTAGGAGGAGTAGGAACGATGTTGATGTTCTTGGGGGTGGACTCAGTTTCACCTTCAAGAGTGTCTTGGACATGATCCTCCAAATTTGTTTTTTCATTAGCAGGTTCCGAAGAAGAGGAGGAGAGTCCGAAATCCAAATATGGCCTGGATGAGGAAGGCTTCGAAGGAAATGGAAATGAGGAAAACATCTTGGGAGCAGGGATTGAGGCTCCATCATCATCAAACGTCACTTCATCAGAGTGTTCTTCATTGGGATCGGAATGCATTGCATCATGAAGTGGATTTGTGGGAGTTTCTCCGGAAGCAAACTCTAAATCAGTTACCTCATCAGTAGGGACCACGAAGGTCATGTTGCTTTGAATCGCCCCATTCCTCATGGAGATGAGGGTTGCTTCCACCTAGGATCTAGTGAGTTCCGGATGTCTAGATTGGGCCCTGTCAACAAAGTCTTCCCAAAGTGGGTCGTTAACACCCGGTCGTCCTGTACTCCTTCCGGGTATCATACCAGTTGATGCATCAGAAGTAGAAGGGACAACTCCCACTTCGAAATGCTTGGGGTCCGGACCGAGCGTGTGTTGAAAAGATTGGGATATCAAAAGTGGCATGTGGGTTTGTTCCAGGGGGTGCAAGGAACTTTGTTCAACACCAACATCACCTTTTTGGGAAGGTGAGGGTGGATTATGAGCAGACTCCCCGTGAGTGTGTGCTTGTGTTTTTGAAACATCGAGGGATACCTCGGATGAGTGGGCAGGAGGGGTAGATGGATGGCTAGAGTCAACCTGAATGTCCTCGACTCCTTCCTGTTGAGAGGAAGAGTCGACTGTGGATCTCTTTTGGGCTTTGGGTTTCGAGGGAGAAGTCTTTCTTTTTGCAGACTTCTTTTTCTTGCCTCCGGACAAAGTATGTTTTGCCACTTCCGGAGTGGGCTCAATGGAGACTGGGGCAGGTTGTGTTGGGTCAAACACAAACGAAGTCTCCAAGTGGTGTTTCAAATGGACAGGTCCGGAAGGAATAATGGCCAACATATGTTCAGGAAGACGTCGAATTGGTCTAAAGGAAGATTGGTCCGGAATGCGATAATGTTTAATAGTTTTGAAAGCATCATATACCTCTTTCGGAATGGTTGCCACTGAAATTGGTTCGGACCTCTCTTGGTAGAGTTGTTGGATCGTCAGTGCCCAAAACCTAGGGCTTGAGATTTCGTTAGGCTTCCTTTTGATGGCGAATTTTCAGAAGTCTTTCCAAAGAACTTCAGGAAGATCCACAACGTTTTCTTTTCTGGAGAAGATGTTGTAGACGACATATAACCAATCTTTGCTAAGGGTGTCCGTACCTCCATGCTTTCCGGACAACCCACATATGATGAATTGCATTAGAACGGTCCAAAGACTAGATACGACTGATTTCTTGAAATCCTTCGCCTTGTACTCTTGATCGTAGCCAATGTGGTTCAAGAACTGTTGAAATTCCTTGGCAGTTGGTTCTTGAACCTTGAATCCCTTGGGATTTTCCTTAACTCCGATCGCATCTAGGAATGTAGACTTGTGGATTGGCACGATGCAATCACCAGTGATTTTGGTTTCCAGTACATCGTTGAAGATTCAAACCCTTTCAAAGGCTGTGAGAAGAAAAGAAAGTGGGAGTGGAGGTTCTAGGATTTTAGTGAGGGGAATGGAGATGGGGTGATTGGCAATGAACTCGATCATTATTCGAATTGGTTCATCGAAATCCATAGGATTTAGCGAGAAAAGTTGCGTCGTATCCCTAAGGAAGCGTTCAGACGATTGGGATGACGAAGATCCCTTCAATGATTTCTTCTTTACAGCAACTTTCGTGCTTTTGGAAGCAGGTTCATCGATTTTTGTGGGAGAAGAAAAAGACGCCATTGATGAACAGTTTGAGAGCTTGAAGAATAGTTTGAATATATGAGGAAGATGATTTGAGGGTTTTGTGCGCGTAAAGAGACAAATGAGGGTTTAAGAGAGTATATATAGGTGATGGAAACGGGTCGGGTCGGAAAAGGAAATGATGAAATCCGGTTTTGGAAATGGGTCGCATTTATTATGTTGCCGTTTTAGGGATGAGTTGACTAATGATGACAAAAGGTTTCTATGGAACGAAGTGAGGAATAGAAACCGTCAAATGGCGATGGGATGTTTGGTTTTGTGAACGTGCAAACGTGTCGCAGATTTCAAGGGTGACAAGATAAGCATCTTTGATAAGTAACCATTTAAAAGTGTTTCACCTTATAAACCTTTGGACTTCACAGCGTTTCATTCCGGAACAATGATGTTTCGGAAGTTTTGAAAAAGATTTTCATAAAATAAGAAGTCTGGGATGAAAGTTTGTGAGTTGTTTCGGAATGAAGCATAAGAGCTTAAAATGGTCCGGAGTTATTTTGAAAATTCCGGAGACACAAGTTTTAAAAAGATTCCGGAGCAAAAGGTTGAAAGGATTTCAGAGTGAAAAGTCTGAGATGATTCCGGAATGAGATTTGAGAAAGATGTCCGGAATGGAAATTTGAAAAAGATTTCTGGAGCAAGGTTTGAAATTCCGAAATGATTATTTTGATGTTCCAGACTGTATTTGAAAGAATTTCCGGAGCAAGATTTTAAAAACTTCCGGAGTGAGATTTGAGCGAATTCCGAAGTTTAGA
The DNA here is from genome assembly GCF_052849685.1 of Lactuca virosa. Classification (NCBI taxonomy): domain Eukaryota; kingdom Viridiplantae; phylum Streptophyta; class Magnoliopsida; order Asterales; family Asteraceae; genus Lactuca; species Lactuca virosa. The sequence continues at coordinate 73,301,021 of NC_136432.1, forward strand.
ATACAATACCTTTCCGGACTTGAATTACGGGTGGACTTTATGAAGTTAGTTTCGAGGCGAAAATTTGACCATTGTGACTATGTGGGCTATGGACATTATATGGTAAGATGAACTGTACAACTTAGAACTCAAGTGGTGGTTAGAGATAAGACAAGTAAAATGATCCTATGTATTCTGAGAGACAATAGTTCTGAGATGAAAAATAATTTTGAGTTCGGAACCAATTTACTTTCTAATGTTTCCATCATAGAGTACAAGTCTCTTGAAAGAACTGAGGATCAGACATCATCATACCCATGTTGTTCAGAAAACCATTGAATTTGGTTTCGTCTAATGCCTTAGTAAAGACATCAGCAATTTCATCGTCAGATGGAACAAAAATAAGTTCAATGTTACCATTTAAGACATGATCTTTAATGAAATGGTACCGTATGTCAATTTGCTTCGTCATGGAGTGCTGAATTGGATTGTGCGAGATTGCAATGACACTTTGAGAATCACAATAGATTGGAATGTGTTTAAAACGGTAACCATAATCCAAGAGTTGAGACTTTATCCAGAGAACTTGAGAGGTACAACTGGCAGCAACAATGTATTATGCATTGGCTGTGGAGAGTGCAATGCAGTTCTGCTTCTTGGATGACCAACTAACCAATCGACCACCTAAAAATTGACAACCACCAGATGTGCTTTTTCTATCCAATTGTAGACCACCATAGTTTGAATCTGAATATGCTTGAAGTAGGAAGCTCTCATTTGCTGGGTACCAGATTCCGAGATTCTTTGTACCTTTAAGGTATCGGAATATTTGCTTAACAGCCAAAAGACGAGACATCTTTGGATTGACTTGAAATCTGGCACACAAACATGTTGAAAACATGATGTCCGGATGACTTGCTGTGAGATAGAGTAGGAATCCAATCATTCCTCTATACTTCTTTTCATCAACTGCTACACCTGAAGGGTCCGAAAAGATATTGTGTCCGAAACCCATGGGTACCTTGGCTGAGGCACAGGTGTCCATTGAGTACTTTTTGAGGAGTTCCGAAATATATACTTCTCTTGGTGAATGAAAATTCCTCTGTTAGTCTATTTAATTGATGGGTTTTGAGCATTCTAACACTTCCTAAGTGTACATGCAACCCTAATAACCTTGGATCTATGTTTGTCTAATAATCATGCAAAGTTGAATTCCAAGGTTATATTCCTATCTAGCATACATGGGGAACATTTTTAACTTGAATGAAAGATAGAATAACTTACCTTGTTGTTGATATGATCCTTGAAACCTTGTGAGCCTAGCACCCCAAGTGTGATGCCTCAAATACTTCACACAACACTAAATGCAAAGGAGTAAACTTTGAGAGAATCTTACACTTGCAAAATCGGCTCTAGCCCTCTTGTTTCTTAGTGTAGCCTATTTTGGTGGAGAATGGGTTTCTTATATAGTGTTGACACATCTAGGGTTACACCATGTAAACCCTAATGTGTCATGACTCTTCATTTCCATGACCCATGGGTTTGTAACTCCTATGGAGCATCCTATGGGTGGAACCCAACTTGATAATCCATGGAGCCTCTTAGCCCACTATATAAGATATGGAAGATTTACATAATCTACCCATATATTTAATTAGTTATCTTTTGATCACTTAATTAATTCTAAATTAATTCTTGATCAAACTAATTAAATAATATTATTAATATATTAGAACTTATAATATATTAATAAACCATAAGTGTTATTTCTCTCATTTTAGTTTATCCAATTGCATGGTGTCATGCAACCCAAATGGACCATGCCGGGTCGGGTCAAGTACATACCAGAAATAGTTATGGACTTAGACACCTTATCCAACAGTCTCCCACTTGGATAAGTCTAATAACTATAACTGCAATACTTCGGGAACCGATCGGCAATCGTAGCTCTTTCAAGGTCTCTCGGAACTGAGAAGATGATGATACGCCATTTAAGATAAGTGATCATATAATCCTCTGTTGTAGATATCAGCCGAACAAATACATGGAACAATGTCTTACTTTGTGTCCAGCAGTTTGTTTCCTGATTTCCGATTTGTTTGACAAAGAACTTAATTGAACACATCAACTTAGTTCTGACCGGGCCCGGTACATAGGTCAAAACAAAATCATCGAGGGGCCCAGATATCAGCTTCTAATCCAAGAAGGAACAGATAAACTTCGACTCATATGTTTGTTCTACCACTCATTGAATTATACACAAAAGCACGTTTTATAACATCGAGTTACCAATGCATTAACGTATAATCAATGCATAACCAACTCATAAGTAACAAATCATATCTCTAGGTTTGAAGACTTATATGATATTACCGTCTCACGATCACTCAAGATAAATTCCATGAAGTGATTCCAGTGAGCGTGGGTTGAGTCCAATGCTCAGAACTTATGAGCACTCATGAGTGTTGTAGCCATGTCCAACAACTTAGACCTCTGCAACCAATCATGACAGTCTTGATTCATACCTACTTCCGACATATGACCGACTGTGGAGGTTCGAATAATATGATATACCAAACATAATTATTCTGGAAGTCAAAACATGCAAAAGAAATATAGTAAACGATCAACAAGAGATAGCAACACTTTACTCATAAATAAAACACCTTTTACTCATCATCTAATGTCAATTACACTTTACAAATTTCAAGGTTATCTAACTACTAAATCTAATATCATCCTTCAGCCCTATGCTCCGAGCATGCTGGAGATGCTTAACCCGAGTCAATCCCTTCGTGAGGGGATCTGCTGGATTCTCATCCGATGATACCCTCTTTACCACGAGGAGTCCTTCTTCTATTCGATGTCTGATGAAATGGTATTTTCTGTCGATGTGTCTGGATCTCCCGTGATCCCTTGGTTCCTTGGCTAAGGCAACTGCACTTTCACTATCACAGAAAATTTCCATTGGCTCTTTAATAGCTGGTACAACTCCAAGGTCTCCAATGAAGTTCTTCAGCCATATCGCCTCCTTTGCTGCCTCGCTAGCTGCTATATACTCTGATTCGCAAGTTGAATCAGCCACTGTCTCTTGCTTGGAACTCTTCCAAGAAATTGCTCCTCCATTTAAGGTAAAGACCCAGCCTGACTGAGAGCGAAAATTATCCCTATCAGTCTGAAAGCTAGCATCACTATACCCTACAACTCTCAAGTCTTCACTCCCACCGAGGGTAAGGACCCAGTCCTTAGTCCTCCGTAGGTACTTGAGGATATTCTTTACCACAGTCCAGTGTGCCTTGCCAGGGTTCCCCTGATACCTGCTAACCATGCTCAAAGAAAAGGCTACATCAGGTCGAGTACACGTCATATCATACATGATCGATCCTACAGCCGAAGCATAAGGTATTCGACTCATTTCTGCTATCTCAGCCTCAGTACTAGGGCTTTGTGTCTTACTCAATCTGGTGTTACTCTGGATGGGTAACTCTCCTTTCTTGGAGTCCTGCATGCCGAATCTCTTCAACACCTTATCCAAGTAAGTACTCTGACTAAGTCCAATTAGTCTTTTACTCCGGTCTCTCAAGATCCTTATCCCTAGAATATAGGCAGCTTCTCCTAGGTCCTTCATAGAGAAACACTTCCCAAGCCAAGACTTAACTTCCTGCAAAGTTGGGATGTCATTTCCTATGAGTAGTATGTCATCCACATACAATACCAAAAAGCTAACTATACTCCCACTAGCCTTGACATATACACTAGATTCATCTTCACTCCTAGAAAAGCCAAATTCCTTGACTTTCTCATCAAAGCAAAGATTCCATATGCGAGGTGCTTGCTTTAACCCATAAATGGATTTCTCAAGCTTACACACTCTATTAGGGTACTCTGTGTTGACAAAACCCTCTGGCTGACTCATGTAAACATCCTCAGCCAACTTTCCATTAAGGAAAGCGGTTTTGACATCCATTTGCCATATTTCATAGTCATGAAATGCGGCTATGGCTAACAGAACCCTAATAGACTTAATCTTGGCCACTGGAGAAAAGGTCTAATCATAATCAACTCCCGGAGTTTGTGAGAAACCCTTTGCAACCAGTCGTGCCTTATAAGTGTGTACATTACCATCCATGTCGGTCTTCTTCTTGAAGATCCATTTGCACCCTACAGTCTTACGACCTGGTACATTCTCAACCAAGTTCCAAACTTGATTGTCATACATGGACTGTATCTCGCTGTCCATTGCCTCTTTCCACTTGGCTGACTCAGGGCCTGCCATGGCTTCCGCGTAACTGTTAGGTTCATCCAGACCTATCAGTGTCTCATCACTGATAAGTGTATCACCTTCCGCAGTAATATGGAATCCATAGTAATGCTCAGGTGCATTCCTAACCCTTGTGGAACGCCTCAGAGGTACAGACTTGTCAATTGGCTCAACAGAAGTTTCCTCCTCAAGTTGAGTGCTAGGGTTTGAAGTTCCTTCACCACTTGACACTTGAATTTCTTCAAGGTCAACTTGCCTCCCACTGTCTCCTTGGCTTATGAACTCTCTCTCTCGAAAGAAAGCCCTCCTAGCTACAAAGACCACATTCTCACTAGGTCTGTAGAAGAGGTAACCAAAGGATTTATGTGGGTAGCCGATGAAAATACACCTCTCACTTCGAGGTTCGAGCTTATCATGAGTCTCGCGTCTCATGAAAGCCTCGCAACCCCAAATCTTAATGTGGTCTAGTTTGGGTACTTTACCAGTCCACATCTCATGAGGAGTTTTGGCAACTTTCTTTGTGGGAACTAGATTAAGGATATGGGCGGCAGTCTCTAAGGCATATCCCCAAAATGAGATTGGTAGCGAAGCTCGACTCATCATGGAACGAACCATATCCAACAAGGTTCTATTACGCCTCTCAGCTACACCATTCAACTGCGGTGTCCTGGGAGGTGTCAATTATGAGACAATCCCACATTCCCTAAGATAGTCGAGGAACTCTGAACTAAGATACTCACCACCTCGATTGGATCGAAGCATCTTAATGTTCCTGCCCAATTGATTCTCGACTTCCTGTTTAAACTCTTTAAACCTCTCAAAAGTCTCTGACTTATGCTTGATTAAGTAGACATATCCATATCTACTGTAATCATCAGTAAAAGTCAAATAATAACGATTAGCATCCCTTGTGGCATGTTTGAAGGGCCCACACACATCTGTGTGTATAAGATCCAACAAACCTTCACCCCTCTCACAAGAACCTGTGAAGGGTGACTTTGTCATTTTTCCAAGTAAGCATGATTCGCAACTATCATCTGACTTTAGGTCAAATGACTCCAATACTCCATCCTTTTGGAGTTGGCCTATGCGTTTCTTGCTTATATGTCCAAGACGACAATGCCATAATGATGCTTTATCCAAGTTATTATTATTAACAGAATCAATACACAATACATTATTTCCTAAGTAATCAACCACAGACACAGTTTCATACACGCCATCACAAGGTAATGCTTTAAAATAAAGAACATTATTAAAGAAAGCATTAATCGAACCAACTTCATTATCAAATGAAAAGGTGAAACCTTGTTTATACAATGCATGAAAGGAAATAATGTTTCTTGCCATTTCTGGCGAATAACAACACTTATTCAAATCTAAACTAAACCCACTACTTAGCAATAAAATATAAACTCCAATCTTGGTGACAGGTAAAGCTTTCCTATTCCCCATGATTAAGTTTATTCTTCCATGCTCCACATTCTCACTTCTTCTTAGTCCCTGCAAATTAGAACAGATATGAATACCACAACCGGTATCAAGGACCCAAGAGTTAGAATGGGGTGAGTTATTAGATAAGATAGTGTAAATACCTGCATGGTTGGGTTTAACTTTCCCATCCTTCACATATTGCTGGTATTTTGGGCAGTTCCGCTTCCAATGTGACTTTTCATGGCAATAGAAGCATTCAACCTCTTTTGGGTCAGAAGAAGGAGTGACGAAACCTTTCTTGGTTCCACTTGAAGAAGAGCCATCAATGGTCCTAGACTTGGTACCCTTCGAAGAGCTCTTCCTCTTCTTCCCTCTACCTTTCCCGATTGCCAAAACCGGGGCGGAGTTTGGAGGAGGAGTGTTAACAACCGACTCACCCTTAAGACCTGTTTCTGCGGTTTTGAGGAGTCCCGGAAGTTTGCTGAGTGTGACCTCTTCCTTATTCATGTGATATGTCATGCGGAATTGATCATAGCACGATGGTAAGGAGTGCAAAATGCTATCTATTGCAAGCTCCTCAGGGAAGTTCACATTAAGCTTCAGCAACCGATCCACATACCTTTGCATTTTCTGCATGTGGCTCTTGACGGATTCCCCGTCCTTCATCATGGTTGTTATGATAGAGCATATGATTTCATACCTCTCTTGTCGTGCACTTTGATGGTATCTTTCCATCAGATCTTGGTGCATTTCAAAAGGGTAGAAGTCCTCATAGGACTTTTGGAGTTCCGCTGTCATGGTGGCCAACATGATGCATGCCACTTTTGTAGCATCCCTTTCATGTGCCCGGAAGTCAGCGATCTCCTGGAGAGTTGCAGTGGTCTCATCAATCTCCTTAAGCTCATTGTCAAGGACATATTCTTTGTCCTCGTAGCGGGTAATCATCCTGATGTTTCTGATCCATTCATTGAAGTTGGATCCATCAAAAGTGACTTTCCCACACAAGTTCATAAGGGTAAAGGAGCCATTAGGATTAGAGCCAGAAGCAGCATTGTTTGAAGACATCTGAAAGAAGAGAACAAGATTAGTTTAGATATTAAGAGAGTCCTTAATAAAACACCCAAATGTAATATTAAGGCTAGGATCCAATCACAATATATTATAACTTAGAAGAGGTATGCCGTAATCCAAGCTATAACATATTTGAAAGGTAGGTGAATGACGATTCACCAATTTCCACCATGAAAAACGAAATATAAATATTAGGTTTTTCATTGGTTCTTAGAAATTCCTAGATTCTTTTGAGATTCAATGAACTTTTCAAAGGCATGTTTCAATCTCGAGTGTGCCCTCCAAGTTTTGTGACTGGGATACCGAGGATCACAAAACGAGGTGTAAAGTAACCATGCAAATCACTTGGTACCCTCAAGGTTTATCACTCAATCGATGTGCCGGTAAACCACACACGCTCCACCGATGCTATGGTAAACCTTAAGTCACCCTTTACCTACCTTGTTAAGTCCAAGTTAGTGTGCCGGTTAACCACACACGCTCCACCAACGACTTAAACAAAGTGTAAAGTGTAATTTCATGGATTAGCACCTTATTCACATTTTCCTAAAGTAACTAAGATTGGGAATTTAATAAAAGCATTTAGTTACTTTATAATATTCATCATACTTTTAATGAGAATTTATAAGTCCTTGTCTTACCCGTTCGGCTAACGACCCTCCACCGATCAAGGAAGCGGTGGGTGAGAGTGGACACCCATTAAGTTGCCATTTTATAGGCAACAACCTTATACCCCCCTTATAGACCGGCTTCGTGAATGAGGCGTACTAGCGGTAAGACGACTTGTTGTTATACATATATATATTAGTAACTTATAATATTATAAAGTATAAGGGTTGAATTTTAACTTTTAAAATTCTAAGGGTTGGAACTAAAGTTTTAATCAAGACTTTACATGTTCCAAAACTTGAGGGCAAGTTTTGTAAACTTCCAAAACTTTTCATTTCTTATAACTTATGAATTAATTGAGTAATAAAAATAAAGACTCTTCATTTTTATAACTCTTGTGTTCTTTTAATGGCTTTAATAAAAGTGAGACTTTTGGTTTTCCATAACTTGAGGACAAGTTATGGACTCCATTAAAACACATTATGATCATGAATTAAACTACCATGAAGGTTACAAACAATTCCTATGATCATCTAATCTTCATAAGTTCAAGAACATGAATATGAATACTTTCAAGAATCAAAAATTACACTTTAAAAAAAAACTTGTAATTTTAATAATTGCCATTGTAATGGATTAGCATAAACATTACACCATCTAAAACAAGCTTTAAAACATCAAAACAGTTTAGGGTAATGTTTCTAGTCCATTTCTAGCAACAAATGTGCAAACTTTCATACGAGCAGAAAACAGAAAAACGATTTTTTTTTCAAGCTGTTTGCACACAAAAAAAAAACAACAAACAAACCTAGGCTCTGATACCACTGATGGGTTTTGAGCATTCTAACACTTCCTAAGTGTACATGCAACCCTAATAACCTTGGATCTATGTTTGTCTAATAATCATGCAAAGTTGAATTCCAAGGTTATATTCCTATCTAGCATACATGGGGAACATTTTTAACTTGAATGAAAGATAGAATAACTTACCTTGTTGTTGATTATGATCCTTGAAACCTTGTGAGCCTAGCACCCCAAGTGTTATGCCTCAAATGCTTCACACAACACCAAATGCAAAGGAGTAAACTTTGAGAGAATCTTACACTTGCAAAATCGGCTCTAGCCCTCTTGTTTCTTAGTGTAGCCTATTTTGGTGGAGAATGGGTTTCTTATATAGTGTTGACACATCTAGGGTTACACCATGTAAACCCTAATGTGTCATGACTCTTCATTTCCATGACCCATGGGTTTGTAACTCCCATGGAGCATCCATGGAGCATCCTATGGGTGGAACCCAACTTGATAATTCATGGAGCCTCTTAGCCCACTATATAAGATATGGAAGATTTACATAATCTACCCATATATTTAATTAGTTATCTTTTGATCACTTAATTAATTCTAAATTAATTATTGATCAAACTAATTAAATAATATTATTAATATATTAGAACTTATAATATATTAATAAACCATAAGTGTTATTTCTCTCATTTTAGTTTATCCAATTGCATGGTGCCATGCAACCCAAATGGACCATGCCGGGTCGGGTCAAGTATATACCAGAAATAGTTATGGACTTAGACACCTTATCCAACATTAACTTGGAGGCCAAGAAAGAAGCTTAATTCCTGATTCATACTCATTTGAAATCTACTGACCATTAACTTAGCAAAGTCAGCAACCATTTAAGAATCGGTGGATCCGAAAATGATGTCGTCAACATAAATTTGGACCAGCATGAGATGCTTTCCATCTGACCTTCGGAACAGAGTAGGATCTAGAATTCCTATTTGAAAGCCTGAACGCTTGAGAAAATCAGTGAGGGTATCGTACCATGCACGAGGAGCTTGCTTAAGGCCACAGACAGCTTTCCGGAGTTTGTAGCAGTAGTTCGGATATGATAGATTAACAAAACCGGGAGGTTGTTAAAGATATACTTCAGTATCAAGTTCACCATTTAGAAATGCACTTTTGACATCCATTTGGTAAACTTTGAAGCCTTTATGAGCAGCATAAGCAAGAATGATTCCGATAGCTTCAAGACGTGCAACAGGAGCAAAGGTCTCATCGTAGTCAAGGCCTTCAATCTGTGTAAATCCTTTAGCTACCAATCTTGCTTTATTTCAAATGATAACTCCTGCATCATCTAATTTGTTGCGAAACACCCATCTAGTACCAACAATGGGATGGTTTTGAGGGGGAGGGACGAGAGACCAAACTTCATTTCTATCAAATTATGCCAGTTCTTCTTGCATGGCTGTAATCCAATCGCATGTTCAAGTGCTTCTTTGATGGATTTAGGTTCAACCATTGAGATAAATGTCGAGAAGTGACATTCATTTTGAACACTTGTGGCAGAGCGGGTTTGTACACTAGCGTTTGGGTTTCCTATAACTTGGTTTGGAGGATGATACTTGGTCCAAACATGTAACCTTGGAAGTTCTTGTGCAACAGATGATCCAATATCAATAATGGGGTTGTGTTGCTCCCCCTGAATAGTTTGAACGTGTGGATGATGCTCCCCTTGAACTTCTGAACCGGATAGGTTGATGTCATCTTCAGGTGGGAATTCAAAGAATTTTGCATCATCATCGATGTTTATAGGATTGGAATCGAATTCAGCAGCTGCATCTTGAAATCCATCCACATTTGATTCAAGGGAAGAGTGGCCATTCTCCCCCTCAACCTGAGAAGGTTGAAATGGTTCGGAATCAAATAGAGGAAGACTTGGTGTTGGACCGGACATGTTTTGGGAGACCGGAGCTTCAGACATAGTTGGTCTTGTTCGAGATTCCGAATCAAGAGCCGTTTCGGAGGGTCCGAATAAGGTCTCGAACTCAACTTCAAAGATTGTTTGCTGGTTCGGACATCCTGGTGCTGGAGCATCGGACTCCATGATGTGAGTTGTAACGTGGGTTGGGCCAGAATTCCGAACGAAATTGTCATCAAAGGTAACATCGAAGCTTTCTTCCAGCACACGAGTTCTCCGATTAAGAACTCGATAAGCCTTTGATTTAGAAGAGTATCCAAGGAAGATGGCTTCATCATCTTTGGGTTGGAACTTGGTAAGTTGATCACAGTTGTTCTTGATTAAGCATCTGCATCCAAAAACATGAAGAAACGAGATAGTTGGCTTCTGACCGTTCATGGCTTCATACAACGTTTTGTTGAGGCGTCGATTGATGATACTTCTATTCTGAGTAAAGCATGCAGTAAAAACAGCTTCAACCCAAAGATAAAGTGGAAGATTTGCAAAATTGAGCATGGATCGAGCACCTTTAACAAGTGTTCTGTTTCGTCATTCGAATACACCGTTTTGTTGAGGAGTGTATGGAGCAGAAAAATTATGGTCGATGCCCTTCTCGGTAAGGAAGTTTTCAATGGTGGAGTTGGTGAATTCCGAACCATTGTCACTTCGGATTCTCCTTACAGGGAGTTTGATAAGAAATTCAATTCCTTTGGTAAAGTTGATGAGCTCTGAGGTTGTTTCTGATTTCAGCCTTAGGAAGAAGACCCAAGTGAACCTAGTAAAGTCATCCACAATCACAAGAATGTACTTTTTGTGATGCAAACTTTCTACTGTTGATGGTCCACACAGATCAATGTGAAGAAGTTCTAATTGTTCCGAGATTGATTTTCAATGATAACGGGATGACCCTTCTTTGATTGCTTTCCACACTTACATGAAGCACGTAAATGATCATTTTCGAACTTGAGGAGTGGCAAACCTCTAACCATTTCACCCAAAACAAGATCATTCATATATCTATATTTCAAGTGAGCAAGCCTCATATGCCATAACCAATTGATGTCAGGAACAGCTTTTGAGAGTAAGCAGAGTTGGGGCTTGCTAATGATCATGTTGATATCAAGAGGATACATGTTCTTGTTACGATTTGACATGATCAACCATTCCTTTCGATCTTCGAACATAACGTAGTTGTGTTTCTTGTAGAATTCAACTCGATGATTTGCATTAGTGAGTTGAGCCACACTTATTAAATTATGCTTCAAGTCAGCTACATATTCCACGTTTGAAATGGAGAAATTGCCATTGGTAAGGATGCCATAACCTCGGATCTGAGAGTTGAAATTGTTGCCATACGTCACATAGTCAGCATTTGGTGCAAGTTTGAGATCTCGCAAAAAGTCCTTCTACCCTGTCATGTACATGGAGCAAGCACTATCAATATACCATATTGTATCTTGCTCCGTAGCACAGAGTGCCTGCAAAATTAGTGAGTGGTGGAATTTTTAGGCTCCGAGTTAGGTTTTGGGACAAAGGCACGAGTATTGGGCTTCGGTAGTGACTTTTGAGCAACTGATGGTTTGGAAGGTTTGTTCCGAGATTCCTTAGGAAACAAACAGAAGGTCATAGTTCTTTCATCTATCCAATAGTCATACTCAATGACATGAGAGTTCGAAACAACTTTCTTCGGACATTTAACTTCTAGAGTAGTAGGAACTACTTTGTCTACCGGAGTTGTTGTTTCATCAGTGCGAGTTTTGACTTTCCAAACAAGATTTTGTTTTGAAGATTTTAAAGAAATTGTTTCCTTAACACTTTTTGTGTTGGTTGATGGCACACTTGATTTTTAAAGTTGAGGTTTGAAAATTTTGCCATCGGTTTTTGCAATGAAAACAGATGAAACAGTCCGAGGAGAGGTGTTTCGAACTGATGTGGTGCTTACACCTGACTTTTTAGGAGTGGGACTGACCACTTTCTTTTGGTCTACAAGACTAGGAGGATGGGAAGGTTTTTGGAGGATCTTAGTGGGTGTAAAGGTGTTTTGACTATGGGTTGATGAATGAGAGTTCTGAGGTACACTCTTTTTGGAGTTCTCAAGGAATCTGGAATTTTGTCTAGTCTTAACTTCCTTTTTGTGAGCATTCCAAGTTTCCACTTTTGGATCTACAATATCTTTCCTATTCAACATTGGCTTTCTTTTGGAATGAGATGAAGATTTTGAAGTTTGGCCTACTGAGGGATTGTTGAACACAGGCTTAATGGGAACTAGATTTGTTTTTGAAATCACTTGAGGTTCAGAATCACATGAGATTGACTCATCAACATCACTATCTAAAGATGCCGAAACACATTCTGAAGGTTCATTTGCTTCAAGAATGTCTATGGCATGGTGCATGGCATCAATCTTAACATTAAGACGTTTGTTATCAGAAATTAAAACATTTCTTTCCGAATAAGTTATTTCACATTTTTCTTTAAGAAGGATACATTCATCTTTTGACATTACAAGCTCATGTTCTAAAGACTCTATTTTTAACTTCTTATCCTCAAAACGTAACCTAAGACGACTCAATTTACTGTCCTTCTTCTCACTGGCTTCTATGGATGACTCATAGGCTTTGTAAATGATGTTCATATCTGATTGGATCTGGGTTAGATATGGTTCAGAAAAAGACAAATCAAAATTATTATTAGTAATCATAGATTTTACCTATTGAACGATGCTTCGGCCGGGTGGATCGTTGGTAGCCATGTAGCAGTAGTTTGGCTCATCATCTTCATCATCTCTTTCGGACCCAGAAGACCAGTAGCCTTCATCACTTTCAATTTCTAGTCGAGCCATAAGACACATGTTTCTTCCAGTTGTTACGTCATCATCATCTCCAAACGACCAATACCCTTCCACATCCCTTGACACAGTTGTAACAAAAGCTTTTTCACATTCAGCCAATTCCTGAGCTCGGCGTGCACAGTAAGCAGAGTCCTTGATCTTCCGTTTTTGTGGGACTTCAACCAAGCAATCTTTAGCAAAGTGATTTGCATGTCCACATATCTGACATACAATCTTGGGTTTTTCAGACTTTGGAAGCTGTGGAGGTTCCGAGGTGTGATTAGGAGTGGGAAGATTAGGTTTGTAGGCTGGAGGGTTTTCAGAGGGTTTGTTGAATGGTTGATGATTATTTTGGTGAGGAGCTTGAAAACGATTGTTTTGGTGAGAATTTTGGAGTTGATTGTTGTAAGGCTTGTTGAAAGGACGGTTGTATTTCATGAATAGAAGAGCAAACTCTTGTTGAAAACGTAGTTCAGAATCCATTTCATCAGGATTCAAAGTTTCCATAGGCTGATAATTAGAATTTGTAAGAACCGGAACGGTTGGAGGTGAGGTTTGAACATGAGGAATGTATGGAACAACAGCGGTGAGAGGGTCCGAAATGGTTGGGTTTGAGGTTTGTGGATCATAGGAACTGACTAAGGCAAGAGGACCTCCCGTGAGTTCGCGTACAGTTTGAGCAACATTTGAATCATGACCTTAAATTTCATCAAAAGGTTGATAGAGTTTGAGATTTTTCAGAGATCCATTGCTCTGAAGACATGATTTCACGTTTCCCCATCCCTTTCCAAGACTATTGATGAACTCAAGATTGTACTCAAGTGGAGTTCGGACTATCCCATGAGCTGTCATGTTATTGACAACAATTCGGTATCTGTTTGAGGCCGAGGCAATAGATTCACCAGGTGTGTAGTGAAAGTGTCGAATTCATTGACAACCAAAGTCAAACGCTTATCCTTCATGTACTCTGACCCTTCAAATAAGTCTTGAAGTGTGTCCCAAATCTCTTTTACGGACTTGCACAGTTTGATGTGCTCAAAGAGAGATGGTGGAACACCAAACACCATTTCTGAAAAGGCAACTTGATCAACATGCAACTTTTTGAGATCATCAGTAGTGAGAGGTGCTTGTCGTTGTTGATCCTGTCCCAAGAGAGTTGCAGCAGCATCTCTAACCACGGTTCGAACTGGAACATGTGGACCTTCTTTAATGGATCTCCAGATAGATTCACCTTTCTCTTTTCCAAGTAAAAATCTTTCCATTCTAAATTTCCAGTGATCATATTCTTCCACAACTAGTAGTGGGGCACGTGTAGGGCAACCCACCGCATTGAATACATTTGTTGAGTATTAGAAGAAGCCATTGAAGTTAAGATATCTTGACAAAAGTGGTATATATAAGAACTTTTATCCTGAACACAGAAATGATCAAAATACCAAGGTAATCTCGAATCAACTATAATCTGATCTTATGGATTCAAAGGAAAACCACTCAAGCTCTGATACCAATTGTGAGAACAAGAAGATCTGATGCGAAGGGACAAGGTTTGAGAACTCAAACCTTGAGTTAATTCTTAAGATCAATGTCAGCTACTAAGGAATGTTCTACTAAAGTCTGGCAAGACCAGTCAAGTCTGAGTTAATGCATTCAACAAAGTATTCAAGATATTAATGAAGAGTGAAGATAATGATCAATGTAAAGAAAATAAATGAGGAACAAGAAGAATGTTTGAAAGAATAACTTGAATGGTGAAGTAAACTAGAATATTTCTATATTTGTTTGAACAATCCGTCACTTGATTTATCATAGAAAGCTCCTTTAAATATGAGAACATAATACATCGTACAAACCAATTACATTCATAGGATCGGACAATAGAGTTACTTCTGACACTCTGATTATCCAAGTTTGACAAAAGAGATTTAGTCCTATGATATGTTAAATCAAGCTATGTGACCAATACAATTAATATAAACGGAAAAAGGTACATTCAGACAACATCAACTCCGGAACATAGACTTTGTTCTGGAAACCATCTTCACTCCGAAAAACTGATTGACTCCGGAACAGCTTCTGACTTTGGAAACACCATTTGACTTCCGAAACATGCTTACCATGGAACATACAAGGATAGTGATTGCTAGAGGTCCACTTTCAGGTTCCAACAGAAGATGAACCGAGGAGGGATTTATTTACTAGAAGGTACTACGGTTATCAGAACGATGGCTATCTCCCAATTATTGAATGAAAGTGATTATAGGATAGAGTTGTGGCATCGGAGGTTAGGGAACATGAGTGAGAAGGGCATGTTAATTTTAAGTAAACAAGGGATTTTTGGTGGAGAGGTTGATGGAAAGATAAAGTTTAGTGAAGCTTGCGTCAAAGGAAAGCATAAAAAGTAAGTTTGGTACCGGTCAACACACAGGTAAGGAAATCCTAGAATATTTTCAATTAGATCTGTGGAGCCATGCACTAGTGAAGTCTCAAGGAGGATGCTGATACTTTGTGACGTCCATTTATGACTATTCAAGGAAGGTTTGTTTGTAATTTCTAAAGACTAAAGATGAGATGTTTGGGATGTTCAAGGAGTGGAAAACCATGGTTGAGAAAAGGACTGGAAAATATGTCAAGACTCTAAGGAATGAAAATAGGTTGGAGTTCTGCAATGCTGCATTTGATATTTTTTTCAAGGCAGAAAGTATAGTGAGGCTCCACACTATACGACACATACCACATCAAAGTGGAGTGGCAGAACAGATGAACCAAACACTCATGCAATGTTCAAGGTGCATGGGGATATTTGCTAACTTATCTAAGCAATTCTAGGCGGAAGCAGTGAACACTGCTTGATATCTAGTGAACATATCACCATTAACTGCTATAGACTTGACGACTCTGTAGTAGTTTGATTTATCGAGTAATGAAACGAGATCACAATGATAAGCAATAAGAACACCGAGAATAAATAAGATCTGGTTTCAGCTCAATTATACTTTCAAGATACAAAGAGAGTTTAGACAAAATCGTGGAAAAGTTCTATCTTGTCTAAGTATCCATTCCTATTTATAGGAAATAAAAAGTATTCAAAAAATACAAAGGACTGATCAATACAGTTTCAAAACTAATTATGCCTTTGTAAATAACATTACATTACATCAAGATTATTCAGATACTGTTGACACCTTGCAACTAACTTTGACTCTTATAATCTCCCCCTTTGTAAGCAGTGTCGAAATCAAGTTATCAAAACTTGAGCAGCCATATGTAATATCCTTCGAATCTCTGCATACCAGTTCATGACCTTCTTTAACTCTTCCTTATCCCCTTCATTTTTCTTCTTACAACTGTTCATACGCACAATTAAGTTTGTATAATGAGCAGTTGTGTATCTTTCAATGTACCTTGATTTGAATAAGAACTTCATTTGTTTTCCGCTCTTGCTATTTCCCACGAAAACAACTCCAAAAGGCTTCAAGCATATTTCACCATCAACATGCATCATCAAAAAAGTTTGACTCTTTAATACTGAATGGGGAATTGAGATTTCCTTTCCCATTGACAATGCTAATTCAACATCCTTCAATGCTAGACAATCATATTAATTGTCTATGAAAAGCTTGATATGGCCCAATCCCAGATGTAATACTTCTTTACTTGTTCCCTGAAGTATTGAAGCATCCATGTCTTTGAGTATGTTTGCAACTTGAATCGGATCATTCAAGTTCATCAGAGGAAAATCGGCAATTGAGAAGTCAAGAGCAACATTGTTTGCCCTCACAACATGGTATCGCAAATTTTGCAACATATTCTCGAACAAAAAATCCTTTGTTATACTGATCACTCTAACAATCTTCACAAGTGATTATACCTCCTCCTGATCCTTTCCCAACACAGCATGAAATTTCAGCTTCATATAGATAAAATCATCTTTATCCTTGAATTGATCAACAATCTTGTATTGAGCAGTGAGAAACATCATTTCACTGATTTGAAAATCAAGTTGATTCATATCAGAGTTCTTGATAGCATAACTTTTCCTTGGATTCTTCTCGAACTCATACATCTCATTGTAAGCCACTCTAGCTTCAATATTCTCATAATTGTGTAACTTCTTTGGATCACCTTTGTCCATTGTAGGAGGATCATTTTTATGAAGCATCAAGATACTTTGAATTTGACGTTGCTTTTCCATTTCTACTTCAATTTCAGCTTTTCTTTCTTCTTTTTATTTTTCTACAATAAGCCCTTTTCCTTTCCCTTTTTCTGTTTCATTTTGTTTGGGTTTCGAAGAACTTCCTTCATCAGTAGACCCAATTACAATGCCTTTAACAATTGGCCTTGTAGTAACTGTAGTTTCCATCACCGGTTTAGCCTTCGAAAATGTTGGTTTTGTTGTAGGAACTTGAGTTTTGAAAACTTTTCCAACAACCTTTGTTTCTTCATTCATTTTCCCAGAAGCACCTTCTCGTTTACCAACACCTTTCTTTTCACCCCCTTGCACCCCTGTGGTAACAGGCGGGGCATTCGTTGGTAAGAGATTGATAGCCTGAGACAATGGGACCAACTCTTTTTGAATTGCTGTTTCAAATGAACGAAACTTTTGAGTTAAAAACTTAGGAGTTAAGAGAGATGAAGACCCAGACTTCGAAATCAACTCTTTTAACTCAAGAAGTATAGTATCAATCTTCCTAAAACTAGTAATATCACTAGTTGCTTTTTCATCAAACTTGGGAAGAAGAGATTGATACCATTCCACTACTTTCGTCACAGCCCCTGCAACAATGTCTACTTTCGAAAGTAGAGAAGAATAATTTGTATTCAACTCATTTATCTCCTTGGCCACATCAACCTTCAACTCTTCAAGTTTTCTATTAACATATTCTCTTATAGTCTTCACATCTTTAACAAACATAACATGTCATTCTTTCGCAACCAAATTCAATTCCTTGAGTGCATTATTGAATGTATCAGATTGAGCTTTGACACGAAGTTCATTATTTTTATCCATAACATCCAGCTTGTGTCGAAGTCGAAGCTCCTGAGCATTCAGCATAACATCGACTTCAATTCTAGATACATAATGTTTGCTTCCTGCATATTCTTGGGAGTGTAGAAAGGATTTAAGTTTTCTATTTAGGATCTTGAGCTGTTTCCCCGACATAAGCTTATGATCCGGGATATCTTCTTCTTCAGGATAAAATTCGAGATCAGCAAAGGATCCTCCAAATCCTCCATCATCAGTTTCATCATCATTTACAGGTGTGGGTGGGTCAGTTGATTGAGATGAAAAGAGAGAAGTGATAGGTTGATTGAGGACTTGATCAAAAGTTGGTAAATGTGTGGTTGTAGAAACATTGGTGACAAACGGTGGTAAAGAAGTATTGGTAGTGATGATTTGGGTTTCGAAAATACCTTGAGTAGACACTGGATTTTCATTCTTTGAGACTCCTTCACCCATGTTGTCATTTACATCTGTATTAGATACGTGTGTAAGAATGCCTGAGGTTCGAACCTCCCCATTAAATGGCTTCATTAACGAAACCTCGGGTGATATGACTGAAGTCTGCGGAGGAGTCGATTCTTTTGTGAAATCACCATGAAAAGTAAATGTGTCCACTGTCGAAGTGTTCACAGAACTACTTTTAACATTACCAATTGGTGAATCAGGAACAACTTCGTCTTCTTCATCTTCCTGAATGATCAATTTTCTCTTCTTCGTCTTCTTCGAAATATGCATGGCAACATCCTCAACCCTTCGCTTCTTTGAGGATGGAGAAACTGGTACAGGAACTTCACGAAGAACAACTCCTTTCCGAGTTACATGTGGTTTTCGAATCATTGAGGGTGAAAAACTTGATGACCTTTCAGGAGATTTTCTTGACCGATGAGCCATCTTTTTAAGACGCTTCAACACATCAGATTTCGTAGGAAGAATTTGCATTGTAGGATCAATTTTATCAGTCTCCTTAGGCTTTGCGGACTTCTTCGAAACCTGTGCTCCCTCTCCAACCTTTTTCTTTGGAGACTTAGACACATTTTTCTCCTAAATTGGTTTCGAAGGACTAGATTCATCAATCTTCTTGGACTTTCATGATTTCTTGGAAGAACCTACTTCAGTAGGTTGAAGTAAAATACCAGTTACATCATTAGGGTTAAAGGTTTGTAACTATGCTAGCAACACTGGATTCAATGGATCAACCTTCTTGAGCATTCCATCTGGAATTCGAGCAACTGAAGGAAACACCTCGACATCATCTTCAATGACTTTTGGGTAATGATACTTCATGAACTCCGCCCTTGGTTCATCAGCAGGAACCTGAATACCTTCCTTGTCATATGCATATTGAAGAATCAAACTCCAATATCTAGGACACGAAACCCCTTACACATCATTTGTATTCTCCACACTTTTCAAGAATTCTTTCCACATCTGAGTAGCATAATCCACTGCTAGGTCATAATAAATCCCAGCCACCATAGCATATACCTCCAGTATTCCTTTATCCAAACCAACACTTCGACCAGTGAGACATCGAAGATAAATTCCAAACAGAAAATTCCAGATACAAGGAAGTCTTGATTTCTTGAACTCACTAATCTTGGTAAGAGTAGGTTGATAACCCATCTCATTGAACATGTGTACAATCTGTTTAGTAGTGACCTTAAAGAAAGGTGGAGAATTAGGGATTTCAAGAATCTTAGCAAAAAGCTTCTTGATCAGACGAACCTTCTTGTCATTGATCAGATTGAATGTAACTATGTCCATTGTTTTGCTGTAAGAAGCAGTGGAACCAACCATGGACAACCAAGACATCGGAACTGTAAACGAACTAAACATTTTCGTTGATAAAACTGAATGTTGCAGAGCAATAATCAACATCTTGAGTTCTTCTGGATAAACAGTGATATCGCCATCAACTTGATAGTTCGTACTTTGAATCTTCATAATGGGTTGAGAAGATACATCCACAATGGTGTTAGACTAAAGAGCAGCCATTGCTAGGGTTTGTTTGAAAGCTTTGAAGAACAGAGAGAAAAGGGGCATTGATCGTCTCTGAGTAAGTTTGGAAATTGTAAATTTGGAATGAATACCCAAATATCCCTTTTATATGTATCCCTAATTTGAATCTCAAACGGTTACCATTGATGATCGTGACACGTGGCCCTTGAAAGTTGCACCACTAGCTGTCATACACGCCATGTCAGAAAAAGTGTTTGGCACGATATCCGATAAACGCGCACAGTTACCAAACCGTCACATCAAAATTATTTTTGTGATTATCAGAAAAAGTTGCAACAGATGAATCGGCTTGGATTATTAGATGCACAAGCCTTATATGCACATGATGATGAACCATGAATCAGCGAATCATATAGCTGATTTTAATAAACTTTTAGGCTCTTTGTTTTAAGATATTGGATCGAAAACAAGTTTGGGCTCAGTATTTGGGTATGAAAAGTAATTGATTTCCATTTCGGGCTCAAGATATGAATACGATAAGAGTTGCAAACAATTTGTTCACAAATTTGATTTAATGATCAATTAACAATAATGGATAGTTTTTGGGCCAACACTCGATTTAAATGAACATTAACAATTTTGAGAATTGAATCGAACAAATGAATATGAGATTGGATCGGGCTTTGATCAACAAAAAAAATTATTGGAACATAACAAGTGGGTTTTTCAAAAAATTTTTGATCCAATGAGTCAAAATGATCAAAAATTCAAGAACGCAATGCACGAATCAAAGAGATTTAGAGAGATCATAGAGAGACTCACCATAAATGCTCCAATTGTGATGATTGTTGCCAAATTGAGAATCGTTTCTTCACAAAATCATGTTGATCTTCGAAGACCCGCTCTGATACCAATTGATGTGAATTATGAACATTGGTTTGGCATGCGGAATTAAAGAACACACAAAGAACACGGTGATTTCGGTGTTTATGAGATGCATTCGATTAAGAAAGGTGTTACAAAAAGGATCTAGATCTAAATCTACATAATTAACATACACTAACACTCTCAATGTTACATCTCTCAATGTTACATCTCTCAAACACACCTCTACAAGTGGTATGAACCCACCTTATATAGAGGTGTTTACATGTCTCTCTCTCTCTCTCTCTCTCTCTCTCTCTCTCTCGCTCTCCCTCTATCTCTATCTTTATCTCTCATGTCACAAGGCTAATTTACCACATGCAAGTGGGTCTAAAAAAGTCAAGCCATTTACAATGTCATACATGGATAACTTTGTACCCAACAGATTCCTCAAGAGGTATGATCTGGGAAACCCTCTGAATTTTCTAGCTTACATATATTTGTATGCCCCACGTATGCGCATGTGAATGATGGCAAGCTTAAGCCAAGGGAAATGAAGTGCATATCTCTAGGATATAAAATAGGAGTAAAAGGTTATTGATTGTGGTCTATAGAAGAAGGAAGAACTCCTAAATTTATCATGAGCAGGGAACAAAGATCAGGGTGCTAACCAGAATGTAGAGTTTTCATCTCAAACTCCAGACCCAGTTATGATAAGTGATGAAGAGTAAGGAAGAAATGAACAATCTGGACAAGATAAAATCCAAGAGCAACCCATGGGATCTTCGTATAGTGGTGCTGATGTCGGGAAGGAGGACATCAAAGAGGGTTATTCGGAAACCTGATAGATATGTGGGATGTGTCAATTCTAGTGATCTTGACTCCATTGCTTTTGCTTTGGCAACTGGAGAAGACATTGACACTAAGGGGCCTCAATGTAAAGAGGTCATTGAGAGTAAAAAAACAACTAATTGGTTGATGGCCATGAATGAAAAAAAATTCAATCTTTAGAGAAGAATGAAACATTGGATATAGTTCCATTACCAAAGGGAGCAAAACCAGTGGAATGCAAATGGATCTTTAAGAAGAAGGAAGGGATATCAGGATTTAAACCAATTAGGTTCAAGGCAACTTTGGTGGAAAAAAAGTTTTCTTAGAAATAAGGAATTGATTATCACGAGGTGTTCTCACCGGTTGTGAAGCACAAAACAATTTAGGTTCTTTTGGACATGGTGAGTGCATTTGATCTGGATCTTGAACAGCTTGATGTGAAAACTGCATTTCTTCATGGGAATTTAGAAGAGAAAATTTACGTGTCACAACTAGAGGGGTTCATTGATTCTAAGAAAGATCATGTATGTTTTCTGAAGAAGTGTTTGTATGGTTTGAAGCAATCTCTAAGGCAACGGTGCAATAGATTTGATTCATTCATGATATCACATGGCTACATTCGGAACCAGTTTAACAATTATGTTTACTCAAAGGAATTATCACCAGATTCCTACATATATTTGTTGCTATATGTTGATGACATGATCATCGCAGCCAAGGACATTCCTGGAATAAATGACTTCAAGGCGACCCTCAAAAATGAGTTTGAAATGAAGGATTTGGGAGCAACAAAGAAGATACTTGGAATGGAGGTTTAATGGGATGGAAGAGCATGGAGGTTGTGTATTTCTCAAAAAAAAAAAAGTACATTAAGAAAGTTATATAGTATTTCAATTATGATCTGTCCAAACTAATTGGAACTCGTTTGGTAGCTCATTTTAAACTTGGTCGAGATACTACACCCACAACTAATAAAGAAAGGAAGCACATGAACATGGTTCCATACTCTAGTGTTGGAAGTCTTATGTATGCAATGGTCTGTACCATACCTGATTTGGCTCATTTAGTTAGTGTAGTAAGAAGATTTATGGGCAATCCAAGGAAGGCTCATTGGGAAGCAGTCAAGTGGATCTTGCAATACTTGAAGGGAATGATGGATGTTAGCTTCGTGTATGGAACTAATACGAAAAGTGAGTTGGTTGGATATGCGGACTCTGATCATGGTGGTGATTTATTGAAGTGTAGGTCACAGACGTGTTATATTTTCACTTTGTTCGGATGTGACATCAATTGGAAGCCAACATTACAAGATACCATTACTTTTTCTACAGTTGAATCTATGTACATGTCTATTACAGAAGGAATAAAGGAAGAAACATGGTTACACGGGCTTATTCGAAGTCTTTTTTCTGAAGGTGGATAAGCCTGTATTATACTGTGACAGTCAGAGTGCGTTGAATCTTGCAAAGAATCCTATATATATCATGAGAAGACGAAGCACATTGATGTCAGATTGAATTTCGTTCGTGACATTCTGGAAACATGCATGTTCTCAATACTAAAGATTGATACACAAGTGAATCTAACATATATATTGAAAAAGTCATTGCCTACGGAGAAGTTCAAGCTTTGGTTGGACTTAGTTGATGTTCACAAGAGTCATGTTTTGTGTTAGTTTAAAAGTTATGCTAGTTACATGAAAAAGTTTGATGTGAATTATCTTTGTTCGTATGAGTTGTTTAGATTAATAGAAAAAAATTAATTGATTATGTGTCTTTAATCCATTTTAATCTAAGAGTTGATTCTAAAATGTGTTTGTGTAACTTGTCCTCAAGTTACATGAAAGGTCACATTTAAGTTTCTTAAAACTCATAAAATTGGCAAAGGTTACAAAATGAAGAGTCTTGTCCTCATTAAATGGTTTTATGACTCCATAACTTGTCCTCAAGTTATGGAGGTTCAAGAGTCACTTCATTAAATAATAAAAATGTGTAACCTTAATTAGTTCCATAAGTTACAAAAGAAGAAGAGTTACATTCTTTAATAGTTTAAAGTCTTCCATAACTTGTCCTCAAGTTATGGAACTTGAAGAGTTTTAATTAAAACTACTTTAAACACATAAGTTATGGAATTAAATGGTTTTGAATATTTTCAAAACTTGCCCTCAAGTTTTGGAATTTGTAAAGTTTCCCCCCATGAATACTTTAGTTCCAAGTTAAACCCTTAGAATTTTAATAGTTTAAAATTCAACCCTTATACTATTATAATATTATAGGTTTAATATTTATATATATGTATAAGAGTAAAAGTCAGTCTTACCGTTAGTAGGCCACATTTACGAAGCCGGTCTATAAGGGGGGGGGGGGGGGTATAAGGTTACTGCCTATAAAATGGCAGTTTAATGGGTGTCCACTCTCACCCACCGCTTCCTTGACTGGTGGAGGGTCGTTAGCCGAACGGGTTTGACAGGACTATAATTCTCCCTTCATTAAAAGTATTAATGATAAATACTAAGTAACTAAACAATTATAAATTCCCAATCTTAGTTACTTAGGAAAATGTGAATTTGGTGCTAACCCATGAAATTCACACTTTGTACCTTACCAAGTCGTTGGTGGAGCGTGTGTGGTTAACCGGCACACTAACTTGGACTAGTAAGGATGGCAAAGGGTGACTTAATGTTTATCATAGATCGATGGAGCGTGTGTGGTTAACCGGCACATTGATTAGGTGATAATATTAAGGGTACCAAGTGAATTTGCATGGTTATTCACACCTTGTTTTGTGATCCTCGGCATCCCAGTCACAAAATTTGAGAGGGCACAATCGAGATTGAAACATGCCATTGAAAAGTTCAATGAATCTCAAAAGATCTAGGAGTTTCAAATCCAATTAAATCCTAATAAATTATTTCGTTTTTCATGGTGGAAATTGGTGAATCGTCATCCGCCTACCTTCAAATATCTTATAGCTTGGATTACGGCATCCCTCTTCCAAGTTATAAAATATTGTGTTGAGTCCTAGCCTTAATATTTCATATTGGGTGTTATATTAAGGACTTAAATCAACTAACTTGAATATCTCCCATTGTAGATGTCTGGTTCAGACAACTATGATCTTCCCAAATCATCCTTCACCCCCTCTAATTATTCTCCCTAACCCACAAGTTCAAGGTCACTCAAGCCCTATTGGCAAGCAAGGTCTATGTGTGATCACATCTTGGAGATGAAGTCACGTATTGACAAGCCGGGAGAGTTGGGTGTCAAAATCTTGAGAAAGTTGGATGTTTAATCACTTTCTAAGTCACATAGTGAGTTCCTTTGGGACTACTATGTGACAGACCATGACTTGACCCTAAATGATCTTACCTATTTGATTGGTGCTGCTGAGTCAGCAATGATTTTGAGCACTGGTAAAAGAAAATTTGATTAGAAGATCGACTTCCCAAACCTTCTATTGCCAAAGGAAGGGGCATTGGTTGCGAAGCTGCCAAATTTACCTGAAAGGTCATTAGGATGGTAAAGTCAATAAGTTTGACTTTACTTCAGGAAAAGTCCATTGTCTAACTCTATTAAGTTCCTATTTGGAGATTCTTATTACCTGATGTGACTGGGTCACATGTTGATGTTGAAAAGAATCAAAGTGAAGAGGAAGCTTAAAGGAAGAATTTTGAGCTGTTACTTAAAGAGTTGTGATAGATTGCTTAGGAATACATAACAACATATAATATCCTTACAGTGGCATTTGTGAAAATTTGTTGTTTATATGTTTCCATTGATAGCAATATTCGAAAAATGGATTTGATTCTTTCGACTGTGGTAGTGTCATAATTTACCAAATAAGGAAAGATCCTCATCACCCAAGTTTCAGTTGGGTAGAAACTTGGAGTCATGCGACTTGTATTGTATGATGGATGAGAATTTTCATCTTTGGGAAATTAAGACTAATTCATTGTTCACATGCATATGTGAGTCAAGTGAAAGGATCAGGGGATCAGGTACACTTGAGTGTGCACTGGTCAGGTCCACCACAAAGAATGATGAGACTATTCGTCATGATTTACTAAAGCTTAGCAAATATGGTTATACTTACAAGTTTAAGTATAATTCTAAAACATTGGAAAAGTATCAATGTTAGGCAGAACGAATAAGAAGAATCAAATAAGGCAGGAAGATAAAAGTTTCTCCAATCTGAAAAGATGGGAGAGTACTTGAGTATCTTGTTTTATGATTATCTTAGTGATTATGAAACCATATCACAATTGATTCTCTAAGGACATATTAGTGCATTCTTATGACTAAGAAGAGGAATCTTGAATTGTAGGAATGGTTAGATCAAGAAGATGAATCATACTTCGTTTCTAAACAAGTCTTAGAGTCATACTCCAAGATTGTAACTTGAGTGAATACATCTTAAAGAAGGTTTATTAACACTAGTCAAATGTAAGAGTAAAAGATGTCCTACTCTTGTACATTTGAAATTGGTAAGTTGTGATGTTTTGGATAAAACAAAGACCAACTAAGGCCAATTGTGTGAAGTGTTTTTCTTGATAAGAATCTGCACTATCCCTTCAATATTTGTTTGTCAAGGAATGGTTCTTGGCAAGAGAGTCTTATATGTCAAGAGGACAGTGGGAGTCTAAAAGATCCTGAAAGAGTTTCAAGATCTAATCAGGAATAAAACCTGTAGTTTATCACTAGCACACGACTTGAGGTTTATAACCTATCATGTTAACATATTCCTGTTTCTGTGCCCATTCCAGTTAAAGTTGGTTTTGCATTGGGTGCATAACAACTTGGAAGCAATGGCAGGCCCTTGTGCTGCCAAGTGGCAAGAAATTAAGATTGCACAAGTTCGGTCCATATGAGTTTGGATTTGTCACTAACCTTGTCTTGTGATTATGGTTTGACAAATTCACATGGATAGGAACTCATTCACCATAAAATCTAAGTGTCATAAGGTTTCTCTATGATTCATGAAAATGATGGTGAGGAAACACTTTCACTAAGTAGATTTTAAGTAGATAGCAAATGTGTTATTTGCATTCTCAAAGTCGTTTGTGGAGCGCGTGTGGTTAACCAGCACACTAACATGGACTTGTGAGAAATAGCAAAGGTCTAAGCAATTGAGACTATGATTACGGCATCCCTTTTCATAGTTCTGAAATTGTTAAGACACACATGTGTGCTATCTAAGGAAAGGTGTATGATTTTGATAAAGTTTTATCGAAACATCTTGTATCAGAAGTCTGAACTTTGGTAAGAAAGTCAATAAAGTATTGATTTCTAGAAGTCCAACTGATTTCTGGATACATGTCAAAGCTAGTGGGAGCATAAGTGATATGCTAATAATTATCATGTAAGTAGGAGCATGATTATTATGTTAAGTATTAATTATAGAAAACAAAAGTTTCAATTGGGAAAAGTTGTTTTGCTATAATTAAGGGAGAGGAAATTATACTTCATTTCAATTATAAAAGCTTAGATTGAGATTTTGATCATCTTTATTCAAGGATATATATATGAATTTTATGTTGGAATGGTTCAACACATGGAAATTCTATATATATTGCGTTCTCAAAATTCGATTATGATTACGGCATCCCTCTTCATAGTCAAATTTTGAAAACATGGCAAATAAAAAATATTGTAGCAAAAGAGTGGTCTATGATCACGTCTTTATGTGAGACGTCATAAATCGTGTCCCATATACTTCGGATATAGGATCGATTGCATGTGCTATAATATTCATCCTTTCTAAATTTTCCAAATGCTCAAGGCATTAAGAGGATAGAAGATCTAGAATTGAATATGACTAAAATGATTAAGCAATTGTCGAGGACAATCTGAGGTTTACCAAAGATTGGTTGCTCATGGACAGTTTGAAGTATATTGTTAATTTTGGAAGGACCGTATTAACATA
This sequence comes from Lactuca virosa, assembly GCF_052849685.1. NCBI lineage: Eukaryota > Viridiplantae > Streptophyta > Magnoliopsida > Asterales > Asteraceae > Lactuca > Lactuca virosa. Next base: position 73,328,535 of record NC_136432.1, read on the forward strand.
TTCTGAAAAGAGGCAACTCTTGTTCAGAAGTGATAGTCAAAATGCGAATCTGGAAAGGTTTCCATAGGTGGAAGTTGTTCTTCAAATTTGTGTAAGATTAGAAAGCTTAATGCAAGAAGGATGTTCAAAGTAATGCACTTTGAATTTGAGACTTCGTTTCCATGGAATTGATCTCTAGTGGAATACTCTGTAATGTCTGTTGACAAGTCTTTGTGACTTTGTGCATAGTCATTACGAGAGGATCAATGCATATAAGATTAGAATCTAACAGATTTCGTTAAATGGTAGGAATTTGGAATTCTTACATTTACGATAAAGATTTAGGATTGTGAAATGAGCATCATTGGAATCATGTTCAATTAATATATTTCACAAAGTAAAGATCATAGATAAACATAGTGTGCATACTTGGTGTATGGCATGACTAGTGTTTAGAAAACATAGTTTACATGCTTGGAGCATGGGACAACTATTATTTTGATTCAAGTATAAAGTTGATTATTTGAAACATTATACAATGAATAATGAGTAATCAATATGGTGTTTAAATAAAAGGTGTTTTATTTACTCTCAAAGGTGCTTGGGACCATAGAGGATTAGTATTATTCTTGTGTTTCACTTTGCATGTTTTGACTTCCAGAATAACTAGGTTATTCTTTCCGAATGATTAAGTTATTCAAACCATCCACAGTCGATAATACGTTGGAAGTAGGTATTAAGGCAAGATTGTCATGAATCGGGTTTGTAGATGTCCAAGGTAGTGGACATAGTAAGAGTTACTGCAACATTCATGAGTACTCCTGGAATAGGGATTCGAGTATTGGATTCAACCCACGCTCATTTGAATCACTTCATGGATTTTATCACGAGTGATCATGAGACGATAATATCTTATATTCTTCAAACCTAGAGATATGACTTGTTGCCTATGAGTTGGTTATACATTGATTGCACGTAAACGCATTTGGTAACTCGATGTTATAAAAACGTGCCTTTGTGTATAATTCAACAAGTAGTAGAACAAGCATATGAGTCGAAGTTTATCCATTCCTTTTACCCTTGGAGGGATAAAAGCGATATCTGTGGGCCCCTCGATGATTTGGTGATGACAAACGTAAGTGCTCGGTCGGGCCAGGACTGCTTTGATTTGTTCAATTAGTCAGTCGTCATAAATCGGAAATCGGGAAACAACAAATGGACAGAGAGAATGATTATAATCCATGTCTCAGTCCATATGATATCTAGAATGGAGGAATATATGATACCTTATTTAATGGACGCGTCATTGATTTGTTCAGAGTTCGACAGCGGCTTTAAGAGCTACGATTTCTAGTCAGGTTTTGGAGTCATACGCAACAATAGTTTTAGACTTATCCAAGTGGGAGACTGTTGGATTAGATGTCTAAGCCCATAACTATTATTGGTATGTATTCGACCCGAGAGTAGCATGGTCCATTTGGGTTGCATATCATCAGGACAATTTGTTAGGATGGACTTTTGAGAGAAGAGGTTATATATGATTTATTAATATATTATAAGTTCTAATATATTAATATGAAGTCATATGTTTTAATTAGTATTGATCAAGAATTAATTTGGAATTAATTTGGTGATAAAAAGAGACTAATTAAAACTATGGGGACTAATTATGGTAATTAGTTATATTTATATGTGTTGGGCTTATGATCCATGTTGGACCAAGTTTATGTATGGATACATAAAGAGTTGGGCCACATGAATCATGGATCATAAGATCCATGGATATGGGTTTGGGTTATACCCATGACTCTTAGAATTCAACACATATAAATACATATGTTATGACCTAAAAACCGCCACCCTTAGTGTGTGTGTGCATGTTCTTGGAGTTCATGAAGGTTTTAGAGTGCATGGAGATTCTCTCTCAAGTCCTACCTTTGTCCTTGATGTGTTGTGACTTCATTTGAGGCTTCCACACTATTGGGGCTAAGTTCTTAAGGCCAAATACATCAAGACCTCCAGACACACAAAAAGGTATGTTACACTATCTAGTAGCTTATGTAGTTTGTATGACAATTGCATGCTAGCTATAGGTTCAATACCTTGGAAACCATTTGCATGTATTATTAATGAAAACATAGATCCAAGGTATTTAGGGTTATATGTGCACCATAGGATGTTGTATTATACCAAAACCCAATAGATGCGCCATCAATGATCATGAAGCGCCATCCTATGCTTGAAGTGCCATTATGGATTAAGAAGTGTCGTCGATAATGTGGATGTGCCAGTCATTGTCAAGGTATGCCACTTTTAAGGAAGAAGTGCCAATATGGTTCTAGAAGCGCCATTTTGTAGGTAGAAGCGCCATTCTAGAGGAAGAAGCACCACTTTGAAGGAAGAAGCACCACTATGGTTCTAAGAACACCACTCATAAGACGAAAGCGTCATCCCTGGAGAAGAAGCACCATTTCTTGCACAAGAAGCGCCATTCTCATGTTGATGCGCCATCTTTTTGCAAGGATGCACCACTTGTGTTCCTTGATGAGACTTATTCTATGAAGTCCTCTATGATGCTCACGATTGTCCAAGGATTCCATGAAGTTGATAATGATCAAGGAATACACCTTGATGCGCCACCATGATGGATGAAACAACACTAGTGTTCATGATGCGCCACCTGTGCATCATGATGCATCACTATAGCTCCTGATGATTCATCATGTGCGTTGCTAATGATCATGGGTTGTATGACATAGATGAATGTTGCAGAAGATGTTGCATGGTGGATTATGATTGGTTAACACCATTCATGGGCCTTTAGGCCAATGACTTGGCCTATTAGGGTTTTAGGTATGATCCCTTAAATGGAAATAGGGATGCATGCCAAGTCATTTGAAATGTCTTGTAATTATATAGTGATAGGCGAATCTCTGTGAAATTGTAATTGTAACCTCTGTTTGAGAGCTCTGAAATAAAGAATACTCCCCTACTACATGTGGATGTAGGTCACCTTGACCGAACCACCTACATATTGTGTCTTGTGTGCTTTTAGTTTTGCTAGTTATCCACTTTACATCCTAACAATAATACTAAGTGACAAATTAATTTCTATCACATCCTTATGAGAATTCCTTAGTATGTTTAACCAACTTTAACCTATAGCACTGGGATGGTAATTAATTATAGTCATTAATTGGTAAAATGTTGGGTAACTTACTTTTTTAGTAAGATAGAAGACTTAGCTAAACAGGCGATACATCTATGGTATTTCACTAAGAGAAATGTTTATGTCAGGAGACGACAATGGACTAGGTGGAAGGTAGTAGAACATGTTAAAGTGAAGACTTCTTGGGATTGACTTCTATGAAGTATACATAAAAGACATGCAACTGAGAAGCAGACGTTTTAGGATTAACTCATATAAAGTAAAGGATGATGAAGTGAAGAGATATAATGACGCGCTTAGCGATTTGCAAGTATCAAAAGGTGGTATAAGTAAATGAAGAGCGTTTGTCTCCATACCAGCAGAGTACATTCATATATAGTAAACCCTACAGGCTGGGGACTGTACTAAAAGGAATACGAAGAGTTAATATTATAACTATTTCTGAATTTACATTGTCTTTAGAATAAATACTTAAACGCTCAAGGTTTTTATGAATCCATATCATATGAGACTTAGAGGATTGTTGTAAAGCAGGAAAGATCCTAGAAGGTGAGTCTAGGAAGCTTTAATATGTGCTTGATAGAAAAGAAAAATACTTAGTGGAGTCTAAGGAAAATCATTATATGTGCTTATTTGGACACATTTATGTGCTAAATTGTTTTATGATTATCATGTACAGTGACATGGGAACTGCTAGGTAACCTACAATGAAATTATTATACTAATAGACCCCTCTATTATAAATTAAATAGATTACAATGCAATACGAAGATCCACTTCTAAATAACACTCTTTCAAATGGGAACTGCTAGGTAACCTACAATGAAATTATTATACTAATAGACCTTTCTATTATAAATTAAATAGATTACAATGCAATACGAAGATCCACTTCTAAATAACACTCTTTCAAATGGCAGCAAGAACAAAACAAAGGACCTCATTTGTCAAAGTATAGATAATTGTGGGCCAGAAGTGATATAAACTAAACATTACTGTTCATATATATATATATATATATATATATATATATATATATATATATATATATATATATATATATATATATATAATCAAATTATTCCGTTAGCTGCAATTAGAAAATTCTTTGCCCGGGAGACAATATCAGTTTTGGATCATACTTGGCTTTCCTTTCTTCAAATAAACTCCATTTTGCACCGAAATGCTTTATCCACTCTTCTTTTGTTGTGTAATATCTTGGAAGATATTGCTTGATTTCTATTCCAATTTCAGCACATACATTTAATATCTTTTTGTTTTGATCGTCGATGATTTTCCCATCTTCGGTGTTTCTTGCTGAATGCAATAAACCAATGGTGTAAAACACATCTTCATCTTCGTCTGGTATGGTGGCCGACATCCTATCATCCCACCTGTAATTTTAGCACAATTTTTTTCAGTTAAAATTGTTAACAAGAAGAAGATTTTTTTTTTTTGGGAAAATACAGGTAATAGTAAAAAAATGGGGGATAATTTCAAAATTTAGACATGAAAATGGACATTTCCTGGTAAATAAATTAGTGTATTAAAAAAAAAAACACTCAAGATCCATTCCGCGGAGCTACAGTAGATTTCGCGGAGGTAGCTCCGAGGAATGGATCTTCAGGTTTTTTTTTTTTTTTTCAAATCGATTTTTCTGGGTTTATATTCAATCGTCCAACTAATTATTTTCAAGAAAAGATTATGATAGTATGATTTTTTTTTGACAATGTTTCGTAAGAATGTGAGTTGGAAAAAAATTAGTCTTTTAATTAGAGATCATTACATAAAAGAATCATTGGAGGAGATTTTTTTTAATCGATTTGAAAAAAAAAAAAAAAACTGAAGATCAATTTCCTCGGAGCTACCTCCGCGGAATCCACTGTAGCTCCGCAGAATGGATCTTGAATTTTTTTTTTTTTTTTAAATACGCTAATTTATTTACGATTTTGCCATTCCGCGGAACTATAGTAGATTCCGCGGAGCTCCAGGGAGCTACCTCCACGGAATGCATGTTTATACCCGAAAATGTCCATTTTCATATCTAAAATTTGAAATTATCCCACATTTTTTTTTTACTATTACCGGTATTAATGAAATATGGTTTCTAGGGAAAAGCACAAAACAATAATATTAATTTTTACTTTGTGAAGAAAAAAAGTTACTGAATTAAAAGACATTTAACTCATGTCGTAATTTGTTTTACTAATAATTTTTTTATTTGGTATGGAAATTAATCATTGGAAATGGGTAAGTAATCACTTTAAAATTCTAAAGCAATTGTTTCAAAAGACTAGAAAAAATTAATTAATAGATAAACAAAATAATTCAGTTTTTGTATGTTGACAAAAAAATTATTATTTCTCTATTAGTAAAAAATGAAGTATTAGATATTGATTCATCTATCAAGCAGCTAGCTCGAATAAATAAATTAATTAAATTTTCCCTAACTTTATCAAGGTAAAATATATTATTCTTTAATTTTCTAGACTAATTAAGACCCGGAATATAGTCATTTTTACCTTAACTATCTCATATATATATATATATATATATATATATATATATATATATATATATATATATATATATATATATATATATATATATATATATATGAGAAATTAATATTTAATTACCTTGTCCGCTTCATCGGGTACACGAGAAACGGGCCCGAGCTCTTGGCCTCTTTTTGAATAATATCAACGAATACGTGTTGATTAAATTCCAAAATGCCCGATTTTGGGACAAATAGATTTAGCCAAGGATGAGGAACATCCCACAATCCTTTACATTGAAGCTTTAGTTCTTCAATTCTCACTCTATTCAGAAAATCAACATATGAAACATCTTTCTTGAAAATAAATCCTGTTTTGAAGCTCAAATCTTTGAATATGTCATCAAGTTCCTGTAAGTACATACAAAATATTGAAATATTGAGCATACAGGTTGCAAATGTCGAACTGTTTGGATTATTATGCCATGCACATGATGAAGCGTACCTCATTGATGGGTTGTACGCTGAATTCATCGTAGTACTTGACTACTTCTAAACAATAAACGACCCCACATGTTGATGCTAAAGAATTCACTTTCTCTTCATCAAGGATTGAGAAAAAAGAAGATCTCCAATTGTTTGCAGGACTCTTCTTCATGATTATAGAGCCTTCAACATAATTAAGCCCATGATTAATTGAGATTAAGTGTTCTTGATCCTTTGTGAAGATATCAAAATCTTCGTAAATCATTCGAACCCATTTCACCTATAAGAAATCACACAAAAATTAAAATCATATCAGATACGTACCTCTCAAAAATATGAAAATATACGTTAGTATATCTATTTTACATATGATCACGAGTATGTGCATTAAAGGGTACACTCATTTTCCGTAAGTCTTTAATGATCTTACTCTTGTCGGTGCCTTGTCTAGAACAATTCTTGCCCTAGTTATGATCCCAAATTGACCAAGACCTCCAAGAACTCCATAAAAGAGTTCAGAGTTCATGTTTTTAGAGCAAGTCATGAAATCCCCTTTTCCTGCAAATCATCATGAAACACATCAAGAATTTTAGTTTCAATTCACCTCTCTGATATGATAATCAGTCACTTTCAAGTGAGGTATTTTTGGTTTTCAAACGATGATCCACCCAACCTAAACTAGTCTAAGAATCCATAGTCTTGTGTGCATGCATGTGTGTGCTTTTCAGTTTTTATATATAGGAAGAGACAGAAACGTCACTTTATTTATGTTTTTAAATGTGTTTTAATTAGATATCGAACAAAATGAAATGTCCAGTTAACAGTTAACCAAATTATGTGTATGCATATAGTTCTGTGTGTACCAGTTATGACATCCAGTTCATGCACATTGCTGATCTGAGGACCATGAAGAAAAGTCTGTCCACTAATCCCTGCATTAGAAAGTGTACCACCAATAGTAAGATACAAGTAATCCGTCCATGAAACTGGAGCCAATCCATGGTCCAACGTCGTCCTCAAAACATCGATCCAAAGCTGCTCACCACCAACATCAGCATAAAACCCTAAATAATCACTCCAAGAAACTTTAATACCGCCACTTAAAGACGTCATTTCCACCACCACCCCATCTTTTGCCATCGCCTGACCATCGATAGAGTGGCCATGGCCTCTAGCGGCGATCTTGAACGGAGAGGAAGAGGTATAGGAGGATTTCACGAGGTGGACGATGTCAGAAACGGTTGACGGATAGAAAACGGCAAACGGAGTTTCTTGAAAAAGTTTACCGAAGTCAGACGAAGCTGTTTTAATGGAAGTGGAGTCTACATACAGTTTGGTTGCGATTTCAAGAGGCAGTGGGAGTGATGAAAATGAAGTGTTTCTCCATGGAGTGAATTTGGTTAGCATGTTCGAAACGAAGTTGTTTATCATGTGTAGTACAAGTATACATGCACGGAGTACATGAGATTTTGCCATGACGCGCACACACAAGAGAGAGAGAGAGAGAGAGAGAGAGATAGAGATGTGTTGGATATAAACAAGGAAGGTCGTAAGATACCTCTCTCTATATATAGGAAAAAATAGATTAAAAAATGAAGAAAATATAGCTATTAGTAATTTTTGCATTTTTTTTTATAATTTTAAATAATAAAAAACAAATAAAAAATCAGCATTTTCATAAAATGTTATTTATAAAATCTAATACATGTAATATTCTATAAAACTATTATTAAAAATTAAAAATTAAGATTATAATATGCAAAAAAACTTATTATAGGTACTATATGTAAAAAAGTAATACTTTATTAGAATAATTTGTTAAAATGGTAATTTTCATTTAAATTATATATATATATATATATATATATATATATATATATATATATATATATATATATATATATATATATATATTGGAGCAGTGGTCAGTTTAGTCATCTTTTGAGCCTTGAGTTGAGTTTTCTCACAGTACTCATGGACTCATGGGTCGAAGGCACTAATGACGACCCTTTAGGTTGTGTTATATATCCTGGTATATAGGAGGATTCTATTTTTTGTGATATGTTAGATTGGTATATTTATATGATTACATGTACTTGCTGGTTATATGTTATCTTTTACATATGTCGATGTATTGTGGTTGGGTTGAAGCGGTTCTGCTTTGTGCTGAAGGTCAAGATACCCAGACGGTCTAGTTGATAATGTAGGCCCAAGGGAGTGGTCCAACTTATATTATAGGCTCGGGAGCGGTCCAATTTTATGTTGTAGGCTCGGTGGCGGTCCACCCTTGTGTTGTAGGCTTTGTTTACATGCATTGTATATATTTTGCTGTGTGGGGTATTTTGGGAGAAACTCACTAAGCTTTAGACTACATTTTGAGTTCATGGTTTCAAGTACATTAGATGACCGGGGCAAGACAAAGGTGTGATTATGCACATCATCTTTGAATATTTTATTGATAGATGATTTTGGGATACTCTAATTGATTACTATGAGCTTTTGGAAACAATGTTTTGTATGATTTATGGAATATTAAATAATTTTGAAAAATGAAAATTTTTTACTATGATTTTTGAGATGTTACAAGTTGGTATCAAAGCCCTGGTTTTAAAGAATATGATGAATAATAGTGGGATTCCAGACTCAAATTAAGGATTTGCATAATATTTTTGAAAACTAACCTTAAAAAGACCAACAAAAGGGATGTTATGTGTACAATCAGCCGAAACCAATGAAAGTGTTCCTGAAGATACCCACACTTGTTCTGTGTATTGATGATATTATAGAATTGCATGCTAGTTGTATATAACACCCGGTTCCTGGTACGTATTTAAATTCAAGTAATGTTTTAATTTACTCTGGGACTCGGCGAGTCGGAGGCCCAACTCGTCGAGTAGACTCGACGTTATGCGGGGATTTTAATGATCTACTCGACGAGTCGGGAGACCGACTCGGCGAGTAGGAGTTGTCTGGACAAAACCCTAGTGTATAGGGTTTGCACCCTATTTAAACACTTTATCTCGTCCCAAACCAGCTTCTATCACCCTCCCAACCCAGATAAACCCTAGATTGAAACCTTAAACACTTATTGAGTGTTTTTGAGCCTTTTGGTGCTTTTTGTGTGTGTTTGAAGTTGGAGAAGAAGAAGGAAGCTTGGAAGTTCAAGTAGAAGCAAGGAGATCCAGAAGTTTTACTTCATTCTCAGCTCATTCAAGGTAAAAAGCTGGAACATTGACCATCTATTTCTTATATTTTGATTTGGGGCTATTTCTACCCTTTTTATGAGTATAAAGGAGCAAAAATCGGATTTGGTGGGTGTGCTTGGAATTGCACTTCGGATCTGGGGCTATTGGGGGTCTTTATGGCATAAAGGTGCCAACTTTGTTGGCATAAACACCCCATGCATCTTGTAGACCTTCTTTTATGGAATTTGGAGCCAAAAACCCCATGCATGGACATCGAGATTGGGACTTTACGTATGAAATGGACCCTAGGGAGTTAGATCTATGGTTTTGATGCATTAAGACCCATTATAATTGACTGTATAGTTTTGGACTAGGAGGGACTCGGCGAGTCGCTTGGGTGACTCGACGAGTCGGAATGCATTTTCCCCCAAACGTCTTCTGGGAATGGTTTTGGTTGAGTGGAAGGAACACTCAGCCTGCTAGGGGGTTTGTTTTAGACCTGGAAGTCATAGGACTCGGCGAGTGGATGAACAGACTCAACGAGTTCAAGGAAATGTCCCAACCACATGAAGATGGACTCGACGAGTTCAAGGAGAACTCGGCGAGTCGTAGACTGAACATCTTCATATGAATGAAGATGAACTCGATGAGTTCAAGGACAAACTCGGCGAGTCGTTTGAAGATAGTCAGATGTGTTGTTGAAGGCGAACTCGTCGAGCTCTTGCTAGACTCGACGAGTAAGGACGGGATTATGGCAGTAGATGAACATGGGGACTCGACGAGTTGGCGGACCAACTCGGCGAGTCGAGTCAACTAGATGTTGACTTTGACCAGAGGATTGACCATTGATCAAGGTGTTGACCTTGACCTTGTCTTGGACTTGAGTTGGCCCTTGTAAGGGTTACGAGTATAAATTGATAAGTTAGAAAAGTTGTTGTGTAGGGATTGAGGATTCGAGGAGAGTTGGTTTTCATACCGAGATCAGTGCAGACACAACACGACTTTGAGGTGAGTTTTCTCCTAGTAGGAGTGGGTCTACGGTCACAATGCCGGCCCACAAGTAGGAGTGTTGTATAGATGATTGTCTTTGTGATAATTATCTAGTATTGATATGGGATATGATTATTGTGCCTGATATGATTATTGTGCTTGATATCTTTACTGTGCTTGATATGCGTTAGCAGTAGTAGGGGGTGAAATAGTCCCTGGGTACCGGTTGAAAGATACCGAAGGGGAGGGTAGCTCCCAGTTACCGGTTGAAAGATACCGAAGGGGAGGTTAGTTCCTAGTTACCGGTTGAAAGATACCGAGGAGGAGCCCAACTCCTGGCTATGCTCTATAGTTACCGGTTGAAAGATACCGAAGATTATGCATTGTTGGTATGGGTATGTTGGGGGAACTCACTAAGCTTTGTGCTTACGGTTTTAGTTTTGGGTTTCAGGTACCTCTTCATCTATGGGGAAGGAGCCGGCCGGGTAGCAGCGCATCACACATTCATACATGATATTCCACATTTGAGAAACTTGGGATTGTACTCTGATATTATACTATTTGATCATATGGTTTTGAGACTTGTGATTTGTGACTTTATGTTTGAAATGATATCAATGTTGTTTTCCGCTAACTGTTTTTACAAGTATTACACTCTAAAACAAAAAAAATTTGGGTCTCCATTTTGGGATGTTACATTGTAGGTTAGGGATTTTCAGGAATTGCATGATATAATTGTCTAATTTATGATGCCTGATAGCCCAGGAGAATTTCTTGTTATGCTATATGGAATTGGCATTATTATTATTATGGTTTCTTAGTGTATGCATCATAGTTGTACATAACTAAGATTTTATAGCCTAGGAATGTTTGATTTAGCCGTATTTCTTGTTCCTTGTATGGTTGTGGACTTAGGATAGAATCAAGTATCTGACTGTCTATCGAGTCCAATGTTATGTATGATTAGCATACATGTGGAAGTTTCATGAGTGAGTATGGTTTGTAGTAGGCCATCGTGAGGGATGATTAGCACTCTCTCGAGAGTGAGTATAAGATGTATGCGTATCCTAGTTATTTACCTTTATAGTTGATGGAAAACGTAGATTACAAAACAATTCTCTAAGCGGAAAAGCATTTAACAATTAAATGATTAGGGCACGTGTAACCTAAAGAGGATCTATATCTTTCACATAAAGACAACATGCTATGAACTATCAAACTACAAAACTTAATGAAATCTAAATTCATATGGAAGATTACATACCTCTTGATTTGTTATAGTAAATAATTAAAATCATTCTTCAAAGCTTTTGGAAGCAAGCACTACAAGTGGCGTGTCTCTAATTGTTCATACCCAACCCTAACAACTAGAATATTTGAAGTGGGGGGGGGGGGGAGAGGGATAATATAATTTTCGGCCTTGGTTCTTTGGAATGAAGTGCCAAAAATTGGAGCATTAAGGGTTCCTTATATAGTGAAAATTAGAAACCCTAGATAACCCTAAAATGAATAAAATAATACTTATTCAAATTGGTAATTATCCAACTTCCTATTTATCTGTAAAAATATTCCAGATACCCTGGAATACCCTAAAATTCGTCCAACTCTTCTAAGGAAGGTTTTGGACTCATTCTTGTTCAATTAATAAACAATTACACTTTAACCCCTACACTTTTAATTAATCAAATTAATCCCAAAATTAATTCTAAATTAATTTTTGAGCAATTATTAATTAATGATACAATTTCTAATTAATATATTATTTTTATAACATATTAATAAATTCATTTATTTTGATTTCTAATTAATTTATTAATAACATAACAAATTAATAAATTTGTCTGTCTGTCTGTCTGTCTCTCTCTCTCTCTCTCTCTCTCTCTAAAAATCACCCTTTTCAATTACTAGGTTTGAGGGCAACCCAAAAGGACTTTGCTAATAATTCAAGATTATACTAATTTAGTTATTGGCTTAGACAGCTCATACAACAGTCTTCAACTTGGATAAGTCGAAAACTAAATTACTGGTATAACTTGTAAATTAAACAACAAAGAGCGCTTCCATAGCAACTACCGAACTCTGAACTTAATCGAAATTGATCCTAAGATAAGTGATTCGATATTCCTCCGTTCACCTAGATATCATACAGACATGAGACATGGATTAGAATCAATCTCATGGTCTAAAGTTATGTTTCCCGATTTCCTGATTTGTGATGACAACATAATACATCAAATTGAACACATAAACTGAGTCCTGGTTGTGCCCAACAGTATAAGTCAACACCAAATCACTGAGGGGCCCACATATATCGCTTTTTCCATTAAGGCAAAAGGAACGGATATACTTTGAATCATATGCTTGTATCCTTTACTCATCAAATCATACATGACACTACGTTTTATAACATCATGTTACTGATGCGTTTTTGCAACTCCAATGTGCAACCGACTTGTAAATTACAACTCATATATCTCAGCTTTAAGAATAAAAGATATTATCGTCTCATAATTACTTGTGATAGAATACATGAAGTAATTCTATGAGTGTGGGTTTATCCAATACTTAAATCTCGATTCTAAGTACTCATGAATGTTGTAGCAATACAATTGCCATGTCTAACCCCTTTAGACAATCTACAATCCAACTTATGGCAGTCTTCATTCACTACTTACTTCCCAATGCATGAGCGACTGTGGAGCTTTAAATAATCAAATTATTCAAGAAGTAAAGCATGCAAGGTGAAACATAATAATAAACTAATTAATTATGGTCTCAAAACTATTGAATATAAATAATCTCTATTATTTAATCACCATAATTATTACGACTTTATTCACTGTATATTGTTTCGAGTAATCAACTAACCACTTGAATTAAATAACATCAGTCATGTCATGTTATAAAGATGCATACTATGCCTTTCTATAGTCCTTACTTTATGAACACATCAACTGGATATTATTCCAATGATGCTCATTTCACAAATCCAAATTCCTGTCACTGTCTAAAATGTATTGGAATTCCATGCATTGACCTTTCTGTGATGTCGATTCTTCATAGTCACAAAAACTAAGCCAACGATATTACAGAATGTTCCATTGGAACTTTGTTACTAGAAACAATTCCATGGTAATGAAATTTCAAATTCAAGGTACACTCCTTGAACACTTCTCTTGCATTAAAGTTTCCAATTCATATGTAGACTTGATAATAATCAACTCCCATTATGGAAACTTTTCCATATTCCTATATGACCATCAATTTTGACCAGAAATCATCTCAATCTAAAACGTGTCACTATGGTCCTCCAAACAATACCATACTTTCAATTTTCCACAAGCAACCAATCTTCAGTAAACCTTAGAACGCTCTTGTCAGTTGTTTAACAACTTTTAGTCACACAAAATTCTATTCCTTTTTTCTCACAATGCTCTGAGCATTTGAAAAATTAGAATAAGTGAATATTATAGCATATGTAATCGATCCTATATTCGAAGCATATGGGACTCGATTCATTATGTCTCACATAAGGATTTCATATTTGTTCAATTTCTTGCTACAATATTCCATATTTTGAATCTCCTATGTTGAACCATTTCAACATGATATTCACATACGTCTATGACTAAGTTCTATTAAACTATTTGATCTAATCCTTTAGATTCGAAACGAAGTACGAGTGCCCTCTCCCTTAAATCTATTATAGCGAAACAATTCCCAAACTTTACAATTTGCAAATTGGAAACTTTGTTGCCTACAAACAGTATTGTCAACAAGCAATACTTAGTGTTTTGGTCAAAAACTACACAAGTATAAATCAACCAATTTGAATGCGAGATTGTGATGTTCGAATTGTGCAATAGAGAAAGGTAAAGAGAATGAAATGATTGTTTACCAGGAAAGCCCTTGATCCTAGCTAGGATCTCTGACACAAAACCTTGGGAGGTGATAATGATCATCTGCCTTGATGATTTTATTATTATAAAATGATGATTATAGAGAGTATTTCAGTAAGAACAAGTGAAAAATTTCATAGAGTAAGGTAAGAGTAGGCAGAGTGTGTCGTGTGAAAGATACATGTGTCAATTTATAGTCTAAACTAGCTAACAAGATGTCCAATATTCTCGGGATCCTATTTGACTAGCTTTGTGAACGTTGTTTGACTTGGTATTCCAGGTCTTTAGCATAGTTGAGACGACTCTTTGTTGAGAATAAGTCTTCTCTTGACTATTTTTGCACATGTATTAATTAAGAAAAAAATATAATTGTTATAAATGTTAGTAAATAATAATAACAGTAATAGTCGGGATCTTGAGATAGTTGAGGATCCTGAATATCTGATGAGGTTTGAGGATCCTGGCCCTAACAAAAGCCCGCAAGTTATTCCTGAAAATATAGGAGTTAATTTCGAGAATATTAAAGGGATAAATTAAAAATAAATTAAAAAGAGGAGATAAAGAAAAGTTTAAAAACTGTCCTTTAATGGATAAGTTTTATCCATCTCGAGGTAACCGAGAAGCAGTCAAATCATCTTTCTTATCTCTTCTTTTCTATAAATGTGGGCTTCTGGTAATTTCTTCTTTACTCTCTTCAGTCGTCATCGTCTTATTACGAAGGTAAATTTTCCTCTTACTTGTTTTTTTTTTTCTGTTCCTCCGATTTTCCTCGTCATGGTTAAGAAAACTAGTCGTTCTCGATCTAGCTTTGTTACTTCTCCCAAGAATGACTTCAGTGATCAAGAAATCTTATATTATGATAAGGTTTGCTCCTTCGACGATGAGGATATGGAATCGTTGAAACCCATTGGGGCTTTTCCTTCCGATGTAGTTTTTCGACCTTTTGAGGCCACCGTTCAACCGGATTTTGTTTCTCCAATGTGGGTTTGCTTTCCCGAATACCAATTTACTCTAGGTTTAACTTATCCTTTTACTGGTATCATTCTTGATTTCTTTTCGACTACCCAAATTTCTTATATCCAAGCTATGCCTGTGGTTTGGAGGATCCTGTTTTGGATTGATCGCTTGAATCAGTCCAAGAATATGGACATCGGGTTACCTGAGCTGGCTCTCGTTTATGAGCTTTCTACTTTTGGTTCTTTCCATTTCTTGTTAAGAGTTAAGACAAACAAACCCAACCTCATTCTGAAATCTAAAGAAAATGATGGCTCTTGGAAGGAAAAATACTTCTTCGTGAGACGTGATTCGATTCCCAATGCGGATTCCCTACCAAAAACATGGATTAAAAAGGGTAGGATTTGAATTTAGATTTTAAGGATCTTAAAATTTACTTTCCTTATTTTGTTTGTTTTGATGCAGTATTCAAATTTGAGGAGCTTGTTCCTACTACTGGTGATTCCGAGGACAAGGTTTCCAAATTTCTTGCACTTCCTGCACTTGAAAGGTCGTTCAGGTTTGAATATTCCAGTCTCCAAGAGGGTTCTTCTACTACTACTTCTATGGCTACTGGTAACATTTTTTTGCTTGGATACTTATTTTAGATTGATAAGGATCCTGAGTTGATAGGGATCTTTGGCAGGTTCTAAGACTACTCAGTCCAAGGCTCGTTTTGGATTGGCAGATATTGAAGACGATATGACCAGCGATTTGTTAAAATAATAAAGAGTAGATCGATATAATCTAAGCAGGTATATGAATCAAAATAAGAACACAATGATCGAAAGTGTGCTGAATGATTAAAAGTCACTGCCTTAGAAGAGCTCGAAAAAGAACGTCTACTATAAAGGCAGTTTAGAGTTGAGTACAATAGATACTAATCAAGGTGCATGCATGCACTATAAATAGGCTAACCCTAGCACATTAATATAGGGTGGACATGCCCAGCCCGTTACAAAAGTTTAATAAAAACGATACAATACAATAATTGACGCAACACAAAATAACCTAACAATCTCCCCCTTTGTGTCAATATGGAAGGCAGATTCTTCATTGTTGTTGTCGCTTTTGAACTTTAAACAACTTCATAATAATCCCCAGCAGAGTCTTGCGAACTAGGACGTACCAATTGATCAAACTACAACAACACTTCTTGTCCGCAACATTGTTCGCTTTATTCCGACTCAAAAAATGCACAATGTATTATAGACAGGAGGAGGAGGATAAATGTTTGTCTAGCAAATAGAAGCAGACTCTATGAAAGTTGGCATCTGGTTTTTCTCTTATCTGAAAAGCGACACTCCAATCCTTCTTTCGTATCCTCCCCAACTTCATCGTATCGAGATCCTTCCGAGGCTCCGTGGGGAGAACTGTAGGTTTCTCATTCAAAACAGAGGCAATCTCCACGTCCATCTTTCCAACCTCTTGGATGTAACAGACCAACATTCGTTTCATATGTGCAATGATAGGCTCAAATTTTTGTTGATCCTTCAACAATAGAAGTAACAGAGAAATCCAATCGAATGGGTTGAGGCGGGGCAGATCTGCAAGAGTAAATTCGTGCATTGAACTCACAGCCGCACGAGCACCCTTGAAACGAGCATTAATGAAGCTCTCAGTTTTAACTGGTCTGAATACCTTAATAGATGTGATCTTCTTTGTGCTCCACGTTTCATATTGTGGCTTCATGTGCTTTAGATAAAACGAAAAGAGCAACTTATTAGAACCTTTGTCAGCAAGAGAAACATTTGCAATCTTGACAAAACTGTGAAACAGAAAAGCCTTCGACGTAATAGGCAGATCAAGCTGCAAATCCGAAGAGTTCTCCAATTCGAATGATCCAACAGGCTCTAGCCAGTAAATGTTCGGATTGTCAACAACTTCATTCAAAATTCGTTCCAATGTCCACAAAGTAAAGATAGTTTTTTGAGCTTTCAAGGTTTCCTCTGCTTCACGATCAGCTTTCTCTCATTCTTCATCTTCTCTAGCGATTCACATATTATTATCAATTTCAGCATCACGATTCCTGCGCTTAAGATTCGCATTTTCTTCATCATCATCATCATCATTTATCACCTTTTCTTTTCCTCTAGAACTCAAAGCTACATTATCATTCGGTTCATTTTTTGCCTTTTGTTCTTGATCACCACCACTAGTTGGTTTCTTGACATCTTCAGTTGTCACTTTCTTTACTTCTCCCCCTTGTTTTGGAATAGAAGATTCTGAAACACCTTGAATGTGGTCTAACATGGAGAAGATTGGCTACATTTTCTCTGCTAGATGCTGACGAACTTAAACTGTTAGGAGAGATATGCGAGTTTCAATCAGACTGTGCAACTCAAGATTCACATCAGCAACACAACTTCAGATGACAGCATTCTCAGAATTCAGATCAACAATTTGGGAATTCACATGTGTTAACTTGACTGATAGAACCCTCACCTTCTCAGTTTTAATAGCTAGCTCATCCATTATCTTGTTTTCAAGAGCCAAGTCAACCTGAAGTGTTGTAGCATGAAAATGCTCTACAATGTTGAGTGTTTATTAGGTTAGAATATTCCCTTGTATAAAAAGCATATTCCCTCCACTAGTATATAAAGTGGAGGTGATGGTCATTTTATAGTAAGTGTTCACTATGTAGACTTTGTAGTTTAGAGAGAGTGTGGTGGGATCTCTCCTACCATGGGAGAGTTATCTCTCCCAACCCATGAGTGTTCTTGTAATATGTTATATCTCTCTATTTATCCACTACATTTTTACTCACATATTATGTTCTTCATATTAATACATGATTATCTTCTTGGTAATATCTTCCGCACCGATCCAATTGATAAAATGGGAACCTACATACCACCATCCTGTAACGATCTATACTCTCTCAATTCTTCTCTTCTCCCAGTCATGTGACGCGAACAGCCGCTGTCGATATACCATTCCAAATTGGACTGTTCGTCACGCATAACCTACAAAATTCAGAGAGATTTAAGAACCCAAACCATCATGGGTCGCTGTGAGGATTTCTTGACAACAGGAAAAATCCTAGTCTTATCAACCCAAAAGGATCTTTTTATCAAAACACTATTCTTCTCTTTTATTATTATGAAAACTTCCACTTTATCATCACAAAGATTTATTTCAACTACATTAGCTTTTCGTTTAATAAACTCTTTGTGTTTCTTAGCCGTCTTTTTTTGCAAATGCATTTTCCTCCTTTTTCAAGTTTGCTTCGTATTTCTTGAGAGAAATCTCTAGTTCCGAAACAACTTTACTTTTGCCCTTAACATCTTTTGATGTGTTGACTGATTTTGAAGACTGTGTTTTCGGAGGATAACTGGATTTTGGCTTTTCAGTTGGTTTAGAAACTTGTGGTTTTGAAACCTATGGTTTGGAAAAAGGTTTTGATTTTGGTTTCTGAATTGGAGAAGAATTCGTATTTTGATTTGGAAATCTTTCTGAATTAACAGAATTTTGATTGGAATTCTTATTTTTTCCAAAAACGCTTTCTTTCTTGTAAGTTCTTCCTATATCTAGCATCAGTTGTCTTTCCATAGCAATAAGCTCTTCAAGTGACCTATGAATGTTAAATTTAGGTTTCTCTTTTCTAACTGACATTTCGTGTTGTTCAGAAGAGGTTTCACTGGGAACGTCCTCCGTGCCAGTTTTCCCTGTCTTATCGTAACAAAGGCTTACACGATTTAATGGTTCCGAAATGTACTTCCCTTTTGCTTTCCAGGATGTCATTTCTGAAAGACCTTTTGTGTCGTCTGCGTTGTCTATTGGCCCGGACCAGAAGTATTCATCATAACCATCCGCATTATCATTATTAACGAGGGGCGTTAGTTCTGAAGTATCATTTTTGTTCAGTCCAGTTTTTATAAAAACTTTATTCGGAACTGTTTGTACTTTAGGAAAAATCGTGGCTTTTTCATTTAAAACTTTAGAGCCTTTATTTTCAAAAATACGAATGAATTCGATGGAATTTTCATAAATCAATTTTTTCTTAGGCTCATCAGTATTTTGAACAAAAGCAGAACAATCTATTTCATCCTCTACAGAAATTTTACTCATATCGCTTTCATCAAATTCAGAAATGTTTTCGGTATCAAAAGTATTTTTTGAATTTAATTAATTGCATAACGAGTCAAATTTTTGCATAGTATTAGATTTGATTTGTACTTTATCCTTATTATTCAACATTTGTTTCAACATGTTTTTGTTTTCTTTGGACTGAATGTATTCTTTTATTTTCTCAAGTCCAATTTTATATGAGTCTGAAACATCATCAGAAGAAACGATGGATTCACACTTGTAACAGTCTGCATCGATTTCATCCTCTTTCAATTCAAGAAGTCTAGCCCAAGTTCTGCCTGAAAGTCTTTCTGTATCAAATAAGACCTTTCTAGATGCAGAATATTTAAGAGGCGGGTTGGTCAATCCATTTTTTCCATTGGAGAGGTACTTAGCAGCCAAATATGAGCACCGTGGCTTTTTATTTTCCTTTGGAAATAGCCATAGCCACTTCATAAGAAAGGCTGACTTGGTTGAAGTCCACCTCCTTCGTTAAGGTGATTAAAAAAAAATCCAGACCATAAAAATACAAAAAATAAAATATTTTTTTTATGGGATGCTAGTAAGGATGAACATGACGAGGTCAAGGGCAAAATCAAGATGGAATTGGGTAATGTTGAAATATAAACGCTTGGCTATTAAACCAAAAATGTTCCTTTCTTTTAAAAAAGCAAAACTGTCTCTCTTAAGATAAATAACATCATATCTCGATCTATTGAGCTCTACATCCAAATTCTCTATTCTAAACCTCCTCTCTTCACTTTTAAAGTTTACCCTGCTGATTTGATCATTTAGATTAGCATTACTAAGATGAGTTCTTTTTAAACTATGAATGAAATTAGAAACAGTGTATTTTAAATCGTCTAGTTCTGAATCATCACGAGACATAGGAATGTTAAGAGATTTAAGTATCGAGTGTACCTTATCGATGACCTTTTCACATTCTGACACTTGTTCTTAAACAGGCTTCACATTAAAACAATTTTCAGAAACCTGACTGCCATCGGTAGCATAACCCCTTTGTTCTGAAACAATGTACTGAACCATTAGACACCTGCTCTAAAAAACCTGCTCTTCTGATTTTACCACAAAGCATCCACGATGTGTGGGTTTCCTGACTTCATCGTCTTTAGAGTCAGTCGACCTTACCTTAACACGCCCATCTTTATTACTTCCCTCTTGCACGATCAATGCCGTCTGGCATTTGATGCACTCCTCTTCTGAAGCTCCTCTATCTTCTAAAGATAGTAAGCTTCATCCTTATCAGATTCTTTCTTCTCATTCATCCTCCTCATCATGCATTCCTTAGCAAAGTGGTTTTTGCCATGACAGTAATTGCAATCATATCATGAATCACCAAGCACCTTTTTCTCCCTTTTCTCTTCTTCATTTTGAGAGTTCTTGAAACTCTCATCTTTAGTCTTTTCGGAACTAGAATTACCACCCTGCCTGTATTTGTTCCGATAACGAGAGAAACTTTTCTTGTAAAACTTCTTGGGGTTTGAAACCAACTAAGCCTTGTCTTCTTTGGAAATCTCACTATCGGAAAGATCAGATTTTGAATCATCTTCAGTCGCCTTCTTTCCCTTCGCAACTAATTCAAGGGATCCCATACTAGAAACAATCTTCACATCCTTCGTAACTTCATCTTCATGGGATAATGTTTATCCAAGGAAACCACCTTATCCATAGCATCCTTAGTTACCTATATAAACCCTCATAACGGTTATGTTTTTCGACCATCCCTTTTCTAAGAGAGAATACCAAAAATCTCCTTCCTCCACCTCTCTCATCTTTAGCCTCCAACTTGCTAGGGTTTGGGTGTGATTCATTATAAGCACGAGAGTTCTAGTGTTTTCTTTCTGAGGAACAACAAGGAAGGACTACTAGTTTATTGGCAATAATAAACTAAGGTATGTATTTTCTAATAAACGTTTAGTAATTTTGACAATAGAAATGTACTTTTAGGGTTCTTTATATTCAATAGTTGTATGCGAATTTGTAACTCTCTGTTCTGAATCGTCACCCATTTGGGTGTGGGTGATGAAATGTAGATGGTCCGGGCATTCGGAATTGGTTTTGGTGCCAAGGGGTATTTTGGTGAATTGGCAGAGGGCTTTTATGGAAATTGGATTTTGTGTTCGGGGAACTTTAAGTCAAGTATGAGTTGATAATAGTGTAGTGCTTCTTGATACCTTTTCATGGATATAAGAATGGTCGGAATCGGAGTTGTATCAAAGAAGTTATGGCCTTCAGAATGAATTAGGATTTGAGGGAAGACCCTAGTACGTGGGGCGTACCAAGGGAGTATGCAGGGCGTACTGATGTGACGGGGTTATGCCATGCATAATGGAGTGTACGCTTATCGTGCTGCGGAGATGGGATCGGAGTGCGATACCTCGTACGCTGGGCGTATGAGGGTTAGTAAGAAACCCTAATATTTCATATTTGTACCCTATATAAGCTTTATGTTAGTCCCTTTGGTTCATTTTTAATCTAGCCTCCACACCCTAAAAACCCTAAATCGATCTTGTAGCCTCTCTGTGGTGATCTTGAGCTATTAGAAGGCTTTGGTGTACATTTTTCCATTGGGAAGGAAAGAAGAGAAACTTGAAGTTGTTTGGCTTGGTGGAGAGGCTTTGGATCCAGAATCATCATCTTGTAGGGAAGCTTTTTTGAGGTATCAAGTTTGCATCTTTCTCTTGTATATGTCTAGATCTCTTCTTGGTTATCTTGTTGTGATTTTGGTTTCCTTTCGGGTCTATGAAAGAGTTGGGTTGTTTAAGGTCTTGTTCTTCCAGATCTGAGTTTGTTTTGGTATCCTTGAGCATAAAGGTGAAAGCTTTATGTGAAGAATGGTGTCATGCATGCTTTAAGTCATCTATTAAGTACCTTTTTAAGCTTAAGAACTTCATTTTGTCATGTATGGACGTAAAGTTGGCAACTTTACATGATAATCTAACTCAAGGAGGTCAGATATGCGTTTTGGAGCTTTGTCTTACTGGATTAAGTGATAATCCAAATCAAGTAGGTATCCTTAGCGTACAAGCTTCCAAGTGAGTACGTTGTGCGTACGTGCTTGTACACCTCGCGTACTCGGTCTATTTGGGCCTTGTATTCTTGGCCTTCAGTTTTGGGCTATCTTTTGGGCTTGGTGGTTTGGGGCTTTGTTGGACCAGTTGAGAATATGTTTTTTGGATTAGGAAAAGTTATTTTGCTTTAGGGTAAGGCCCAAGTAAGGGTTTAGGCCAAATTTTACCCCATAAGTGGGTTTTGATGATTATTGGTTTGTAGGCCTTTATGATGGGGAGTTTGGGCCTTAGTCCTGGACCAAAATAGGTGAGGGGTAAAATGGTCTTTTTACCCTATATATGGATTATTTGATTCGGTTTGTAACCCCATTGTTAATTGGGTGTTATTTGTTTGATAGTGCGAGGATTCTAGCAGATCAGCAGTCAGAGATTTATTCGTGGGTTCAGCTGCCGAGGTGAGTCTCCTCACTATACTACGGGTCGAAGGCACCAATGCCGGTCCATTTGGTTTATGTATTATAAGAAGACCAGGGGGTGGCCGTTGGCATTTTGTATGAAAGACCAGGAGGTGGCTCCTGGCAGATCTGTATGCAAGACTAGAGTTTGGATTCTGGCAGTTAAGTAGATAAGTAGATGTAGATTTTATGCTAGTTGTCTTTGTGATGCTTGCAAGGAAGACCAGGAGGTGGCTCCTGGCACTTGTCTGTAAGACCCAGGGTTTTGGTCCCCGACTTGGCAAGGAAATACCATGATACGGCTCGTGGCATAATGGCAAGACTATGGTTGGCACATATCACCTCCTATTGCATGTTTCATATGTATGACTCGTATGTTATTTTTGGTATTTAGTATCTGGGGAACTCACTAAGCTTTGTGCTTACAGTTTGTGTTTTTATAGTTTTAGGTACTTCCGGTTCAAAAGGGAAGTGCACGGCTTGATCGCAGCGCATACACCCGTGTTTTCCGCAATTCGTGATTTTGGGAATGAACTCTGATAATTGTTTTATTTTGAAATACTTCTAAATTTTTGAATAAAGGATAAATGAGTGTTTTGATTATGCTTTAAAAATGAAATTTTTACCTTCGTATTTTGGGACGTTACAGAATCATAGTCAGAACATAGATTCTTTAGGGTGCATGTGAACATAGGGTTTATGTTTTTCCGCCAAAAATAGTTTTTTTTACATATAAAACATATATATATATATATATATATATATATATATATATATATATATATATATATATATATATATATATATATATATGTTTATGTGTTGAAAAACATGTGTAAACATGTAAATGTGATGACGTGGTTAGCGATTACATCCTTGTTAGATTTTGATATGTTACATAACTTATGTTATGTTGTATGATGTGTATGTTCTACATACAAGAGTTGTGTTAAGGGATCCATAGAAGAGAATCTTAGATTATGCATGGAAATAGAGATGATGATGATGACCGGTTGTTTATCACCAGGTAAATGTATGGATGCTTGGCCATTTGTGTGACAAGCTAAGATTATGTTATGCATGTTTATGTCGTTTATGTTTATGTAAAACTCACCAAAATATGGTCTGACAGATATGGTTTCCATGTTTTTAGTGGGTTCTGGTAGTAAGCTTTAGAAAAGGAGTACCTAGAAGCAACAAGGACTATCGTCCAGACTTTTTTTTGCGCATTTATCCTTGTTTTCTTAGTGTGGTTATCATATGAATATTTGTAACACCCATAATATTTTGTTGAGAATACATTGTAAAACTTTTGAAACTATGGTTTTTATTTCGTATCAAGCATGTAAATTCTGATATTTTCCTAATATTTTCAATAATACATGCTTTAGAAAAGTGCAGGTTGTTACAACCACTACCTTCGCGACCGCTACCGCCATCACTCATCCCCACCTCCACCACCACCATCAACACTACCACCACTGTCATGAGCACCACTACCCCTACCACAAACTCTACAAACCCTTATCACCACCTTCGCTACCACCACCTACACCACTACAATCACAATCACCGTCGCCGCTACCACCCTTGCCACCACCATTGTTATCCCTGCCACTGCCACCAACTCCACCTCTAACCATCATAATTGTATCTAAATAATCACTTATGAAAAGACACATATGAACATAAACATACTTATTCATATGTGAATATATATACTTGTTCATATATATAGGAATACACATATTCATATATCGATACACTAATTCATATATATATATATATATATATATACATATATATATATATATATATATATATATATATATATATATATATATATATATATATATATATATTCATATATGAATATACGTATTCATATATGAATAGGATATGTTTAGTCCTTCCAGTATGCTGGAGCGCTTAAGCGGCAAATTCGGAATGAGTGACCCAGATTCATTCCTTCGTTCTCAACCTTTTTTTCTCAATCGAATATATATATATATATATATATATATATATATATATATATATATGTGTGTGTGTGTGTGTGTGTATATATATATATATATATATATATATATATATATATATATATATATATATATATATATATATATATATATATATATATATATCGATAAAAGTTCATTTGAGACGTACAAATTTTTTCAGGCTGTGGGACCAAATTTTTGTAGTAAAATAATCTAATATGATACAATTGATAGAAATATAATACAATATATTCTAATGTTATATGTTTTAGAATATTTCAATGCAAAATGTGTTAAGAATATTGTCTTAGAATATTAGAACGTTTTTTAGATTGAGAACATTTGAGAACAAAATTTAGCCTATTACATTCAAGAATACGCGTGTCCTTTTCTTAATTAGCTTCAGGGGTATTTCTATAACTTTGCTCTAATGAACGAGTTTTCATCTGATTTTGTTTCCATGTTTGACGTAACTTGGTTCGAGAGTATCGATTGAGAACATAGTGATTTGTTAGGTTTTTTACGAAATTGCTTCTAAATCTCAATGACTTCTACGACTTTTGTTCCTAATTCATTGTGTTTTGTTCGTCGATTTTTATAGAAGAAGTAACTGCATCGTCATTGAAGAA
This sequence comes from Lactuca virosa, assembly GCF_052849685.1. Taxonomy (NCBI): domain Eukaryota; kingdom Viridiplantae; phylum Streptophyta; class Magnoliopsida; order Asterales; family Asteraceae; genus Lactuca; species Lactuca virosa. Next base: position 73,353,920 of record NC_136432.1, read on the forward strand.
GTTAGGTCTAATTGTTTGTTTTATCGAAAGCTAAAAATCTTCACTTTTGTTTACCTTTTTTATTATTAAACACTCGCATTTGTATTTATTTCACCTATTCTAGTAATCGAATCAGTTATTTAACATTTTTTAGTTCGAAAGGAGTTAGGTTTAACATATTGTTCATCAAAAAAGTAAAAATCCTTACTTTGCAGAACTTATTTTGATCTATTCTATTAATCGAAAAAGTTATTTAACGTTTTGAGTTTGAAAGGAGTTAGGTTAAACATATTGTTCATCAAAAAAGTAAAAATCTTCACTTTGCATAACTTATTTTGTTCTTTAAACGTCGATTTGTGCATTGTAATTTTGTAAGGAGTAAGCTTTAACTGCATTTATGATATTTAATTCATATGTGATTAATATCTTTTATTAACAATTTATTATTAGCTATTATAGAAACAGATCATTGGGAAAATCATATGTGATTGATATATGTTATAAACTATAATATAATGTTTAAATCATGTATGGATAATATATGTTATTATCATAATTGTTTGTCATATATTATTAAAATCATATGTGATTACTATGTTTTATATACACAAATATATTCTATCATATTTGATTAGCATATGTTATGAACATTTTCATTTTATATTGAACTGTTTTAAAGTATATATAATTAATATATGTTGTAATAATAAATGTTTATTTTGTGAATGGCAGGTTCTGTTGTTTGACAATTCCTTTTAAGCGATAATGTGAATTTCATTAGAAATGAAGATCAAATTAGTACTTTTTTGAGATTATTGAAGATGTTGAACATTCAAGTCATCAAAACCATAACTAAAGTGTTTCAGGTAAATTTTATTTTAAATACTTATTTAATCAGTTATGATTACATAAGTAGTTCATTGTTTTTTTTAATTATTGATGTATTTAGAATTGAATCTGTTTTGTTAATCTTATGTGATTATTCATTAGTTTTTTTAATAAATTTGTTTAATATAGTATTAATCATATGTGATTAATAACTATTGACACATGTTTAGTTTATCTATGTTGAATTCTGTCTAGCAATCACATATGATTATATAAGGAATTTATTATTAATCACATGTGATTGTTTGATTATATAGGTGAATGTTCTACTTCTTCAATTGATGCATATTCAAGCCGTAGGATGAGTACAAGTTGTGTATCAGATTTTTACATGTCATAGGTTCTACATGATATGAAACCAGATGTTACTGAAGAGTTTAAACCAACTAAGTCAATGAGGTTCAAAGATGTTCTTGAGGGAGTTAATTTTTATAAAAAAAAATATGCAAGGCTGGTTTTGATGTTTGTTTGAACACATTAAGTAAAGATGGTGATATAATAAAGCATAGATACATGGTTTACAACTGGATGGGTAAACCAAAAATAAACCCAACGGAATGTAATACAATATGCAGGGTGACAAATTGCAAAGCTAAAATTATTGTGAAATGTGTCAAAGAAACGGGTGAGTATAGGTTTGACAAGTTTCAAGAAATGAACAACCACGAACTTGATGATATATTTCTCTTTAAAATTTCAAGGATTCTTTCATATTCTGACAAGGAGTTCATTATTCGGGCTTCTACAACGAAAATGGGTGCTACAAAAGCTTACAAACTCAAATCAACCTTGAAAGGCAGCTTTGAGCATGTAAGGGGAAAGGTTGTATATTACAGAAATTTAAAAAGGGATATGGGCACCATAATTAGATTCAAAGATGCTCAACTTATTGTGAACAATATGACTGATCGGAAAAGCATTTATCTGAATTATTATTTTTACTATCGTTGCGATGAGAATCAAGTCTTAAATGCAATGTTTTGGGCTGATGAAACAAATAAAGCATACTATAGTGAATTTGGAGATGTTATGTCGTTTAATGCAACTTTTCGTACAAATAAGTAAGTGTTTATGTTTTTAATCATATGTGATTGATTGATGCTCAACAAGTCTGCTGATGAAATATTTTTCTAATCACATGTGATATATCATTTATCAACAAGTATACTGATGTGATTATGATTGTAATCATATGTTATTACAATCAACAAGCATATTGATTTGGTTTTCTGTTTAATCACGTGTGATTAATATCATTATTTTTAATTTATTGTTAATTTATAAATATTTTAATTGTATTTTGATTATGTCGTTATATATGAAACAGGTATGGATTGGTTTTTTTTCCATTCACAGTCATTGATCATCATAAATCATCTATTACTGTCGGAGATGGGTTGTTAAGCACGAAGGATGTGGATTCATATAAGTGGCTACTTGAACAATTTCTGAAGGCTCATTCAAATAAACAAATAAACAAAGATGACTGGTTTTAACTGATCAAGATGCAGCACTAAAGCAAGTTGTTGAGTCTATTTTTTTATCAATCAAAGCACAGATTGTGCATATGGCATATCATGAAAAAAATGCCAAAAAATGTATTTTTTTGTCTAGTTTTTCTTTTGTTCACTTAGATGTGTATAATCAAACATGATTTTACACATATACGATTGAATATCTTTGGATATATAAAATAGAGTAAATTACACGGATAGTCCCTATGGTTTAGGATAATTTACATATTTGGTCTCTAACTTATTTTTTTAACTCGGAAGGTCCCTGCTGTTTGTTTTTGTTACACGTTTGGTCCCTATCTTACCTAAAAAGACTATGTTGCCCTTGATTTTTTTAATTTATTTAAATAAACACACCCCTAACCCCACCCTTTTCACCTTACCTTACCTACCCCACAATTTTTCCCTATGTAAATAATAGTCTTTTTAGATAAGACAAGGACCAAACGCGTAACAAAAACAAACAGCAGGGACCAAGCGCGTAACAAAAACAAATAGTAAGGATCTTCCAAGTTAAAAAAGTAAGTTAGGGACCAAACACACAAATTACCCCAAACCATAGGGACCATTTGTGTAATTTACTCTATAAAATATGTATAATCATATATAAAAAATTTATAATCATATGTTTTAATCATATATGATTGAATATCATTGGATATATAAAAGATGTATAATCATATGTGGTTAAGACATTTAGGATTATACCAGATGTTAATCATATATGATTTAAAACCATTTATAATCATATGTGATTAAGGCGTAATTGTTTTCATTAAATTTGTAAACTTTGAATCACATGTGATTGTTACAGCTATCTGTGGAATTTCTTAAATCACAGATTTCAAGAAAAGATTCAAGAAGCTTGTTTGAGATATTTATATCGAGCGTCATATTTTCGAGAGGAATTGGAAAATTTTGATGAAAGAATTTAATCTTGAAGATGAAAGGTGGTTTAAAGATATTTTTGAAAATAAGGAGGCATGGGTACCATTATATTTCCATGATTTTCCAAGGTGTGGGTTGATGAAGACAACATCAAGGTCTGAGAGTATCAATTCCATTTTCAATGTTTATTCAAAAACCGAAAACTTCCATCTAAATTTCTTGATGAATTATGATAATTCTATTAAAAACCAACAATATAAACAACGTGAAGTTGATTATAAAACGAAAGGACCACATTATGTTTGGAAGCCACCACATATTATAGAATAACATGCAACAAAGGTGTACACGAGCAAGTTGTTTTTTGAATTTCAAAAAGAGATTTATAATGGAGGATGGTTTGGCCATATTAAAGATTTAGGCAAGGGAGATGGGTTATGCACAAGAACCGGAAACATGAAGTAAAATCAACACATAAGGTATTTTATTTTTGATTTAATATCTTTATTTTTATATTTATGTTAATGTTTTAATCATATGTGATTTATCATAATAAATATAAATCTTTTAATATTAATATGTATAATCTGATGTGATTATAGTACATGTTATTTTAATCACATGTGAATATAAGTACATGTGATTATAAAGATAATGAGTTTTAGATGTTATCAAAGAAAATTTTAATTGTTTAAATCACATGTGGTTATAATCAAATGTGATTAAACTTGAGTGTAATCATATATGATTGTTGTAGAAAAAATATTTTTCATATATAAAAGATTGTAATCAGATGTGATTATTCCAGAATGTGTGATCTTTATTTGTAATGTGTAATCATATGTGATTTTTTATTGTTACAGGTTGAATTAAAATATGTTAAAAAAGAAGTGAATTGCACTTGTGGACATTTTAATCGTTTTGGTATACTATGCAGACATGCTTTCAGAGTATTGATGGACAAATTTTTTAATGAAATACCTGAACAATATATTCTTATGTGATGGAGAAAGGATGTAATATCTTCAAATTATCATCTATCGAGAGACCATTTTGATGAAGAGGATGCATTTGTTACGAAACTGGTTAATGAAGTATTTTTCAATATTGAATTTGCTTTAGATATTGTTAGAGTTGATAAGCAGAAGCTAGCATCTTTTGCTGAAAAAATACAACTTTTATTGAATGATATGTAGAGAAATTCTACATGCGAAGAGCAAATCACAAATTCGGATATCGATGAGAAACTTTATAATGTTACTATTCCAGAAGAGGTGAAAATTTTTGTTCCAAATGTTCAACACAATAAAGGATGTGTATATAAGAGGCTTGTTGGTGAAATTGAAAAATCAATTATGAAAGCTCAAAAGAAGTCCAGAAAATGCTCAGTATGTGGTAAAAAAGAACCACACAACAGTTGTACTTGTCTAAGCAGATTTATTGCAAATACATTATGTATAGAATTTTTATTACATTCATTTGTGATTAACATTCATTTGTGATTATTAGTTTTCAATTTTTTAAGCATAAACTGTTTCATAACAGATGATAATCATATGTGATTTTAGTTCAATTTATTCTTCCTCAGACAACTTTTTTTTGCTTTTGCTTTAGTGTTCTTTTTTATTTAATCTATTTGTGTATATTACAGATGGTAATCAAATGTGATTTTACCAGAATATGTCTTATTCATAATAGATTTAAATCATATGTGTGATTTTGTAATGTTTTAATTTCATGTGATTTAATTATATAGAAATGTATAATCAAAGATTCTTCATAATAATATGTGATTGATTTATAAATTATAGAGTGTTCATCAAAGATTCTTTATAATCATATGTAATTGATTTCACGAGTGATTTTTGATTTTCTTTAATATTTGAAATCACATGTGATTTTAGAAATAATGTGTTATAATGTTCATAACAAACGCAAATGATATGTGATTTTCAAAATCACATATGTGTCTAATCAGATGTGATTGATATATAAATCTTACAGTGTTCTTAACAAATGCAAATGATTTGTGATCTAATTATATGTGCTAATGACATGTGATTTTTGAAATCATATGTGATGACACAAATAATCACAATGTTAATCACATGGCATTGTACAAAGAAATAGAGATTTTATAACTGTTAGTAATAAACTAGTTATCTATATTAATATCATCATATCTTATCATGACTTGTATTAATCATTTGCGATTTTTTTGAATATTGTCTTTTTGTAATCACATGTGATTTTTTATACATATCAGACAAATCTTACACTTTATTTTATACTTATCACATATAATTATAAGAACAAAAGACATTTAATCAAATATGATTAATATCCTTTATACACTAAAACAGATTTAATCACATGTGATTATCATCTATATGCTTATTTAAAACAAAATAGTTAGAAATTTGTAAATCATATGTGATTTAAAATGAAACATTGTATAAACATTAATTTACTGTTAAACAAAAAAATAGACATTGTTTTCAAAGTAATAAACTAGTTATCCATATTAAGATCCACATATCCATCATATCATTTATATATTCAAACATTCATCTAATTAAAAAACTAAAAATTGTCTTAAAAAGCAACAAACATTCATTTAATTAATAACTAAAATTGTCTTAATAAATCAACAAAAAAATTATCCATATCAGCATCATATCATCAAAATCACACTCAGCACTTTAGAATCTAATATCCACCACTTCTCCTTCACCTTTACATTCACCACTTCACCTTCATAATAATCCACATTCACTATCTCCACCATATCTAATTGACCATATCACATGCATTTTCAAGTTAAGCTCTCCAACCTCTTTTGGATTTTACCAGATGCTTTTTTTGTACCATTTTCTCTTTTCTCTTTATCTTGTTTGTTGTATTCATGTACAAGCTTGTAAATTTCGTCCTTTATTAAATTAATTTCAGAATTGATGATTGTGTAAGCATATATGGTTCTTACCTAATCAAGCATCGCATCCTAAATTCCTTCTTTAGGAAATCTAGTTTTTTATTCTGTTTTCCCCATATATGTTTCCAAATATCTGAAACGTCCCGAAAATATGACCTAAAAATTTCATTTTTAATTTAATAAAATTAGTATTCCAAAAACATCATCAATACGATCTAGGTAAAATCAGTGTATCAATCATCATCTCAAATCAGAGTAAATCACAAAATGCAGAACGAGGTGGTGTGTGCTCTGCAATCATCCCGATCCATTCCCCTTGGAACTAGAAGTACCTGAAACATAAACTGAAAACTGTAAGCACAAAGCTTAGTGAGTTCCCCAAACTACCACATACCAAACACATACACACACACACACACACATATATATATATATATATATATATATATATATATCACATAATGGCCCCCGCCCAATGAGTAAACGGGACCCATCAACGGGCCTCGCCCAAATGAGTATAAAGGGATTAGATTGCACAAATTGGATCAGGCTTCTAGAAAAATCACGCTCGTGGAAGTGTAAGACTCCACAACGGTAGATTCTACCCCGGAAATCCAGAAATGCTGGTAAATAAAATGAATAACCTTCGTACGCCAACGCCAAGTCAAATATCATTTTCTCAATGTGGATGGAGGATGAATGAATAACACCTTACTTATTTCAAAAGACGGAAACATAGTAATTTTTTCCCACTAGCCTAACTAATGATTTTACCTCACTTTGTTGTATTGTATAACAGGCCCCGCCCACATATAATACATATAAGCATAACAGTTAATAGCATACCGAATAACCAACGAGCCCCGCCCAATAAGCATACAAGCACATACACATACCAGTGTCACATAGACAACGAGTATTCTAACATAACAGATCATGGGTCGACATTGGTGCCTTCGACCTGCAAAACATAGTAAGGAAACTCACCTCGCACTGCTGAATCACACTGATAATCCTTGGCTTCTGATCCGATAAATCCCCAAGCTATGAATATCAAATAACACCCGACTCACAATTGGATTCCAATCTATAACTATCAATCCATACGTAGGGTAAAAACACATTTTTACACCTTAACTAGTTTTGTCCAAGACTAAGACCCAAACCTACAATCTAAAAGGCCCAAACCAATTAATCATCCAAGGCCCATACATGGCCCAATTTTCCAAATTGGGCCCAAACCCTTATACGGGCCTTACCCCAGGGCCCACCAATTTTCCTAGTCCAAAACACTTATACTCAGATGGCTCAACAAGGCCCTAAGCATCCAAGCCCAAAATAATGGCTCAAAATTGAAGCCCAAAACGTGAACCCCATCAGACTGAGTACGAGGGGTGTACTCAGCGTATACGTGCAACGTACCCGCTTAAGGGCTTGTACGCTAAACGTACCTACTTGTACGCCCAGCGTACTCACCCATTCAACCAAAACTCAATTTTAACTCTCAATCCATTAACACATTGCTTCTAAAACGTAGATCTTATTTCCCATCGCTGGATTATCATGTAAATTGCTAACTTTATGTTCATGCATGGCTAAATGAAGCTCTTAAGCTTAAAAGGGGCTTAATATGTGACTTAATGCATGCATGAGACCCAATACTCCATAAAGTTGGTACCTTTATGCCTAAGGAACTCCTAATAAGCTCTGATATAAAGGAATAAGTCCTTCAAACGTCTTAACTCAATCACCAACCCAAAAAGGGGCAAAAAGCATAACATATCAAGCCATAAAGAGACGTAAGCATTTACAAGCCAAGGTATGAACTTGATACCTCAAAAGTCTTGTGAATAGGGTGATGATTCTGGATTCACAAACTCCCCACAAGGCAAGCGACCTTCAATCTTCTTCACTTCCCCCACAATGAGAAAAATAACCACCAAAATCCTTTCAAGAACTCAAGAACACCACCAAGAAAGCTTAAGGGTCGATTTACGGTTTTAGGAGGTTTGGGGGCTGGTAAAGAGGCCAACCCTATGGACTTAAGGTCCTTAAATAGAGTACCACACCCTAAAAAATAGGGTTTCTACATCACCGAGTATGCTAAACGTAACCCTCACACGCCCAACGTATGAGGCCTTGCAATCCCGTCTGCACACTCACTTAGTACGCTAAGTGTACCATGTGGTACGCCCCGTGTACTACTCCAAGGATCAAAATGCAACATTTTCAAAATAAAAGGGCAATAAGGAACATACCAGAAATCCAAGTGTTACAATTGTCCCCCACTTGAATCAGGCATCGTCCTCGAAGTCCGCTTCCCCAAATAACTCCGGATAATGCTCTCTCATCTCATCTTCAGGCTCCCAAGTCCACTCTGAATCCTTGTAGCGCTGCCATTGCACCTTCACCAACGCAACAACCTTGTTCCTCAAGGTTTTCGTCTTCCGATCCAGAATCGCCACCGGTCTCTCAATATAATTTAGGCAGTTATCCAACTGAATATCCTCCAAAGGTACCACTGCGGAATCATCCACTAAGCACTTCCGCAACTGAGAGACATGGAGTGTGCTATGAATATGACTGAGCTCATTTGGAAGACCCAAGCGATAAGCAACTTGACCCACCCGAGCCAAAACCCTGAAATGAACAATATACCTGGGGCCCAACTTGTCCCGCTTCCTGAACCGGATGACACCTTTCCAAGGTGACACCTTCAGGAGAACCGTATCTCCCACCTAAAACTCTAAATCTGACCGACGCCTGTCGATATAACTCTACTCTGATCTGTCTGGAGCCTACGCCAAACCTGTTGAATCAGCTCAGTGGTGTTGAGTACCACCTTGGTACTCCCCATAACCAGCTGCTCGACCTCGCCCCAACAAATCAGGGTCCTATACTTCCTTCCATAGAGCATCTCGAAAGGAGGTCGGTTAGTGTTGGCGTAATAACTGTTCTTATACGAAAATTCCGCTAACAGAAGATATGTATCCCAACTCCCACCGAAATCCAAAACACACGCCCGCAGCATATCCTTAGGGGTCTGAATAGTCCACTCACTCTGACCATCGGTCTGCGGATGGAAGGTTGTGCTAAAATGGAGACAAGTGCTCAACTCGTCATGGAACCTCTTCCAAAACCTAGAAGTAAACCGGTCATCTTTGTCAGAAACCACCAATACCGGCACCCCATGACATGTCACAACCTCCTTGATATAAATCTCAACCAGCTTCTCTGCAAATATACTCTCCTAAATTGGGATGAAGTGCGCACTCTTGGTTAAATGATCCACAATGACCCAAATCGAATTCATTATGCGTGTAGTCTGGGGTAGCTTTGTAATAAAATCCATGGTGATATCTTCTTATTTGCATACAGGAATCTCTAACGGTTGCATCTTGTTGTGAGGTCGCTGATGCTCGGCCATAACTTTCTTGCAAGTCAAGCACCGCTCCACATACCAAGCAACATCCCGCTTCATGCGGGACCACCAATAATCAGGACGAAGATCCCTATACATCTTCGTCGCCCCAGGATGAATGGAGAACCTAGACTTGTGGGCCTCCTCCATCAGAATATGGAATACACTGCCCAATACGGAACCCAAACTCGCCGATGCAGAGTCAACAATCCATGGCTATCATAATCGAAGGAAGCCACTTGACCCACAATACACTCTCTCTTTCGGTGCTCTTCCTTCAAAGCCTTGACCTGTGCCCCACGAATCAGCTCCAACAATGGAGTAATCACGGTCATCCTCAAACATATGTCTCTGATCGGAGCCGCGACCGCCTTGCGGGTAAGAGCATCGACCACCACATTGGCCTTCCCCAGGTGATAAAGGATCTTACAATCATAATCCTTAACCACATCTAAACACCGGCGCTGCCTTATATTCAGATTCGACTGGTCCATCAATTACCTCAGGCTCTTGTGATCCGTGTAAATAGTAAAACGGACCCCATAAAAATAATGCCACCAAATCTTGAGGGCGAAAACCACAACCCCTAACTCCAAATCATGTGTTGGATAATTCACCTCATGAGGCTTCAACTGCCTCGAAGCGTAAGCAATCATGCGAACCCTCTGCATCAACATTGCCCCTAATCCTGTGATCGAAGCAACACAATAAACCACAAAATCATCAACACCCTCCGGCAGGGTCAGAATTGGCATCTCACACAACCGTTGTGTCAAAATTTCAAGAGTTTCCTACTGCTCAGGCCCCCAACAAAATGTAATTGTCTTCTTTGTCAGCCGGGTCAATGGAACAGCTATCTTGGAGAAATTTTGGATGAATCTCCGATAATAACCTGCCAAACCAAGAAAAATATGAATCTCAGATGGAGAACTCGGAACCTCCCACTGCATCACGACCTCAACCTTGGCCGGATCGACTATAATACCCTTCTGGTTCACAAGGTGCCCTAGAAACCGCACTTCGCGCAACCAAAACTCACACTTGGAGAACTTTGCCAAAAGTCTCTCCCTCCTCAAAGTCTCCAACACTTCCCTCAAGTGCTCCTCGTGCTACTCATGAGACTTGGAAGAAACGAAGATATCATCAATGAAAACAATCATAGACCGATCCAGCATCATTCTGCACATGCGGTTCATAAGATCCATGAACGCGGCTGGAACATTGGTGAGACCAAAAAGCATCATCACGAACTCGTATTGACCATAACGAGTCCGGAAGGCTGTCTTTTGCACATCCTCATCCCTGACACGCATCTGATGATAACCAGATCGCAAATCAATCTTCGAGAACCAAGATGCACCCTGAAGCTGGTCAAACAAATCATCAACCCTCAGGAGTGGATAACGGTTCTTCACCGTTATGTTATTCAGCTCTCGGTAGTCAATTCACATACGATGAGACTCATCCTTCTTCTTCAGAAACAAGATCGGTGCTCCCCAAGGCGAACTGCTCGGTCGAATAAACCCCTTGTCTAACAGTTCCTGTAGTTGTGTAGACAACTCATGCATCTCGGGAGGAACCAACCGATACGGTACTTTGGCTACCATAGCCACACCAGAAAACCAGATCAATCCTGAAATCGACCTGCTACTCAGTAGGCACCCCAGGCAAATCCTTTGGGAACACATCGGGATAGTCCCACACAATCGACACATCATCCATGGTTGCCTTACCCTTATCCCGAGTATCCATGACATAGGCGACATAACCGGAACAACCCTGCTGAAGACAGTGTATGACCCTCGCTGCTGATCACAAAATCAGCCCGCACTGAGATCTCTCCCCATGAATCACTAACTCTACCCCACTTGGGGTCTGAACCCGAACTAATTGTTGCTCACAATCGATCATTTCCCCATTAGGGCTCAACCAATCCATACCCACAATAACCTTATTCCCACGCACAGGAATGGGAACCAAATCAACTAGATACTGCTCGCTGAACAACTGGAGAGTACAACCCCAATGAAACCACGCAACCTGAACATACCTATCATACACAATCCCAACATCTAGAGGACAATCTAGCTCCCCCGGAGCTCCAGCAAATATCTTGCTAAGCGCAAGTGATACAAAAGACCGGGTAGCCCCCGAATTAAACAATACCAAAGCAGAAATACCGTTCACGAGGAACGATCCTAAAATAAAAAACATAAATATAAGCATCAACTCAATATAAATAAAGAGATAAAGGAAAGATACATACCTGTCACAGCATCGGGACATGCACGAGCCTCCTCGACCGTTAACTAGAAAGCTCTGCTCTTCATCACAGGCGCATATGCTCGGCCCTGGCGGCCGTCAATAATCCGAAGACTTGCAGGAGAGGGTGCTGACATCTGTCCTACTACATCTAAACTCGGACAATAGGCCTTCTTGTGGCCCCTCTGATTGTAATGAAAGCAAATCAGATAAGATACCATGGTGGTGGTGGTAGTAGTAGTACAATCCCTGCTAATACGACCAGTTCGTCCGCACTTGAAGTAGCCAGAACCAACCACCCTACACGTCCCCTCGTACTTGCTGCAACGGCCTCAGACCTGCTGGCCCTTCCCTCTCGTATCAACAACCTTGGGGCTCTTACCCGAACCCCCTGATACCTAAACCCCATACGGCTTCCCCTTCCTCTCCATCTCAAACTGTCGAATGTCACTCCTCAACCTCTCATGATATCAGACATTCTTCATCTCCCCGTCTGCCACATACTGTGGAACCAAAATTGCTCTCTCCCGGAACATAGTGGTGATCTCATCCATCGTATCCGTACTTTGGCAGAGGTCTTGAAACTCTCGCGCCAACTGCTGCACCTCAATCACTGTTGCGAACTCAGCCCTGAACCTAGTCACAAAATCATCCCAGGTCATCAAATAAAAAGCATCATCACCCACTGTGCGTCCGACCTCCTCCCACCAATCCCGTGCCCTGTCCTTCAGAAGATAGGAGGTAGGTCCAACCATTGCCTCCTCGGGGCAACTGCTGGTGCGAAAGGCGTTAGCAACATCCGCTAGCCACCTCTTTCTCACTATCGGGTCCTTCGCCCCGTGATAGTTTGGAGCTCTACATGCCTGAAACTCCCTGAAAGTCTATGAACACGCCCCAACCAAGGCCACCATCTCTGAGCGAAAGGTGCTCAACCGCTCATCCATAATCTCCAAGATGCCCTCCTTGACCGTACCAAAGATCATAAGACTCTGCTCGAGAATGCAACGCGTAATCTCAGACGAGATGAACTCCCTGGTATGATCATCCAACTGCCCCGCTCCAGATCTTGAGCCTGAGCCCTCACCAGCACCAGAACTGCCAATAGGTCTGCCTTGTAATGTCACCATACTGAAAATATACCAAATAAACCATCAAAATACGCATCACAATATACATCGAGTGATCACAACTCCACAAGATTCCTGGTTTCATCGCAGCTCTCCTTGAATTGAGTATGGATCCTCTGCTTCTAGTAGTATGGGCCCATACTACCTTCCACATATATCCGTACTTTCCTCAAGAATTTCTTTAATTCCACCAAGTCACCTTATATCCATACAACTTCCCCTCACAGATAAGGCTCACAACACTATAGCATCCTAGGTTTTCCTAGCGCAAACTCGACACCACTCTCCACGATCAGCTGCAGAAGGGAATCCCGCTAAGTTCCTCTAACTATCTCACGAATACAATTATATATTAGTAAAACCCGATAATTCTTCGAATGAGAGGACTCACACTACAACGCTTAGACTCTGACAAGATTTGCGCAATAGAGTAAATCAGAGAATGCGGAACGAGGTGGTGTGTGCTCTGCAATCATCCTAATCCCTCCCCTTAGAACTGGAAGTACCAAACATATATATATATATATATATATATATATATATATATATATATATATATATATATATATATATATATATATATATATATATATATATATATATATATATATATATATATATATATCACATAACGGGCACCGCCCTAACTCACATAATGGGCCCTGTCCAATGAATATCACAAGCCCCACCCTAACTCGCATAACGGCCCCACCCAGATGAGTATAACCGACCGCGCCCTAACTCGCATTACGGGCCCCACCCAAATACAATTCATATAAGCATAACATTTGATAGCATACAGAATAACCAACGGGCCCTGCCCAATAAGCATATAAGCACATACACATACCAGTGTCACACAGACAACGAGTATTCTAACATAACAGATCATAGGTCGGCATTGGTGCCTTCGACCCGCTAAACACAGTGAAGAAACTCACCTAGCACTGCTGAATCACACTTATAATCCTTGGCTATTGATCCGACAAATCCGCGAGCTATCAACATCAAATAACATCCAACTAACAATTGGATTCCAATCTATAACTATCAATCGATACATAGGGTAAAAAGAGCATTTTACCCCTTACCTAGTTTGGTCCAATACTAGCGCTCAAACCTACAATCTAAAAGGCCCAAAACCAATTAATCATCCAATGACCATACATGGCGTAATTTTCCAAATTGGGCCCAAACCCTTACATGGACCTTACCCCAGGGCCCACCAATTTTCCTAGTCCAAAACACTTATACTCAGATGGACCAACAATGCCCTAAGCATCCAAGCCCAAAAGAATGACCCAAACTCAAAGCCCAAAACGTGAATCCCATTAGACTGAGTACGCGGGGCGTACTCAACACATACATGCAGTGTACTCGCTTGAGGGCCTGTACGCTAAGTCTACATGCTTGTACGTCCATCGTACTTATCCATTCTGCCAAAACTCGATTTAAACTCTTAAACCATTAAGACATTGATTCCACAACGTAGATCTGATTTCCATGAGTTGGATTATAACGTAACGTTGTTAACTTTATGTTCATGTATGGCTAAATGAAGCTCTTAAGCTTAAAAAGGACTTAATATGTGACTTAATTCTTGCATGAGACCCAATACTCCATAAAGCTCACCTTTATGCCAAAGGAACTCCTAATAAGCACAGATCTAAAGCAATAATTCCTTTAAATGTCTTAACTCAACCACCAACCCAAAAAGGGACCAAAAGCATAACAAATCAACCCATAAAGAGACCTAAGCATTTACAAACCAAGGTATGAACTTGATACCTTAAAATTCTTGCGAAGAGGGTGATAATTCTGGATCCAGAAACTCCCCACCATGAAAGGCACCTTCAATCTTCTTCACTTCCTTCACAAAGCAGAAAATAGCCACCAAAATCCTTTCAAGAACTCAAGATCACCACCAAGAAAGCTTAAAGGTTGATTGATGGTTTTAGGAGGTTTGGGGGCTGATAAAGAGGCCAGCCCTAGGGACTTGAGGTCCTTAAATAGGGAACCACACCCTAAAAATTAGAGTTTCAACATCACCGAGTACGTTAAGCGTAACCCTCGTTTGCCCCACGTATAAGGCCTCTCAATCCCATCTTCCTACTCTCTTAGTACGCTAAGTGTACCATATGGTACGCCCCGTGTATTACCTTTTCAGCTAGTATGCTAAGCGTACCATGTTGTACGCCCCGAGTACTACTCCAAGGATGAAAATGCAACATTTTCGAAATAAAAGGGCAATAAGGAACATACCAGAAATCCAAGTGTTACAATATCTCATTACAAATATTCACAGTCTGTTTATTTATTTTTTTTGTTTTACATAACATATCTATTAGACTTGGTTGGAGATTAGTCTTCTAGAGCATGACATCTTGGATGTTTGATCTCCTGTAAATATCTTGTGAACTATTTTTTTCTGAAAATTAAAAAAGAAGTAAGTTAGTCACATACGATTAAACATAGAAAAAATGTTATCAATATTTACATAATCATATGTCATTAATAATATTTGTTAAAATATAAAATCATATGTCATTACTATTGTTTATTAGTATCTATTTAATTATATTTTATTACAAATATTTTTATAATAACATTTGATTACAAGCATCAAATAATGTTTTATGCTTCAATCATACGTGCTTCTTTTTATGTAATCACATGTGATTACATATATTTTATTCAATCATAAAACAGTCAAATGTTACTTACGAGATTTGTAAGTACAGGCATGTACTTGTCTTTGATTGTTTCTCTGAGATGTTGTTGTCGAGTATCATTATGTTCGCGTTTTTAAGATTACAAACAAATAGGTACATGTGGGTTTCTCGATAAACAGGGAAGAATATCTGCATTTAAATATGTATGGTTATATTTAGGAAGGATATAAATTATTATAAGATTTTAATTAACTTACCAGATCAACATTTTTCATTTGAGTTTTTTCTTCATCTCCATTCAACGAGTCTATGAGGTGTTGCTTGAAGATTTTGTATCTGTTCTCATCTTTTTCCATTGCCTCCATTTCTATTTTTTTTCTTTCATTTCTTTATCTACCTTTTTCTTATTGGCATATTTTGGTGGTTTTGGAATTGGTTTTGTAATTCGCTCATCCTCGATGTACCTTCTCTAAACTGTGAATCATGTGTTTTCCAGTTTTAAAATATTAATTTAAATAGCTAATATTAATGTAGTATTAGAATAACATATGTTTAACTTATATTCATTTGGATGTTGAAGAAAATTCTTTACGGAGAATTTTTTATGTCTCTATCCTTCTCATTGTAATTTAGCAATTCATCCCATGAGTTAATTACATCCGAATACAAGTATTCTACAAGAAACCTGCTTTCAAATACATAATGGATAATTACTAGTTTTTTTATTGTAACTAATAGTTGATCATTGTAAATATTAAAATCATTTTCTTAGTTCATATTATTGTATATTCATAACTGTAATCACATGTGATTGAACAATGTTGGAAAACTATATTTAACAAAGCTTGTAATCATATGTTATTGTGTTTGGTAATCAAATGTTATTAACTAATGTTTAACAAGTATGCTAAACATTCATAACTGTAATAACATGTGATTGATTCATGTTGAAAAGGTATAGTTAACATCACTTTAATCATAAGTGATTATTATATTCATAATTGTAATCATATGTGATTGATCAATGTTGAACAAGTATGTCATTTTTTTTATAAGTAATAATCACATATGAATAACTTACTATAAACTTCCTTGCAATTTGAACATCTATTCTCCGAACATTTCCTCTTCAGATGTCAACTTTGTTTTCAAGTAAATTGCTCGTTCTTTATAAGGAGACGTCCTTACTTCAACATGTTTTGTTTTCCTCTTTTGGCGAGGTTGTTCCGTTATAATTTGGTTTTTTGAATCTTCAGGCATAATTTTTTCTTGAAATAAGAATTTTAAATGTTTTTGGTTTTTGAGCTTGAACTTCATCCACTATAGGATTCTGTGATTGTGATTATATATAAAACATAAAATTAAATGAAGAGGAAATGTGATTACATTTATAAACATATGTAACTACAAGTTTCAAAAACAAGAAATATTACATGTGGTGGTGTTAGTTAGCTTATGTTCAGATCATATGATGGCATTAGGCTCTTTTCTTGAACTTCTTCAACTATAGATAGGCTCCTCTCTTGAACTTCATCCAATATAGATTCTTTCCGTTTCAGTTTTTCTTGTTGAGAAGGATTTTGTGATTGTGATTATATATAAAACATAAAATTAACTAAATTTAAAAAACTGATAATTACTTTTAATCACATGTTATTTTACGTTTAAGAAATATTGAAATCATATGTGATTATATTTATAAACATTTGTGATTGTAAGTTTAAAAAACAAGAAATATTACCTGTGGTGGTGTCATCTGGCTTATGTTCAGATCATATGATGGCATTAGGCTCCTCTCTTTCTTTTCTTTATAATCATCCATTGTTTTTTTTCCATAAATAGAGTTGACTTCATGATCATTAAGTAACTCCATTGTTTTTTCATAAATAGAGTTGACCTCATCATCATTAAGTAACTGTGATTCTGAAAATTCGATTGTCTTCCCAAGAATACTTGTGATAGTGTTCTCTATAGTTTCGTCAACACTGTCGACATCTTCTTTGTTTATTTTTCTAAAAAAATAACACAAATGAAAAAAATTAGTATTTTTTTCTAAAAATATACAATGTTAATATGAGATTTTATTTAAGTCAAATCATTATTTATATTATTATTTTACTTGAAAATGCATGCGATATGGTCATATATATATATATATATATATATATATATATATATATATATATATATATATATATATATATATATATATATATATATATGTTTTTGAATAATCGTATGTGATTATACAAAAGCATATCAACATATATAGACAATATTTAATGAAGAGTTTCATATAATTTAATCATATGTAATTATCTATTACATCCAAAAGATTTTTAAGTTGTACAAATTACATGCAACATAATTTAAAATAATTAATACATACAAAGAAAAGTTGTCCTTCAATACAACATTTTTATCAGATAAAAATACTCAGTAACTTCTTCTTTACCAACATTTTTGACCATCAAATTTCTATATAAGTAAAATATGTTAATAATCATATATGATTGTACGAATATATTATTTATAATCATATCTAATTTAGATATATATACTCATATTTACCTCTTCCAACATTCTTTGGGTTTTCACCAGTTTTTCCTTCTCCAATATTCTTCGCTTCTAGATTCTTCCCCTCCATACCTCAATATAATTAAAAACAATTATAATCATATTTTATTATAACATATGTAATCAAATCTAATATATATATATATATATACATATATATATATATATATATATATATATATATATATATATATATATATATATATGTGTGTGTGTGTGTGTGTAACGCACCGATTGTCAGGTATTAATATTGCAGTTTTAGACCTTCAAGTTTTAAGGTCTACTTGACGAGTTAGATGCCCTACTCATCGAGTAGCAGCGGGTTTGGGCCACGTCATTAAGTGACCGACTCGTCAAGTTGGAAAGGTGACTCGACGAGTAGGAGCTGGCAGAGAAAACCTTAATTTTCGGGGTTTTGCACCCTATTTAATGGACCACTAGCGCCTCCCTTAGTCCGCTAAGCCCTTAGAGCCCAGAAAACCCTATTTCGTGTGTGAGCTTCATTTGAGAGTGTTTGAGCTTTTTAAAGGTGAAGTTTGTGAAGGGAGCTTGAAGATTAAGAAGCTAGCAGCAAGAAACTTGTGTGGACCTGCAAAACCTGCCTCCTCTAGTTTCATTTTGAGGTATCAATTCGTGATCATAGCTTTATTTCCTTCTAGATCTCATTGGGTGAAGTTAGGGCTTGTTGCCTTGATTATGGAGCTATATTGGGTGCATGAGCTAGATCTAAAGTTGAAACTTCAGATCTGGACCCTTCTTGCGTTCCAAGTTCATAAACTTGTGAGCCTTGCAATGTATGAGCCCTTCCTTAGGAATTAAACCCCATTTCAAGCTTGAATGGTGCCATTTGAGCCTTTAAAGCCATGCAAGCATGTAAAGGTGGCAACTTTACGTTAAAAACACACCCTAGGAACTCAGATCTACTGTTTGGAACGATGGGTTAGCTCGGAATCGGTTGGTTATGGGTATAGATTGCATGGACTCGGCGAGTCGGATAATCCGACTAGGCGAGTCAATGTAGGGTTTACAGGACAGGGTTACGTTTGAACTCGGCGAGTCTGGGAGACGACTCGGCGAGTCTTCTGGGGTTTTCCCGATTGGATAGACGCACTGGACTCGACGAGTTGGAAGCTACACTCGACGAGTCAGGTCAACAGGGACGGTTAACCGTTGACTTTGACCAAAGGAAGGACCAGTACCTTGAGAGGGTAGTTTGAGTAAATTGGAATTTATGATGGGAATTATTGGTGGAATAGGTGTTGGTGTTCGGGAGCGTGGTTTGGAGGAGTTCGATATTGTATCTTCGATCCACTTGTCAGGTGAGTTATCCTCACTATACTAAGGGGTCTAAGGCACCAAGGTCAGCCCATTGGATATGTTATCCTAGCAGTGTTAGATGTTGAGTATGAGTTAGTGCTGCATGCTAGTGATTATGCCAGTTAGGTAGATTTGTAGGACTACCTGTGTTGTTATATGATTATCTGCATGCTCAGTAGTTATGTTATATGTTGATATGTTATGTGGGATGGGTTGAGGATGACTGCTTCGTGCGGTGAGCAACAAACCCTAGGACCATCCCAGATACGAGTTATGGGCCCGGTAGGCAATCCAGACTGGTACTGTGGGCTCGGGAGCATTCCAGATACGAGCTGTGGGCCCGGTAGGCAATCCAGACTCGTACTGTGGGCTCGGTGGCAATCCAGATGTGAGCTGTGGGCCCGGTAGGCAATCCAGACTCACACTGTGGGCCCATGGGTATTCCAGTCTGTAAAGTTGTCAACTCGTTACATGCTGTTACTTGTTCCTGTGTTATTGGATTGTATGTGTATCGGTATTTTGAGGGTAACTCACTAAGCATTCGGACTTACAGTTTTAGTTTATTGTTTCATGTACATCAGGGTATCGCGGCAAGGCGAAGGCGTGATCGTACAGTTCCTCATGTTTTATTTATGTCTCTGGGAAAACCCTGATATTGAACTATTTTGAAAACAAATTTGTATTGGTGAATAGTTTTTGAAATGTTTTAAAAAGTTTAAATTTGGCATGATTTTTATGGATGTTACAGGTTGGTATCAGAGTCTTGGTTTGAGTGAATTGGAGGAACACTTGTATGACTCCAGTCTCAAATCAAGGAAAAGATTTTCAAAATGGTTTTCAAAATAAGTAAAGGAGGATGCAGGGTGTACGATCAGCCGGAGCCAGTAAGTAAACCCCAAAATACCATACAATTTATTTGACTCTGTGATATGTAGAACAACATGTTAGTACTAGGCTAGGGATCTTCAGGAATTGCATGATAGAATTGCCTGATTATATGATGCCTGCTAGCCTAGGGTTTCCTTATATGAAATTGACATCATTACTACAGTTGCTTAGTGTATGCATCACAGTTGTACATAATTAAGATCTTATAGCCTGAGAATGTTTGATTTGGCCTTAGGTTCTGTTCTTGTTTGATTGGGAGCTTAGGGTAGGATTGGATATTCGAAAGTCTATAGGGTCCAGCGTTATGTATGGCTAGCATACACTAGTGCTGCAGGGTTGGTGGAAGTTCATGGGTGGGTGCTTTGTGAGTGGTCGGGAGGCCGGTAGTTAGCATTCCTCTAGGAGTGAGGATTGAGCACTCGTTATGCTTTGTATCTTATTAGGGTGTTGTGGTGATACTTGCGGCAAATATGGGTAGGTGTGGAAGGTAGTATGGGCTCGTACTATTGAAAGCACAGGACCCATACGCATGTCAAGGAAGTCACAACCCCTAGGGTTTTGATTGGGAGTTGGTTCCCTGTTGTTATGTGGTTATCTGATATCTTTTGGTATGTTTCAGAATGGTGGTTACGAGACGCTTTATGACTGGATCCGGGTCAGGATCACGATCAGGAGACGGGGGCCAGGATGGTCCAACAGCACTCGAGCCTGTGGTGCAGATGGGTACAGATGAGTTGGATGCCAGGATTCGTGAGATTCTGCATGATGAGGTTGCTGCTATGTTACGGGCACAGCTACTAGAGATGTTTGGGTCTATTAAGACCGCCATGGTCGAGTACTTCGACGAGCGTTACGCAGCCCTAGCGGAGACCTCTGCCGCTGCAGCTGCATCGGCTGTAACAACGGCAAGAGGGGGAGGAGGAGGAGCCATCCGGGCTTTTTAGTACAGGGACTTCGATAACACGAAGCCCCCTACTTTTGACGGGACTCAGGACCCTATCAAGGCCATGAGATAGATTTCTGATGTGGAGGGGTGTTTCTTTACTTTCTCATGTCCTACTGACCAGAGGGTCAGATGTGCCCAGAACCTGCTGAGGCTTGGGGCCAAGGACTGGTGGAGATTGACAACAGGGTCGTACTCTGATGAGCAGAGAGCTGCTGTTACTTGGGAGTAGTTTCAGGATATGTTCCGCGCTCGATACATTCCACGGGTTGAGCGGGAACGTTTGGCACAGGAGTTTTTGAGTTTGAGACAGGTTGGAGAGTCGGTGACGGAGATCACTCGCATGTTCACTGAGAGGGCGATGTTCTGCCCGGTGTTTGCTTCTGAGCAGTCTCAGATGACCCGTTATCTGAGCATGCTCAAGACTGACATTTGAAAGTTTGTTTCCACCCAGCGATGTGATACACTACTGGATTTATAGGAGGCCGCCAGACGGCGTGAGTTAGAGATTGAGCTGCAGCTGAGGGAGCAGCGGTCATCCCCGACACAGTCGCAACCGGCGCCGAAGCGGTCTAAGACCGCTGATTCTAGGATCGGGAGTCAGCAGAGTCGTACTTGTGGGAAGTGCGGCAAGGGTCATTCTGGGGTTTGTCGAGTTGGGAGTGGGTGCCATAGGTGTGGCAAGGATGGGCACTTTACAAAGGACTGTCGCCAGCCCGCCACGATTCCGAGTATGAGGTTGTGTTATCACTGCGATCAGGTTGGCCACTTGAAGGCCAACTGTTCGTTACTCGCCGCGAAGCCGGCGCAGGCTCCAGCACTGGCTACACTGAGGATTACCGATGTGAGACAGGGTAGGGCAGATCCCCCGAAGGCTCCGGGACGCGCCTTCCAGCTTACGGCCGAGGAGGCCAAGGCAGCACCGGATGTGGTGGCTGGTATGTTTCTATCCTTTGTTTCATTTATTATGTCTGTGTTATGCTTATCTATTGTATCTGTGTTTAGGTACGTTTTTAGTGAACTCTTTGCCTGCATTGGTTTTATTCGACTCAGGAGTGAGTCGGTCGTTTGTGTCTCAGACTTTCAGTAGGGAGTTTAGTGTGCCAGTAGCTGAGCTTGAGTGTCCGTTGCGAGTCTCCATCGCCAATGAGCACGGGGTTTCTGCTTCTTCAGTTTACCGAGGATGCGAGTTGGAGATCTTCGGGGTGTCCTTCCCGATTGACTTGATTCCTATTCCCATGGGGGAGGTGTGTGTGATTGTGGGGATGGACTGGCTTAGTAGATTTGGGGCCTTGATAGACTGCGAGGGCCAGCGGGTGGTAGTTCGAACCCCAAGTGGGGGAGAACTGGTTATTTACGGAGAGGGTACCAGAGTAGGATCAGGGTTTTGTTCGGTTGCCAAGGCTCGGGATTATATTCAGCACGGGTGTGCAGGTTATTTAGCGTATGTGATGGATACACGGGTCAGGGATCAGACTCCAGTTTCAGAGGTTCCAGTGGTTAGAGAATTTGCTGACGTGTTTCTGGAGGAGTTACCCGGAGTGCCTCCGGAGAGGCAGGTCGAGTTCAGGATTGATCTAGTGCCAGGTGCGGCCCCTATCGTCAAGGCGACGTACCGATTGGCACCGCCGGAAATACAGGAGTTGTCATCTCAGTAGCAGGAGCTGCTGGGCAAGCAGTTCATTCGGCCGAGTAGTTCTCTGTGGGGAGCACCGATCCTTTTCGTCAGGAAGAAGGACGGGTCGCACCGGATGTGCATCGACTATCGGGAGTTGAATAAGTTAATGGTGAAGACCCGTTATCCACTCCCGAGGATAGATGATCTCTTCGATCAGTTGCAGGGTGCAGCTTGGTTTTCCAAGATCGATTTGAGATCTGGGTATCATCAGGTCAGAGTGAGGGAGGAGGACGTGGAGAAGACCACGTTTCGGACTCATTATGGACATTACGAGTTCATGGTGATGCCGTTTGGGCTCACCAACGCGCCATGAGTGTTTATGGACCCGATGAATCGGGTCTGCAGGCCGATGCTCGATCGTTCGGTTATTGTGTTCATAGATGATATCTTGGTGTATTCCAAGACCTGAGAGCAACATGAGGAGCATCTACAGGAGTTATTGGGAGTTTTGAGGCGAGAACGGCTCTACGCCAAGTTCTCGAAGTGCGAGTTTTAGTTACGAGAGGTCCAGTTCCTTGGACACCTCATTAACCAAGAGGGGATTTTGGTCGACCCAGCCAAGATCGAGGCGGTTATGCAGTGAGAGGTTCTGAAATCTCCCTCAGATATCAGGAGCTTTTTGGGATTAGTTGGGTACTACCGGAGATTCATTCAGGATTTCTCCAAGATTGCAGTACCCCTCACTCGTCTGACGAGGAAGGGGGTAGATTTCTGGTGGGGCCCTGAGCAGCAGAAGGCATTTGGGACCCTCCGTCAGCGTTTGTGTGAGGCTCCAGTGTTGACCCTCCCGGAGGGAGTTAAGGATCTTGTGGTGTTCTGTGATGTATCCATCACAGGGTTGGGGGTCGTCCTCATGCAGAGAGGGAGGGTGATAGCCTACGCGTCGCGACAGCTGAAACTGCATGAGACGAGATATCCCACTCACGATTTAGAGTTGGGAGCGGTGGTGTTCATTATCAAGATATGGAGGCATTATTTATATGGGGTTCGGTGTACTATATACACGGATCACAAGAGTTTGAGGCATATCATGGATCAGCCGAATCTGAACATGAGGCAACGCAGGTGGTTGGATGTAGTCAAGGACTACGATTGTGAGATCCTTTACCATCCGGGTAAAGCGAATGTGGTAGCGGACGCCTTGAGCCGCAAGTCAGCTGGGTCTTCTACTCCAACGATATGTATAAGGATAGCGGTGGATTCCCCGCTTGTGAGTCTGATCAGAGACGCCCAGGTTGAGGGCATGCGACCGACGAATTAGAAGCTAGAGAGGATCAAGGGTGAGAACACCCGGTTTGTGCAGGATAGTCGTGGATTATTGACCCGATGCGGTCGGGTTTGGGTTCCGATGTCAGGAGGGGTTAGACAGACAGTCATGGTGGAGGCTCACAAGTCTCATTTTTCTATTCACCCAGGGGCCACCAAGATGTATAGAGACCTGAGTTTGAGTTACAGGTGGCCGTGTATGAAGCGAGAAATCGCTTGGTATGTCGAGAGGTGCTTCACATGTAGGATGGTCAAGGCTGAGCATCAGAGGCCGCATGGCAAGCTGCAGCCCCTGGAGATTCCCATGTGGAAATAGGAACAGATCACGATGGACTTCATTACCAAGCTACCGAGGACGGCGAAGGGATTTGATGCTATATGGGTCATCGTGGATCGAGTGACCAAGAGTGATCATTTCTTGGCTATATGGGAGAGTTCTTCGTCCGAGAAGCTGGCCGACGTGTACGTTCCCGAGATTGTCGCTCGACATGGGGTTCCAGTCTCCATCGTTTCTGACCGGGATGTTAGTTTACTTCTCAGTTCTGGCAGAAGTTCCACGAGGAACTGGGTACGCGCTTGCATTTTAGCACAACATTTCATCCGCAGACCGACGGTCAGAGTGAGCGGACCATTCATACCCTCGAGGATATGTTAAGAGCATGTGTTATTGACTTTGGTGGGAGCTGGGATTCTCACCTACCCCTTGCAGAGTTTGCTTATAACAACAACTATCATTCCAATATTGGCTCCCCACCTTTCGAGCTGTTGTATGGGCGGAGATGTCGCACCCTGGTCTGTTGGAGTGAGGTTGGACATAGGGTGATGGGTCGGACGGAGGTAGTCTTGCAGACTACCGAGAAGATTCAACAGATTAGACAAAGGCTGCAGACTGCTCAGAGTCGGCATAAGAGTTACGTCGACCGGCGCCGATCCGAGTTAGAATTTCAGGTCGGGGACATGGTACTCCTGAAGGTCTCGCCCTGGAAGGGTGTAATCCATTTCGGGAAGAGGGGAAAATTGGGTCCCCGCTACATTGGGCCGTTCAGGATCATTGCCAGGGTTGGCAAGGTGGCTTACAGGCTAGAGCTTCCGGAGGAGCTTAGTCGGATTCACAACATTTTCCACGTTTCACAATTGCGGAAGTGTGTTATGGACCAGGGGGCGGTGGTATCCTTGGATGATATTCAGGTTGATGAGCGCATGGATTATGTTGAGAGGCCCGTGACCATTCTGGAAAGGAAGATGAAGGTTCTGCGAAACAAGAAGATACCTTTGGTGAAGGTACAGTGGGAGCATCGGAAGGGATCCGAGTGGACGTGGGAACCGGAGGTAGAGATGCGGGAGCACTATCCGGAGTTGTTCACCACAACAGACTTCGAGGACGAAGTCTAGATCAAGTTGGGGAGAATTGTAACGCCCCGATTGTCAGGTATTAATATTGCAGTTTTAGACCTTCAAGTTTTAAGGTCTACTCGAAGAGTTAGATGCCCTACTCGTCAAGTAGCAGCGGGTTTGGGCCACGTCATTAAGTGACCGACTCGTCGAGTCGGAAAGGTGACTCGATGAGTAGGAGCTGGCAGAGGAAACCCTAATTTTCGGGGTTTAGCACCCTATTTAATGGACCATTAGTGCCTCCCTCAGTCCCCTACAGCCCCTGAGAGCCCATAAAACCCTATTTCGTGTGTGAGCTTCATTTGAGAGTGTTTGAGCTTTTGAAAGGTGAAGTTTGTGAAGGGAGTTTGAAGATTAAGAAGGTAGCAGCAAGAAACTTGTGTGGACCTGCAAAACCTGCCTCCTCTAGTTTCATTTTGAGGTATCAATTCGTGATCTTAGCTTTATTTCCTTCTAGATCTCATTGGGTGAAGTTAGGGCTTTTTGCCTTGATTATGGAGCTATATTGGGTGCATGAGCTAGATCTGAAGTTGAAACTTCAGATCTGGACCCTTCTTGGGTTCCAAGTTCATAAGTTGTGAGCCTTGCAATATATGAGCCTTCCTTAGGAATTAAACCCCATTTCAAGCTTGAATAGTGCCTTTTGAGGCTTTAAAGCCATGCAAGCACGTAAAAGTGGCAACTTTACGTTGAAAACACAACCTAGGAACTCAGATCTACTGTTTGGAATGATGGGTTAGCTCGGAATCGGTTGATTAAGGGTATAGATGTTGGGTTTTGAGCATTCTAACACTCCTATGGTGTACATGCAACCCTATAAACCTTGGATCTATGTTTTCTCTATTATACATGCAAATATTAACAATTCCAAGGTTTCATCCTAACTAGCATATTATGAAGCACCTATACTACAAAGTTCTAGTTAGATGACATACCTTTTGATGTAGCTTGATGTCTTCAAGCTTTAAGAGCTTAGCCCCAATAGTGTGGAAGCCTCAAATGGAATCACAAATCACCAAAACACTTTGGAAGAACTTGAGAGAATATGTATGCACACTAAAATCGGCCCACTCTTATTTTCACACACTTGTGCCAATTTTGTGAGCCAAGGACCCCTTTATATATTATGGAGGATTAGGGTTACATCCATGTAAACCCTAATACCCATGACCTTTCATTTACATAGGATCCATGGGTTAAAAGCTCCATGGACCATCCATGAAATCTTAGCCCAACCTAAATGAACTTGGCCCATTCCATATATATAAGAGTCCATATTTAATTAGTTCTTTTTGATCACTTAATTAATTCTAAATTAATTCTTGATCAATACTAATTAAATAATATGATTCCATATTAATATATTAGAACTTATAATATATTAATATAAATCATAAATATACTATTCTCAAAAGACTATCCATATAAATTGTGTCGGTGAAGTGCAACCCAAATGGACCATGCCGGGTCGGGTCAAGTACATACCAAATATAGTTATGGACTTAGACATTAATCCAACAATAGATTGCATGGACTCGACGAGTCAATGTAGGGTTTACAGGACAGGGGTTACGTTTGAACTCGGCGAGTCTGGGAGATGACTCGGCGAGTCTTCTGGGGTTTTCCCGATTGGATAGACGCACTGGACTCGACGTGTTGGAAGCTACACTCGACGAGTCAAGTCAACAGGGACGGTTGACCGTTGACTTTGACCAAAGGAAGGACCAGTACCTTGAGAGGGTAGTTTGAGTTTGGAATTTATGATGGGAATTATTGGTGGAATAGGTGTTGGTGTTCGGGAGCTTGGTTTGGAGGAGTTCGATACTGTATCTTCGATCCACTTGTCAGGTGAGTTATCCTCACTATACTAAGCGGTCCAAGGAACCAAGGCCAGCCCATTGGATATGTTATCCTAGCAGTGTTAGATGTTGAGTATGAGTTAGTGCTGCATGCTAGTGATTATGCCAGTTAGGTAGATCGGTAGGACTACCTGTGTTTTTATATGATTATGTAACACCGGGTTCATGGTATGATTTTATTTAAGTTTTATTCTTATTTTTGCCACGAACTCGGCGAGTCTGCGTCCCGACTCGCCGAGTAGCAGCAGGGTGGACACGGGATTTGAGCGGTGAACTCGGCGAGTCGATGCATGGACTCGGCGAGTCCACCTGTCTGAATGAAACTTTATTTTCAGACATTACACCCTATTTTACCCATTCTAAAACACCCATTTCGTCCCATTCTCTTCCAGAAGAACTGTAGAGCGAAACCCTAGCCCATTTTGATCCTTGTGAGTGATTTTGGCTTGGTGAAGGAAGTTTGAAGCTTAGAAGAAGAAGGAGGAAGTTGGAGGGTGCAAGGAAGTGTGATAGATCCGAAATCTACCCTGGGAGAAGCTCCTAACCAGGTAAGAAAGCTCCTTCTTGATCCTTAGTAAAATAGTTTCCCTTTTGTCCCTTATATGTGGCTTGCAAGCCCTTAAACCTCCCAAACTCCGTGTGTTTATGCCCTAGGAGCTTAGATTTATGGTTTGGAACCATTACATGTCTCAGTTTTGGCCAGAATGGGTGAAGAGTCGAAGGGTACTCGGCGAGTGCCAAAGTGCACTCGGCGAGTTCCATGAAGATGGCCTTAGACTCGGCGAGTTGGATAAACAACTCGGCGAGTCCTATGAAGATTGTCTGGTACTCGGCGCGTCGTTCCTCAAACTCGGCGAGTCCCTTGAATATAGCCTTGAACTCGACGAGTTGTTCTTCCAACTCGGCGAGTCATATGATCAGTCACTAGGATAAGAAGGGTTTAAGTGTAGGAGGTCCAACCCTCCGAAGTCGCACGTGGAATTAGCAATTTAACGTGTAGCTATAGTCCCAGAATCTCCAATTCTCCAAGGTTGATGTTCTGATGGAAGATTGGAGCGATTTGTGAGATCTGTTCGTCGGACTCGGCGAGTCACCCCCTTGGACTCGGCGACTCCAGTCGCGGGTTTGTTAGTTGTCCCCGTCTAGCGAGTCAGGCTGACTCAGTGAGTGGGAACAGGGACCCGATGAGTCAGAGTCGGGCTAGACATAGAAGGACTCGGCGAGTCGCCATATGGACTCGGCGAGTCCAGTCAATCAGAAGGTTGACTTTGACCAAGGAGTTGACTTTGACCAGTCATTTGACCTTAGGGGTATTTATGAGTACCTAATCCATGTTTACGGATTTATAGCCGGAGGGATTACCGGTGCGGCAGCCAGGCGTAGTCTGAGCAGGTTTTCGGCAGCTACTCTCGAGGTGAGTTTCCTTCCAGTAGGGACGGGTCTAAGGCACCAAGGTCGGCCCATATAGACGACATGTTAGTATCGGAGTGTGGGCGGAGCCCGTATCTCATAGCTGAGTTTGATTGTGTTATATGCCAGTATGATAGAATTGCTTATACTTGTTGTCTGTGTGATACTTGTATGTTATGGTTTAGCAGCGGAGTGTGGGCGAGGCCCGTATCTCCATGGATAGCAGAGTGTGGGCGAGGCCCGTACCTCTCAGAAAGTAAAGTGTGGGCGAGGCTCGTACCTCTCAGAAAGTAAAGTGTGGGTGAGGCCCGTATCTCTCAGAAAGTAGAGTGTGGGCGAGGCCCGTATCTCCTAGCTAGCAGAGTGTGGGCGAGGCCCGTATCTCTATGGGTGTGGGCGAGGCCCGTATCCCTTAGC
Source organism: Lactuca virosa (assembly GCF_052849685.1). Lineage (NCBI taxonomy): Eukaryota > Viridiplantae > Streptophyta > Magnoliopsida > Asterales > Asteraceae > Lactuca > Lactuca virosa. The sequence goes on from NC_136432.1 coordinate 73,383,350, forward strand.
TATTCATTGTATGATTGCATGGTATGTGGCATTATGGGGGAACTCACTAAGCTTCGTGCTTACGTTTTATAGTTTTGTTTTCAGGTACCTCTTCAGCTAGAGGAAAGGAGCCGGCGCGGTAGCGGCATATCACACACTCTCATGTTTTCCGCACTATGGATTTTCTGGGATGTACTCTGAATATTTTACTATGATGTTACCGGTTCTCAGACATAAATTAATATTATGAATGTTTTGTAACGATGTTTTTATGTATTAACCTAATTTAAAAATGAAATTTTTAGCTGGTATTTTTGGGATGTTACAAGTTGGTATCAGAGCCCTGGTTTGAGGGATTCAGACACACCTTCGGGGGTGTCTGGACTCAAATCGAGGGATTAAAAGATTTTTATAAGAAATGATTTTCTAAAGACTAAGTAAAAGGGGTTTCTAAAAAGAAAAAGGTGTGTGATGTGCGCGACCGGCCGAGCTCAAGTAAGTTTTCCCCAAAGTACCCATACAAGTTTACGTTATGATTATTAGTTTCAGTTTCAGTAGAACAGCATGCTAGAATAGGACTAAGGATCTAGGAATGATGCCTTATGTGCCTGCTTTATGTGTTTCGGCTTTTTGAGAATTGCATGCTAGTACAGATCAGTCAGTATGATAGCCAGAGTAGTATATACTTGATTATGTGTACTCAATGCCCGAATGCTGCTTGCTTTGTGCTATTAGGAGTTCTAATTGTCTTTCACTAACTAGTGAACGAATATGCTAAGTTACATATTGCAAGGATTAAATAATTTCATAAGGTTGGGTCTAGCCCTATTTCGCAGCTTTTGTTTGAGTCCAACCGTTGTAGGGTAGGAACTCTCATTCGAATAATTATCTAGTCTGAGTAATATGTAATAGTATTCGCCAGCTAGTTAGGGAAAGAAAGCAGGGACCTCTTATGCAGTTGATGGAAGAGAGTGGGATGGCGATTACTTAGGGCGAGAGTAGCATGAGATTTCTCGTTATGAGGATAGATTTGCTTGAGTAGTTTCCTGTGTCCGAATGCTGCTTGCTTCGTGCTTAGTGGGGCTCGGAGTGATGGGAGTTAGCCATTATGTGAATACGTCACGTCACATGTGATCAGGGTTGAATAATCTAAGAGTGCTGGATTTGGACCTATTGCGCAGCTCTCGTTTGAGTCTAACCGTTATAGGGACGAGTCTCTTACTCGAAGGATTATCTGAGCCTCGTCATATGTGATGGTATTCAGGTGATGGCTAATTGGCATTACAAGGAGGCCTTCAGCAGCTGAGGACTGGTTTGGGTAGAGTCAGAGATTTCCCTAGGGCAAGCCTAGGGCGAGAGTAGCACGAGAACCGCAGTATTAGTAGAAAGGACTTGGTTGAGTTGAGGCAATTCTTGAGGAAAGTACGGATAGACGTGGAAGGTAGTATGGGCCCGTACTACTGAAAGCGGAGGATCCGTACTCGATTCAAAAAGGGCCTAGACGAGACCGGGGACTTGTGATATGAATGTGAGCCTCGTTAGTGGAATATAGTATGATGGTGGTTATGCTATGTTTTGCAGCATGGTGACCACACGACTGGGAGCGGGAGGCTCAGGATCAGGATCGGGTTCGGGTTCAGGGTCCGAACCAGTTGATGAGGGTCTACGCGAGTTCATTGCATCAGAGATTACCAGGGGCATCCTTGAGTCGACTCCCATCATCTTCGGGTCGATCAAGGAGGGTATTGTAGAGTTGATGGAGGATCGTCTCAGGGCGTTCAGGAGTGATATGGCGGCTAGCCAGTCAGGACCACGCACACTGTCCTTTAAGGACTTCCAGGGCAGTGGTGCATCAGATTTCCATGGGGCGAAGGACCCCATTGCTGCCAGACGATGGATCGCAGACATGGAGTCTGCGCAGCTGACCAGCTTCTGCCCCGAGGGGTCGAAGGTGAGGTATGCAGCAGGATGTTTGAGGGACCGAGCTAGGGATTGGTGGGAGTCTGTTGGTGACTCATTGGGAGCATCGGCTGTTGAGGCTATGACGTGGCCGGACTTTGTGACCCGGTTCAGAGCGGAGTTCGCACATGCAGTGGAACTCCAGCAGTTAGCCAGAGAGTTTTTGGATATGAGACAGACGACGGAGACTGTGGCGGAGATCACCGCCAAGTTCCGGGAGAGGGCGTTACTGGTGCCCCAGTATGCAGGCGATGAGGATATGAGGAGGACCCGCTACCATGACATGCTGCGAGCCGACATTCAGGAGCATGTCAGTTTTTCAGCTTGCCCTACCCTGGATTCTATGATTGCTAGGGCGAGGGAGAGGGAGATAGATCTGGAGCACATCTGGAAGAGGAAGGCAGAGGAGGGACAGACGATAGGGGCTTCGGGAAAGAAGCCCAAGGGATCAGATGGTAGGCCGAAAGGCCATTCAGGACCGGGCCGCTGCAGGAAGTTCGGCAGGTCGCACGAGGGAGCGTGTAGATTAGGATCGACAGGCTGCTACAGGTGCGGCAAGACGGGACACTTCAGCAGGGATTGTACTGCCCCTGCTCCGGTTATTCAGACATCTGAGTTGTTGTGTTTCCACTGCAACCAGAGGGGCCACAAGAGGGCCAACTGCCCCTAGTTGACAGCAGCAGCGCCAGTACAGGCGCCAGCTCCAGCGACCCTGCGGATTACAGATGGCCGACAGGGCAAGGCAGAGGCTCCGGTGGTGAGGAGCCGGGCATTTCAGCTGACAGCCGAGGAGGCACGCGCTGCACCCGATGTGGTGACAGGTATGATTCTTTCCCTCTGACCTATTTATATGATATTTATGATATTGATATGTGCTCTGTGTATATACGTTTATGATCGTTCCATGTGAACGGTATTCCAGTCCAGGTGTTGTTTGATTCGGGGGCTACCCGATCCTTTGTTTCTCTTGCACTTAGCAAGAAGTTTCCTGAGTCCTCGGGCATGTTGGATTGCCCTTTAGAGGTCGAGATTGCGGACGACCGGTCGGTGCGAGCATCAGAGGTCTTCCGAGATTGTGTGTTAAGGTTGTTCGAAGAGCGGTATTTGGTTGACCTAGTTCCCATTCCATTGCGGGGAAACAAGGTCATTATTGGTATGGATTGGCTGAGTCCCAATAGGGCAGTGATAGATTGCGCGCAACAGTTAGTACGAGTCAGAGCCCCAAGTGGGGGAGAGTTAGTAATTCAGGGTGAGAGATCACAGCGAGGGCCAGCCTTCTGTTCGGCAGCGAGGGCAAGGCGTTACCTTCAGCAGGGTTGCGCAGGATATGTCGCATATGTCATGGACACCCGGGAGGCGGGTAAGGCGACGGTGGGCGATGTGCCCGTAGAGTTCGTGGATGTATTCCCCGAGGAGCTGCCTGGGATACCTCCAGAGCGACAGGTGGAGTTCAGGATCGACCTAGTCCCTGGTGCGGCTCCGATAGCCAAGGCACCGTATCGGTTGGCTCCTCCTGAGATGCAGGAGTTGTCTACATAGCTTCAGGAGCTGTTAGACAAGGGATTCATTAGACCGAGCAGTTCACCCTGGGGAGCCCCAATTCTGTTTGTGAAGAAGAAGGACGGGTCGCATCGGATGTGTATCGATTATAGGGAGCTGAATAAGGTAACGGTGAAGAACCGCTACCCACTCCCGAGGATTGACGATCTCTTTGACCAGCTGCAGGGAGCATCTTGGTTCTCCAAGATAGATTTGCGTTCAGGGTATCACCAGGTGAGAGTCAGAGAGGAGGATGTGCAGAAGACGGCATTTCGGACACGTTATGGCCACTATGAGTTCGTGGTGATGCCTTTCGGGCTCACCAATGCTCCTGCTGCGTTCATGGATCTCATGAACCGCGTGTGTAGACCGATGTTAGACCGGTCGGTGATAGTATTTATTGATGATATCTTGGTTTACTCCAAGACGCGAGAGCAGCATGAAGAACATTTGCGGGAGGTTTTGGAGACCTTGAGAAGGGAGAACTTGTATGCTAAGTTCTCCAAGTGTGAGTTCTGGTTGCGCGAGGTGCAGTTTCTTGGGCACCTTGTCAACCAGAACGGGATTTCGGTGGATCCGGCCAAGGTGGAGGCCGTGATGAGATGGGAGGTTCCGAAATCTCCATCTGAGATTCGGAGTTTCCTGGGATTAGCTGGCTACTATCGGAGATTCATCCAGGATTTCTCCAAGATAGCATTACCCCTGACCAGGTTAACGAGGAAGGTTGTGGTCTTTCGTTGGGGGCCTGAGCAGCAGGCAGCATTCGAGACACTGAGACAGAGATTGTGCGAGGCGCCAATCTTAGCCATGCCAGAGGGCATGGGGGATTTTGTTGTATACTGCGATGCGTCCATCTCAGGTTTGGGCGCGGTATTGATGCAGAGAGGGCATGTCATCGCCTACGCGTCGAGGTAGCTGAAGCCTCACGAGGCGAACTACCCGACGCATGATTTGGAGTTGGGGGCGGTTGTATTCGCCCTCAAGATTTGGCGTCATTACCTCTATGGGGTTCGCTGTACGATTTACACGGACCACAAGAGTTTGAGGTACCTCATGGACCAGACAAATCTGAATATGAGGCAGCGTCGGTGGCTTGATGTGGTAAAGGATTATGATTGTGAAATCCTTTATCACCTGGGGAAGGCCAACGTGGTGGCTGATGCGCTTAGCCGCAAGGCGGTGCCGATAAGGGATATTTGCATGCGGATGACAGTGGTGACTCCGCTTTTGGAGCGGATCCGGGAGGCTCAGCAGGAGGCTATAAATGAGGAACATCGGAAGAGTGAGCGGATGGTGGGACAGGTTTCCTCTTTCGACTATGACAGCAGAGGATTATTGACATTACACCGCAGGGTGTGGGCTCCATACCTCGGAGGCGTGCGCCAGGTTCTGATGGAGGAGGCGCACAAATCCCGATTCTCCATTCATCCAGGGGCAACGAAGATGTATAGGGATCTTCGTCTGGACTATTGGTGGCCCTGCATGAAGCGGGATGTAGCATGGTACGTTGAGCAGTGTCTGACCTGCAGGAAGGTCAAGGCCGAACACCAAAGACCGCACGACAAGATGCAGCCGTTGGATATCCCGCTGTGGAAATGGGAAGACATCGCGATGGATTTCATCACCAAGCTTCCCAAGACCGCGAGGGGAGTGGATTCGATATGGGTCATCATCGATCGATTGACCAAGAGCGCCCACTTTATCCCGATTCAGGAGAGCATCTCGGCCGAGAAATTGGCCGATATCTACGTCAGAGAGGTGGTGGCACGGCACGGGGTGCCAGTTTCAGTGATTTCGGATAGGGATGTGCGGTTCACTTCCAGGTTCTGGAAGAAGTTTCATGACGAGCTGGGTACTCGTCTGCATTTTAGTACAGCCTTTCACCCGCAGACGGATGGCCAGAGCGAGCGGACCATCCAGACTCTGGAGGACATGCTACGGGCGTGTGTTTTAGACTTCGGTGGTAGCTGGGATACCTATCTTCCTTTAGCCGAGTTTTCATATAACAACAGCTATCACGCGAGTATTGACCGCCCTCCCTTCGAGATGTTGTACGGGAGGAAGTGCAGGACCCCGATATGTTGGGGCGAGGTTGGACAGAGAGTCATGGGGAGCACCGAAGTAGTGCTCAAGACGACAGAGAAGATTCAGCAGGTCTGGAGCAGGCTTCAGACTGCTCAGAGTCGGCAGAAGAGTTATGCCGATAGGCACCGATCAGACCTGGAGTTCCGGGTCGGGGATATGGTTCTCCTGAAAGTGTCGCCGTGGAAGGGCGTCATCCGATTCAGGAAACGGGGCAAGTTGGGTCCCAGGTATATTGGACCGTTTAGGGTTGCAGCCCGAGTGGGCAAGGTGGCATATCGGTTGGACCTGCCAGCCGAACTCAGTCAGATCCACAGCACTTTCCACGTCTCCCAGCTGCGGAAGTGCATGGTGGACGATTCAGCAGTGGTACCTTTGGAGGACATCCAAGTTGATGACAGCCTGAATTATATTGAGTGGCCTATGGCTATCCTAGACCGGAAGTCGAAGGAACTGAGGAACACAAGGGTGGAGCTGGTGAAGGTGCAATGGCAGCATCGGAAGGGCTCAGAATGGACTTGGGAGCCCGCGGATGAGGTGATGGAGCATTATCCGGAGTTGTTCCGGAAGGGAGCGGCAGACTTTGAGGACGAAGTCTAAAATAAGTGGGGGAGATTTGTAACACCGGGTTCATGGTATGATTTTATTTAAGTTTTATTCTTATTTTTGTCACGAACTCGGCGAGTCTGCGTCCCGACTCGCCGAGTAGCAGCAGGGTGGACACGGGATTTGAGCGGTGAACTCGGCGAGTCGATGCATGGACTCGGCGAGTCCACCTGTCTGAATGAAACTTTATTTTCAGACATTACACCCTATTTTACCCATTCTAAAACACCCATTTCGTCCCATTCTCTTCCAGAAGAACTGTAGAGCGAAACCCTAGCCCATTTTGATCCTTGTGAGTGATTTTGGCTTGGTGAAGGAAGTTTGAAGCTTAGAAGAAGAAGGAGGAAGTTGGAGGGTGCAAGGAAGTGTGATAGATCCGAAATCTACCCTGGGAGAAGCTCCTAACCAGGTAAGAAAGCTCCTTCTTGATCCTTAGTAAAATAGATTCCCTTTTGTCCCTTATATGTGGAATGCAAGCCCTTAAACCTCCCAAACTCCGTGTGTTTATGCCCTAGGAGCTTAGATTTATGGTTTGGAACCATTGCATGTCTCAGTTTTGGCCAGAATGGGTGAAGAGTCGAACGGTACTCGGCGAGTGCCAAAGTGCACTCGGCGAGTTCCATGAAGATGGCCTTAGACTCGGCGAGTTGGATAAACAACTCGGCGAGTCCTATGAAGATTGTCTGGTACTCGGCGAGTCGTTCCTCAAACTCGGCGAGTCCCTTGAATATAGCCTTGAACTCGACGAGTTGTTCTTCCAACTCGGCGAGTCATATGATCAGTCACTAGGATAAGAAGGGCTTAAGTGTAGGAGGTCCAACCCTCCGAAGTCGCACGTGGAATTAGCAATTTAACGTGTAGCTATAGTCCCAGAATCTCCAAATCTCCAAGGTTGATGTTCTGATGGAAGATTGGAGCGATTTGTGAGATCTGTTCGTCGGACTCGGCGAGTCACCCCCTTGGACTCGGCGACTCCAGTCGCGGGTTTGTTAGTTGTCCCCGTCTAGCGAGTCAGGCTGACTCAGTGAGTGGGAACAGGGACCCGATGAGTCAGAGTCGGGCTAGACATAGAAGGACTCGGCGAGTCGCCATATGGACTCGGCGAGTCCAGTCAATCAGAAGGTTGACTTTGACCAAGGAGTTGACTTTGACCAGTCATTTGACCTTAGGGGTATTTATGAGTACCTAATCCATGTTTACGGATTTATAGCCGGAGGGATTACCGGTGCGGCAGCCAGGCGTAGTCTGAGCAGGTTTTCGGCAGCTACTCTCGAGGTGAGTTTCCTTCCAGTAGGGACGGGTCTAAGGCACCAAGGCCGTCCCGTATAGACGATATGTTAGTATCGGAGTGTGGGCGGAGCCCGTATCTCATAGCTGAGTTTGATTGTGTTATATGCCAGTATGATAGAATTGCTTATACTTGTTGTCTGTGTGATACTTGTATGTTATGGTTTAGCAGCGGAGTGTGGGCGAGGCCCGTATCTCCATGGATAGCAGAGTGTGGGCGAGACCCGTACCTCTCAGAAAGTAAAGTGTGGGCGAGGCCCGTACCTCTCAGAAAGTAAAGTGTGGGCGAGGCCCGTATCTCTCAGAAAGTAGAGTGTGGGTGAGGCCCGTATCTCCTAGCTAGCAGAGTGTGGGCGAGGCCCGTATCTCTATGGGTGTGGGCGAGGCCCGTATCCCTTAGCTATTCATTGTATGATTGCATGGTATGTGGTATTATGGGGGAACTCACTAAGCTTCGTGCTTACGTTTTATAGTTTTGTTTTCAGGTACCTCTTCAGCTAGAGGAAAGGAGTCGGCGCGGTAGCGGCATATCACACACTCTCATGTTTTCCGCACTATGAATTTTCTGGGATGTACTCTGAATATTTTACTATGATGTTACCGGTTCTCAGACATAAATTAATATTATGAATGTTTTGTAACGATGTTTTTATGTATTAACCTAATTTAAAAATGAAATTTTTAGCTGGTATTTTTGGGATGTTACAGATTATCTGCATGCTCTAGTTATGTTATATGTTGATATGTTATGTGGGATAGGTTGAGGATGTACTGCTTCGTGCGGTGACCAACAAACCCTAGGAGCATCCCAGATATGAGCTGTGGGCCCGGTAGGCAATCCAGACTGGTACTGTGGGCTCGGGAGCATTCCAGATACGAGCTGTGGGCCTGGTAGGCAATCCAGACTCGTATTGTGGGCTCGGTGGCAATCCAGATGTGAGCTGTGGGCCCGGTAGGCAATCCAGACTCACACTGTGGGCCCAGGGGTATTCCAGTCTGTAAAGTTGTCAACCCGTTACATGCTGTTACTTGTTCGTGTGTTATTGGATTGTATGTGTATCTGTATTTTGGGGGTAACTCACTAAGCTTTTGGGCTTACAGTTTCAGTTTATATTTCAGGTACATCAGGGGATCGCGGCAAGGCGAAGGCGTGATCGTACAGTTCCTCATGTTTAATTTATGTTTCTAGGAAAACTCTGATATTGTATTATTTTGAAAACAAATTTGTATTGGTGAATGATTTTTGAAATGTTTTAAAAAGTTTAAATTTGGCATGATTTTTATGGATGTTACAATATATATATATATATATATATATATATATATATATATATATATATATATATATATATATATATACCTCCTCCAACAGTTTGTGGTTGTTCACCAGTTTTTCCTTCTCTAGCATTCTTCCATTCCATATTCTTCCCCTCCACACCTAAATATAATTAAAAAAAATTATAATCATATTTGATTATAACATATGTAATCATATTTACTTTATAAATGTATATTGTTGTTTACCTCCTCCTTAAACATCTTGTTCTTCTTCATTATGACAAATGTGTTCATTATTCCCAGCAACTTGACCATTATCACCACTTACATCTTCCGCACGAACTTTATGTTTCTCGTCACCTAAATATAATTAAAATACGTAGTTAACCACATGTGACTGTACAAAGATATTTTTAATAAACATATATGATTGAGAAAAATATACATATGTGATTATACAAAGATATTTTAAATATTCAAATGTTATTTACTAACAGATACAAGTTTTCCCTATTTTTTGAACATGTTTTTCCCTTCTGTTTTCCCTTATCGTCAATACCTTTTTTTTACCAACTCCATCATGTACATTTCCATCCAAACTTGTATATAAATAAAATATGCAGTTAATCACTTGTGATTCTATAAAGATATTTTATAATAACAATATATGATTTAGAAAAGTATTATATTTCTTACCTCATTCTTTAACATTCTCACCGCCTTCAACATTTTCATGCTCATTATCATGATCATGATCATCTTCATCTTCATCTTCATCTTCATCTTCTTTATCTTCATTATGATCATCATCATTTTGCTTTTCTTCTTCATCAACTTCTTCCTCATCACTATAAAATTCCTCCATTATATTTTTCAAATGATTGAATCTTACATTTGTTGGGAAGCTATTTACTCTATTTTCAATCAACAAACTGAGATTCCTACATTTGTCATAATCATTTCTTCATAATCCTAAATCAAAAATAATTTAAAGTTTATATTAGCATATATGATTAAACATTAAGACTATTAAAGTTTTTTTTGTATATCTTTTATAACTAATTTTACCTCCGCAATGATATCTTCTTCTACAAACTATTCATTTAAATGTCATGTACCAAATTCCTTCAATACTTCTTTTTCGTATATTTCTCTGAGCTTCATATGCTATGACTTCCAGTGACAGATAACTGGACACGTTCTTTGAACATTCATTACCGGGGAATGGACTCTATCTACATAAAGAAACTGCAAAAGAAGAAATAATTCTTATTACAATCATATGTGATTAAATTAATTTTCTTTATGATCACATGTGATTTTAATTATGTTAAAAGTTAATAGATTCACATGTGATTATAATATTTAGTGTTTATAATCTTATGTGATTTAAAACATGATGAAATAAAAGAGAAGTTATTAAACGTACCAGTAAAAAATCCGATGGTCCATCAAAATTGCTTATTGAATTCGATGGATCAAAAGATCATTTGGCTTTAACCAAACAAGTCAAGAAAGTAGGAGCACCAGTCAATGTTGCTTATGTTTGCTTTCTTCGTTATGTTGTTCATGGGATATGTGTTTGCTTTTCCGGATGAGCTTGATTCTATAAGTGAGTTGATCAACAAAGCAATGAAGTTCATCTAGAGGTTAATATTCGCATTGTCAGAGGCGAAAATGTTTATCTTATCTTGTGAAGTCTTATCATTTTTTTGTTATCAAATTGTTATGTCCATTCTCATAAGTTGTATTGTCTTCTTTTTGAAACGGAAGTCTTGAAAACTTTTTCTTTCCCAAAGGAAATCCAAGTATTTGATTAACTGATTCTCTAGTCACATCGATCATAACCCGATTTTGAAGAAAAAATTTCATTGTTGTCGGATTAAACTTCTCAAGAACAAAGCAACTTAATGCCCCTGAGACTTCCGTCGTTTTCATCTTTAACAGTGCCCCAAAACCCATATATCTGACATAATCTTTTTGAAGTTTGTTGAAACCTTGGATAACTGATAGCAAAGTTACAGGTGAAAAACTATTATCAAATACAACAATTAATGAATTTAATCATATTTGATTTGAAACAGAATTTAGTGATTGATTTCAAAGAGTTGTTTAACTAAAAAAACATAGGGAATATAATCATATTTGATTGATTTATGTTATGTATATAAAAGATGGTAATCACATGTGATTATGTCAGACTGTGTTCTGTTTATCTATATAATCATATGTGATTGATTTCAAAGAGTTTTTTTTCAAATCATATATTCTTTTATTCATATATAACATATGTTAATAATATTCGATTTAAAGCAGATTTTATAAAATTTGTTATTCAAAACTTTATACCTATTTTTGATTGTATTCAATTGCTTCTTCACAATCTTCTTCCTTATTTTCTTAATATCCTTTGTTTCAGAATCTGAATCTTCATATTCAGAATCTGAATATTTATGGGAATGCTTAACTTGAGCTTTTTTTAATTCTTTCTTGCTTTACTGGTACATTCAAAGTTTTTTTTGTAAATCATATGTGATAGCAATATGTCAATACATTTATAATAAGAAAATCAAACATGATTAAACCAATTCTTAATAAATAAGCAGTATATTATTCAACACATATTATAATCACATGTTATTGAAGTAATAAGTTTTTAAAACCAGTTTTAATCACATGTGATAAAATAAGTTTAATCCTAATTATACATTTGTCGTGTTTTTCTTTTGACCTCTTTTCTTTTGAATCTTCTTCACTCAGTTCTTTTTCTTTTGCTTTTAGTTTTTCTTAAAACATATAAATATAGATATAAATCGTAATCGATAAAACAATGTTATTATAATAAAGCATTTGATTAAACATTTTTTTCTATGATGTTTTACACATTATTATTTAATAGGAAATCACATGTTATTTAACAAAGTTTTGATAATTAAACACACATTGTTCATAATAGATTTTAATCACATGTGATTGAATGTACACAATATGTTAATATGTATAATCAATTGTGATCAAATTATACCTTGATCTTTCTTTTCTTTGGATAATTTCTTAGTTTCATGTTCTATTGTAACCTCTTTTCCTTTATCTTTAGGGTTATCTGAAAACATATATAATCAGAACATCACATATCATTAAACCAAGTAAGCATTTAGTATTCATATAAGATCATGTCAAAGATCATATGCTAATCACATGTGATTAAAGAAAGTTGTTTTTGTTTTTGGTTTGGGGATCTCTGAGATATATAAATGTAGATATAATAAAAAAAATAGATATGAATCAAATCAAGTCATAATAAATAAATATACATTTTTCATAATATATGTTAATTACATTTGACTGAACCATAGTATTGTATGTTTTGTGTATGTCAAAGATCGTAACATATGCTAATCACATATGGTAAAGCATTTGAAAAATACATATGACTAAACCAATTAATGATAAATAATCATATAGTGTTCATAAGAGATAATAATCATATGTGATTGAATCCCTTTTGTTACATAAAAAATACATTTTTTAACTATTTTTCTTGGTGATTTTCTTGTGATTTCTTTCTTTGTAGGCTCTTCTTTTTTGGTTCTGAAATATATATAAATAAAGATATAATTAGAAAATTATATAAGATTAAACCAAAATCATTTAGTGTTCATATAAGATCATGTCAAAAATCATATGCTAATGGCATGTGATTAAACAAAGTTGTTTTTTTTTTTGGTTTAGGGATCTCTGAGATGTATAAATGTAGATATAATTAAAAAATGGGATATGAATCAAATCAAGTCAAAATAAATAAATATACGTTTTTCAAAATATATGCTAATTACATGTACTTGAACCATAGTATTGTATGTTTTGTGTATCTCAAATATGGTAACATATGCTAATCACATGTGGTTAAACATTAGAAAAACACATATGACTTTCTTGAATCCCTTTTGGTACACATCAAATAATAATCATATGTGATTAAATCCCTTTTGGAACATAAAAAGAAATACCTTTTCCAACTTTATTTTCTCGGTGATGTTCTTGTGATTTCTTTCTTCGTAGTTTTTTTCTTTGTAGACGCTTTTTTTTCTGAAATATATAAATAAATATATAATTAGAAAATTATATATGATTAAACCAAATGCATAAGTTGTCCATAACATATTTTAAATCACATGTTGTTAAAAGATATCAATCACATGTGCTTAAACAACATTATAAATCATATATTTTGTAAAACACATGTGATTGAATATCTTTTGTTCTTATAATTATATGTGATATAATTCTACCTTGTTCATTTTTCTGCTTTTTTCTCCTCTCTATATTTTCTTCTTAATTGACTTTCTTTTTTCAGTTTATTTTTTCTTTGTAAGCTTTTTTTTTATTGTTCTTCACTTTTATCTAAGATGTATAAATGAAAGATATAATCAGAATATTATATATGATTAAAACAAGTCATTATGTACCTTTTTTACTTAATCACATGTGATTAAACAAGAGTATAGGATGTTTTATATGTATAATCATATGTGATTAATATATACATTTTTTACTTAATCTTCTGGTTGATTGTTTTGCGAATCCTGATTTTTTATCTAATACGTATAAATACAGACATTATTAGAAAATCATAATTGATTGTCCAGAACAAATGGTAATGACATGCGATTGGATATCTTTTTGATATACATATAAGATAATAATCATATTAGACAATATGTGACTAGAAAACCTTCAATAACTTGTTCAACATCAAAAACAAGGTTTTTATGTATTAACTCCTCTTTGATGTACCATTTTGGAGAAGACTGGTGTTTTTTGTGATGAAAAATGATGAGTTGATTATATATATATATATATATATATATATATATATATATATATATATATATAGAGAGAGAGAGAGAGAAAGAGAGATAGATAGATAGATAGGTTCAAATGCTTCTAGCAACTATTGTGTGCATGAATGCACCAATATGAATTTAGTAATAATAAAATAATTAAAAATTGTAATAAGGGTAATTATGTAACATTAGCATGATAATTAAAATAAAATCCCTTATTTCATGGAAATTACAATAAAATCTGTTTGAGCAACTATTTAACCCTAGCCTCTGATATCATACGCAAGGTCGATCAATGGTATAGTGGCCGAGCAAACCCTTGACTAGAATTTTATTCATTGCTGCCTCTCGGTGTTTGGAGGATGAAGCGAGGGAAGCAAGGGCTGCTTGAAAAACCAGGTTTGAACTACAAATTAGAAGAACTGAGAAAAAAAATGAGAGCGTTACTGGGTTTTCTTGGGTCGTTGTTGATGATTAATGTCTGTAATGGGTTGTTAACTTCTCGAATCAATCGTATGACTAGCAACAACAGCAGTTATCTTACGAAGGAAGCTTTGTGGTTGAATCAGAGTCTCGATCACTTTTCCTCCTATGTATGAATCCTCTCTCTTGATATATCTCTATGCATGTGTTAGATTGTTATCTACGATTTCCGGTTTCGATGATTTCTTTTACAAGCTGAGTTTGGGTGTAATTTTCAATTTATGATTATAATCTATGCGATTGAATGCATTCCGAGTATCATTAGTTTAATTGAATTGATTTGTCGTTTAATTAGAGCGAATTCAGCAACATGATTATGAATTTTGAACTTTTGGTATATACAGGATGATCGTAAATTTCAACAGCGGTATTATGAATACTTAGACGAATTCAGGATTCCTGATGGACCGATCTTCTTAGTAGTATGTGGTGAATCTGAATGACTGTACGAGTGCACGTTGGATCTTTTCTTGTTGCTTTAACGGAGTTTTAATTGTAATTGAAGAATTGAAATACTAATGATGATGAAGCTTTTGAACTTCATACAGGTTTTGGCTAAGAAATTTGGAGCTGCTGTTGTTACTCTTGAACATCACTACTATGGAAAAAGTTCCCCTTTCAAAACTTTCACTACAGAAAATCTAAAATTTTTGTCATCTAAACAGGCGCTTTTTGACTTGGCTGCATTTCGTCAATTTTATCAGGCCTAGGAGATTGTCTCAGAAGCAGATTATACTAGAAGGTGAGACTGAGTTTTTATGTCAATCGTATATGTGTATGCACATCTGATATAAAATACATCTTTGTAGTTATTCATTCAAAATACATCTTTGTGTTAACATGATCTTTTCCTGCATTTATATTTCAAATGTTTTGTTCGTTGGGTATATTCTTGATAATACAAATTCATTAAGAATATTCAAAATCATTATGCAAGAATAGTTTATTCTGTAAGAACATTATTGTTGTATTCTGATAGAATTGTACTTAACTAGTTATATGTTTAATGTGCAGTTGTTACAAGTGTATCACTATAAAATATTTAGCAATGAATTTGTGATAGAAATAGCTTGAAGAATGGCTTGAAGACCTGATGGGAAAGGCTCCTTGTATAAAATCATTCTCAAGCAATACAATTCTGACAGAATGCCAATCTTACAAAATGTCAATCTCATACATGCTAGCATATTTTGAAGTGGATTAGAGGTCAAACATACACAAGACATCTAGAAACGAAACAAGAAAGTGAATGAGGATTTTTCAAGAATGCCGATATTTTGTTTTGCAAGACATTTCAAGAATGAATGTAGTTTATGTTCATAGTTGAATTCTTTAAGAATAAATGTAATTACTTATTCTAAACTATTAAACTTCGTCTTATATAAAATTTGTATTCATTAAAAATTATTGGTCTTGATAATATATGTTTATAATATTATGTTCATGGTTGTATACCATTCTGACAGAATTACAGAATATCATTATAACAAAATAACATTTTGATAGAATAAACTCGGTTTATTTTTACAAATTACGTTTGAAATTGAGTTAATTTGAAAAAAATCAGATTTTTTTAATCAAAATCATTAATAATCCCATCAATCTCGATTTTTCCTTTTTTAAATTTGTCTCAATTGACTAAAATGCCTTTATGCTGAAATTTGTGTGATTATATGGTACATGTTACCCTATTGTAATATCATAGACCCTCAGATCATGACCTTTGATTCTATTCCATTCGATGGTCCAGATCTGTGTATTCTGACACACAATAGTTAGTAGAAACAAAATAATCTAAGCATATTTATATATATTAGAGCTAGGTTCAGATGTTTAAAGTAAGTATTGTGTTATTGTATACATAAATGTGGGCCAATCAAAATTAAATAAAAAATTAAATAATTAAATAAATAAATAAGGGTAATTTAGTCATTTGTTTAATAACTTCCAAAAATAATCCCTATAATCATGGTATCTCTCCAGTTTAAATCTCCTTCCCCTCTTTATCTAAAAACTGATTCTTAAAACCATAAATTGAACAAATCGATACCCCCACCCTTGTCCCTCCAGCCACCATTACCCCATTTATTCCAGTCTGCATCAAGTACCGATTCCGACTCGGAGTCGGACGACGAAGCTCAAGCTGCTCTCGAATTACAAACCCTAAAAACGGAGCTCTCGACAAGGAGCAGCGAAGCAGCGGCGTAGCTGAGGTTTTCGGAGGTGTTTGCTTGACCGGAGAATGTGTGGGATGCGATGGGGGGCTGCTCCGGTAATTTCCTTGCTCCCCCTTTCTTTCTGATTTAATAGCCAACAACGAAGAAAAATGGAAGCAGGCAGAAAACGATCTAAGGGGAGTTTTTTGTTTGTTTGATTCTTTTAATAGTGAAAGATAGAAGGAAAAGGGAGAGGTTGTTGGTCTCTTGATGTTCTTGGCAGAAATCAAAGAAGAAGAAGAAGAAGAAGAAGAAGAAGAAGAAGAAGAAGAAGAGAAAGGAGTTGCTGATCTCTTCTGTTTGCACTAGAAAACATCCACTTCGGTGGTGTGTTCTTGACTGAAAACGAAGAAGAGAAGGAATATAGGGGTGATTTTTCCTTTGTATTAAATATTGATTGTGAATCGATGCAGAAAAGAATAGAGAATGCAAGAGTGTTTATGTAGATGATTCAATGGATGATATTGGTGAGATTCCAATTCTATTGGAATGGAATCACGAATTCCAATTCTGTTGGAATGGAAAGACGAATTCCAATTCTGTTGGAATCACAGAAGTTGATGCTTGAAGAACAGACCACAAAATTGAAACGGACCACATTATTCTTTTAAAATGTAGTAGTCGTTGTTAGAGTTTGATGTTTTCTTTCCCATTTTGATTGTTTTTTAATTTTATTCTTTAACAATAAATGTAATTCTTAACAATTGTTACCCGTATGCTATAAGAAATAATGTATTTTTTGTTTTTATTCTTCAATTGATTGTTCAAGGATTTGTTATTCTACAAGAAGTTTTTAAATTCATGATCAAAAAATAGATTCAGGAATATTTTTATTATTCATGGTTCAAGAATATTTTTATTTTTGAATATATACTCATAAACATATTCTATCAGAATGTCCGAATTAAAAAAATTCTAATACGTAAAATCGGATTTTTAAAATTAATAGAATCTATGATTCCTTAAAAAATGCAATTTTCCTTTATTAAATCTATATTAATTGACTAAATTACCCTTGTAATTAATTAAGAATATAATTTCAATTATATTTAATTCAATAATATATATTAATCACTTTTCTTAAAATAAGTAAATTTGATTGGTCCACATTTATGCATACAATAACACAATAATTACTTTGAATAGAATAACCTAGGCCTATATATATATATATATATATATATATATATATATATATATATATATATATATATATATATATATATATATATATATATATATATAATGAGAAATATATGGCTGACGTTGAATCTCAAGATCTCTATTTGTTTTTTAATCTCAAATGAACCGTCCTCTCTCTCTCTCTCTCTCTCTCTATATATATATATATATATATATATATATATATATATATATATATATATATATATATATATAATGAAAAATATGTTGTTGATGTTGAATCTCAAGATCTCTATTTGTTTTTATCTCAAGTGAACCGTCCCCTATACATATATATATATATATATATATATATATATATATATATATATATATATAGGTTCAAATGCTTCTAGCAACTATTGTGTGCATGAATACACCAATATGAATTTAGGAATAATTAAATAATTAAAAATTGTAATCAGGGTAATCATGTAACATTAGCATGATAATTAAAATAAAATCCATTAATTCATGGAAATTACCATAAAATCTGTTTGAGCAACTATTTAACCCTAGCCTCTGATATCATATGCAAGGTCGATCAATGGTTCAGTGGCCGAGCAAACCCTTGACTAGAATTTTATTCATTGTTGCCTCTCGGTGTTTGGAGGATGAAGCGAGGGCAGCAAGGGCTGCTTGAAAAACCAGGTTTGAACTACAAATTAGAAGAACTGAGAAAAAAAATGAGAGCATTACTGGATTTTCTTGGGTCGCTGTTGATAATTAATGTCTGTAATGGGTTGTTAACTTCTCGAATCAATCGTATGACTAGCAACAGCAGCAGTTATCTTACGAAGGAAGCTTTGTGGTTAAATCAGAGTCTCGATCATTTTCCCCCTATGTATGAATCCTCTCTCTTGATATATCTCTATGCATGTGTTAGATTGTTATCTTCGATTTTCGGTTTCGATGATTTCTTTTACAAGCTGAGTTTGGGTGTAATTTTCAATTTATGATTATAATCTATGCGATTGAATGCATTCCGAGTATCATTAGTTTAATTGAATTGATTTGCCGTTTAATTAGAGCGAATTCAGCAACATGATTATGAATTTTGAACTTTTGGTATATACAGGATGATCGTAAATTTCAACAGCGGTATTATGAATACTTAGAAGAATTCAGGATTCCTGATGGACGGATCTTCTAAGTAGTATGTGGTGAATCTGAATGTTGGGGAATAACAAATGACTGTACGAGTGCACGTTGGATCTTTTCTTGTTGCTTTTACGGAGTTTTAAATGTAATTGAAGAATTGAAATACTAATGATGATGAAGCTTTTGAACTTCATACATGTTTTGGCTAAGAAATTTGGAGCTGCTGTTGTTACTCTTGAACATCACTACTATGGAAAAAGTTCCCCTTTCAAAACTTTAACTACAGAAAATCTAAAGTTTTGTCATCTAAACAGACACTTTTTGACTTGGCTGCATTTCGTCAATTTTATCAGGCCTAGGAGATTGTCTCAGAAGCAGATTATACTAGAAGGTGAGACTGAGTTTTTATGTCAATCGTATATGTGTATGCACATCTGATATAAAATACATCTTTGTAGTTATTCATTCAAAATACATCTTTGTGTTAACATGATCTTTTCCTGCATTTATATTTCAAATGTTTTGTTCGTTGGGTATATTCTTGATAATCCAAATTCTTTAAGAATATTCAAAACCATTATGCAAGAATAGTTTATTCTGTAAGAATATTATTGTTGTATTCTGATAAAATTGTAGTTAACTAGTTATATGTTTAATCTGTAGTTGTTACAAGTGTATCACTATAAAATATTTAGCAATGAATTTGTGATAGAAACGACTTGAAGAATGGCTTGAAGACCTGATGGGAAAGGCTTGTATAAAATCATTCTCAAGCAATACAATTCTGACAGAATGCCAATCTCACGAAATGTCAATCTCATACATGCTAGCATATTTTGAAGTGGATTAGAGGTCAAACATACACAAGACATCTAGAAACGAAACAAAAAAGTGAATGAGGATTTTTCAAGAATGCCAACATTTTTTTTGCAAGACATTTCAAGAATGAATGTAGTGTATGTTCATAGTTGAATTCGTTAAGAATAAATGTAATTACTTATTCTAAACTATTAAACTTCGTCTTATATAAAATTTGTATTCATTAAAAGTTATTGGTCTTGATAATATGTGTTTATAATATTATGTTCATAGTTGTATAACATTCTGACAGAATTACAGAATATCATTATAACAAAATAACATTCTGATAGAATAAAATCGGTTTATTTTTACAAATTACGTTTGAAATTGAGTTAATTTGATAAAAATCAGATTTTTAAATCAAAATCATTAATTATCCCATCAATCTCGATTTTTCCTTTTTTAAATTTGTCTCAATTGACTAAAATGCCCTTGTGCTGAAATTTGTGTGATTATATGGTAAATGTTACGCTATTGTAATATCATAGACGCTCAGATCATTACCTTTGATTCTATTTCATCCGATGGTCCAGATCTGTGTATTCTGGCACACCATAGTTAGTAGAAACAAAATAACCTAAGCCTATATATATATATATATATATATATATATATATATATATATATATATATATAATGAGAAATATATGGCTGACGTTGAATCTCAAGATCTCTATTTATTTTTTAATCTCAAATGAACCGGCCTCTCTCTCTCTCTCTCTCTCTCTCTTTCTCTCTCTCTCTCTCTCTCTATATATATATATATATATATATATATATATATATATATATATATATATATATATATATATATATATATATAAGCTCAAATGCTTCTAGCAACTATTGTGTGCATGAATGCACCAATATGAATTTAGGAATAATTAAATAATTAAAAATTGTAATAAGGGTACTTATGTAACATTAACATGATAATTAAAATAAAATCCATTAATTCATGGAAATTACCATAAAATCTGTTTGAGCAACTATTTAACCCTAGCCTCTGATATCATACGCAAGGTCGATCAATGGTCCAGTGGCCGAGCAAACCCTTGTCTAGAATTTTATTCATTGCTGCCTCTCGGTGTTTGGAGGATGAAGCGAGGGCAGCAAGGGCTGCTTGAAAAACCAGGTTTGAACTACAAATTAGAAGAACTGAAAAAAAAATGAGAGCATTATTGGGTTTTCTTGGGTCGCTGTTGATGATTAATGTCTGTAATGGGTTGTTAACTTCTCGAATCAATCGTATGACTAGCAACAACATCAGTTATCTTACGAAGGAAGCTTTGTGGTTGAATCAGACTCTCGATAACTTTTCCCCTATGTATGAATCCTCTCTCTTGATATATCTCTATGCATGTGTTAGATTGTTATCTACGATTTTGGGTTTCGATGATTTCTTTTACAAGCTGAGTTTGGGTGTAATTTTCAATTTATGATTATAATCTATGCGATTAAATGCATTCCGAGTATCATTAGTTTAATTGAATTGATTTGTCATTTAATTAGAGCGAATTCAGCAACAAGATTACCAATTTTGAACTTTTGGTATATACAGGATGATCGTAAATTTTAACAGCGGTATTATGAATACTTAGACGAATTCAGGATTCCTGATCGACCGATCTTCTTAGTAGTATGTGGTGAATCTGAATGTTGTGGAATAACAAATGACTGTACGAGTGCACGTTGGATCTTTTCTTGTTGCTTTTACGGAGTTTTAATTGTAATTGAAGAATTGAAATACTAATGATGATGAAGCTTTTGAACTTCATACAGGTTTTGGCTAAGAAATTTGGAGCTGCTGTTGTTACTCTTGAACATCACTACTATGGAAAAAGTTCCCCTTTCAAAACTTTCACTACAGAAAATCTAAAATTTTTGTCATCTAAACAGGCGCTTTTTGACTTGGCTGCATTTCGTCAATTTTATCAGGTGTAGGAGATTGTCTCAGAAGCAGATTATACTAGAAGGTGAGACTGAGTTTTTATGTCATTCGTATATGTGTATGCACATCTGATATAAAATACATCTTTGTAGTTATTAATTCAAAATACATCTTTGTGTTAACATGATCTTTTCCTGCATTTATATTTCAAATGTTTTGTTCGTTGGGTATATTCTTGATAATACAAATTCTTTAAGAATATTCAAAACCATTATGCAAGAATAGTTTAATCTGTAAGAATATTATTGTTGTATTCTGATAGAATTGTAGTTAACCAGTTATATGTTTAATGTGCAGTTGTTACAAGTGTATCACTATAAAATATTTAGCAATGAATTTGTGATAGAAATGGTTTGAAGAATGGCTTGAAGACCTGATGGGAAAGACTCCTTGTATAAAATCATTCTCAAGCAATACAATTCTGATAGAATGCCAATCTCACAAAATGTCAATCTCATACCTGCTAGCATATTTTGAAGTGGATTAGAGGTCAAACATACACAAGACATCTAGAAACAAAACAAGAAAGTGAATGAGGATTTTTTCAAGAATGCCGATATTTTTTTTGCAAGACATTTCAAGAATGAATGTAGTTTATGTTCATAGTTGAATTCTTTAAGAATAAATGTAATTACTTATTCTAAACTATTAAACTTCGTCTTATATAAAATTTGTATTCATTAAAAATTATTGGTCTTGATAATATGTGTTTATAATATTATGTTCATAGTTGTATAACATTCTGACAGAATTACAGAATATCATTATAACAAAATAACATTATGATAGAATAAAATCGGTTTATTTTTACAAATTACGTTTGAAATTGAGTTAATTTGAAAAAAATCAGATTTTTTAAATCAAAATCATTAATTATACCATCAATCTCGATTTTTCCTTTTTTAAATTTGTATCAATTGACTAAAATGTCCTTATGCTGAAATTTGTGTGATTATATGGTACATGTTACCCTATTGTAATATCATAGACCCTCAGATCATGATCTTTGATTCTATTTCATCCGATTGTCCAGATCCGTGTATTCTGACACACAATAGTTAGTAGAAACAAAATAACTTAAGCCTATATATATATATATATATATATATATATATATATATATATATATATATATATATATATAGCTGACGTTGAATCTCAAGATCTCTATTTATTTTTTAATCTCAAATGAACCGTCCTCTCCTTCTCTCTCTCTCTGTGTATATATATATATATATATATATATATATATATATATATATATATATATATATATATATATATATATATATATATATATATATATATATATATATTGTTGAGGTTGAATCTTCAAATCTCTATTTGTTTTTATCTCAAGTGAAACGTCCTATATATATATATATATATATATATATATATATATATATATATATATATATGGGAAAAGTGAATATACCCTTAAGGGTATATAAGGTTAGGTACCCAATGCTTAAAACTACGTAGTTTTGATTGGTGGTTTAATTTAATTGAAAAAAATAACAATTTCCTAAAAACACTATTGTTTCCTTATTGAAAAAAAATAACAACTAAAAGTAAAAGTCGATCCCTATTGCTTCCATAATCGCCTATTACCTTTAGCCGGTTCCCGTAGGTTGCCATCATTCTTGCATCACAGGTTCGTGCTACTTCATTCATTATCTTTTTCTTTATTATAAAATTCAATTCATTGTTAATTAGTTATTGTTATCAATTTGAGTATTTAAGTTCTTGAATATAGTATTCTTAAATTCTCTCGCATGGTTCATCCAATGTATATATATATATATATATATATATATATATATTGCAAGTGTTTTTTTATTCTTTTATTAGTTACATAAATCATTATCAAAAGGATTTAGTCATAAATTATGTAATTTACACCCTTCTAAATCTTTAACCAATTGATATAAAAATTTTATATTTTTATTGTGATGACGGTATTTAACTATTTAATGTAAAATTTCAGACTCTTCAAAAACGATTACAAAGAAATCGAAATTCATAGGCAAAACAATTTATAGATAAAATTTGGTGTTAATTTTTTGGTGTATCATATTAGTCGAAAAATTTTGGTGTTAATTTTCTCGTTCAAATTCATAGGCAAAGCAATTCACAATTTACCATTGATTTCACTTTTAAGTATTAATTTTGCATATGTTTTCTAGTTCCGATTGTTTATCAACGGAAATTTTTATTTCATATGTTCTATTATTATCCATGCTGTTTGATCAAATTTAGTATAATTTATTGCTTTTGATATAATGAAAATGTTAGACCATCTCTAAAAAGTTACTGGAATGGCATTAAGAGGGTCAAGTTCTTATTGTCTTTTACGTGTGGTTTTGTGCAGGTTATGATGTTTGAAACAGAAGCATCTGATCAGGCTATAGAGCCGTATATAAATGAAAATGTTGATACAAATGATTTTGTAGAAGCAACACATGAATCTGAAGAACTTAACGATTTCGGAGTGAACATTGAATTTGACGAAGATGATGTTAATGATGAAAGGATACTGGGAAAAGTTTTTGATACACCCGATGATGCCTATACATTTTATAATGATTATTCTTTTTTGCATGGCTTTGGAATACGTAGAGATGACACAGTTAAAAATCCTAAAACAAATGAGCCTTTTCGGAAGATATATGTATGCAACAAAGAAGGTATCAAACGGATGGACAAAAATGCTTCAAGTGAAAATGAGAAAAAACGTCGTAGAGATGTTAGAACAGGATGCCAAGCAAAACTTCGAATAACAAGACAGGAGGATGGGAAGTGGTTGGTGGACTCGTTTAATGACACACACAATCACGACTTGACCATGACACCTACGAAGGTGATGAAGCATCGATCTCATAGCAATTTCCATCGTTCAATAGAAGGTAAATCTCTTATGGTGCAATTTGGTCAAGCAGGGTTGAAACCTTCTCAAATTAAAAAGGCTGTTAATACAATGAAAACCTCAAATGTAGCTGATGTAACTTCAAAGCAATGTGCTGATGTCTTATCTGAGCATCGAAAACAACATAGAGGAAAGGAGTTCTATGGACTTATAAAACATTTTCAAGATAAAACGTTAGTTGACAGTGACCAATATTTTGCTGTGGATTTGTCTGATGATGGGTATCCTAGAAATATCTTTTGGGTTGATGGTAGATCAAGAGATGCCTATACAAAATTCAAAGATGTTGTTGTGTTTGATGTCACTTATATGACTAACAAATTCAAGATGCCTTTTGCTCCTTTTACTGGGGTGAATCATCATGGACAATCTATACTTTTTGGTGGAGCATTGCTTGAAAACGAAAAGGAAGAGACATTTGAATGGTTATTTGAACATTTCCTCAAATGTATGTTTGGCAAGTATCCGAAGACAATTATTACCGATCAAGACAAAGCTATGGGCAATGCAATAAAAAAAGTGTTTCCAAAGACTCGACATCGTTTTTGTTCATGGCATATCAGGAAGCATGAAACTGAGCACCTTCGATCGTATGTTTCCCGTTACAGTGATTTTCAAGAAACACACAGACAATGGGTAAATAGTGACAGCATTGAACAATTTGAAGCAATATGGGAAGATATGCGTATTAAGTATGAACTGGAAAGCAATTGTTGGATTAGTGACATGTATAACCAACGTATACATTGGGCTAAACCCTTCTTGAAGGATATTTTCTTTGCTGGTATGACCACAACCGGGCGGAGTGAAAGTATCAATTCATTTTTTGATGGTTTTGTTAACTCGAGGACCATGTTGAATGAATTCGTTGTGCAATACGACAAGGCAATTGAGTCACGAAGGGCTGCCGAAGAAGATGAAGACTTCAAGACTATGAACTCGAGGCCGGTTCTTTCTTCAGTGCATCCAATCGAAGCAAAAGCAGGTCAATGTTATACTAGAAAGATGTTTGATACTTTCAAAAAAGAATGGACCGAAGCTATTACCAATTTGACTCATGAGACTCTAACAAAAACTACAGAAGAAAGCACATATAGAGTTGGGCAATTGGATGTTGATAAAAAATATTGGCGTATTGTTACCTTTCGTTCTTTAAATCAAGTCAGCGTCACATGTTCGTGTTGTATGTATGAGACAAATGGGATTTTATGCAAACATAGCTTATATGTGATGAAGAAGAAGCATGTTCAAGAACTGCCGAGTCACTATATTTTACCGCGATGGACCCTTGAAGCTAGGTACAAACTGGGTAGTGTTAGTATCGGACTCGGAGAAATAAATAATGAAAATGGAGTTAGTGCCTACACATTATTTTGTGTTCGTTCGAATTTTACTAAACTAATTGAACAAGCAAGGGACTCTCCTTCGGAGATACAAAAACTCAATACGATATTGATAAGTCTTTTAGATGATCAAGTCAATCGAAAAAAATCTATGCCTTTAGAGAATGCATCTCAAAGTTCTTGTATGGGAGTTTCGCAAGTAGATATGATGCCACAGTTATCTATCCGGGATCCTCTTGGTCCAACTACTACAAAAGGGCGTCCTAAACTTGCAAGCAGAATCAAGTCTTCTTTAGAAGCCCCTAAAAAACGAACATGCTCTTACTGTCAAGGATTGGGTCATTATGCTACTAGTTGTTCAAAAAGAAAGGTAATTATAATAATAATTTAATGATTAAAAAACGAACTCTAATGATTATATTAACAATTTTTTATTTTTTTCATATATCAGGCAGATGAATCGTTGCAAGAGACATAATGATGAGATGTGTTGTTTCTGTGGGCAAAAGAAAAACTAGATACTTCATAACATTTTTCTTGGTTAACTGCACCTTTTTCATGTTTTAGACACAAACAATGTATGAGTAATCTGGAAATTATTGATGTTTCTTAACAATTTTAATGTTTTCCAATGAAATTTGTTGATTGTTTATGATTTGTGTTATTATTGATGCTTCTTAATTATGTCTTTTCTGATTTTCTCACCCACATGGACCTCAATCATTGGCTGTTTGGCATGTTTTTTATAAGAAACTGGAAATTCATGATAAATGGTATTGAGTTTATCAGTTTGGGAAACATAAATATTACATTGCTTATTGTCTTTTAACAAATCATCAACTGAAATTGGTTGCATTTCTTCTACTTCTTTCCTCAAGTTCTCAAACAAAACAGATGATAAATAGCTCTCTCCAAAACCTGCATGAATTGTCTGGAAAAATAAATGAATAAAAATTAGTACTTTTTTTTCATAAAAATCGCAATGTTTAATATCTTAATAGAAGTATGTAACTATTGATTGGATCTGTAACAGTAGCTGAGTAGCATGATTAAAATATTAAGTTTGTGTCTCAATGGAGCATGTCCAATAACCAGAGGTACAACAAGAGGGCTATTTGGTAATTTACTACCTCCACCTGTTATGAAATAAAGAATTAGGACACAGTTGTTCTTGCTTGCCTGTATAAAATCAGTTTCACAACCAAGCATAATGAATTTGAAAATCAAAAGTGAAATTGAGTGTCAAGATTACCAGTACTGTGAACCAAATGGGCAAGCTCATGGTGTATAAAAACATGTTCATGTTGTACGATTAAAAAACCAAATAATATAATTAGAAAAATACCAATTACAAGACAAAAATTAAAGTTAAACACATAAGAACAATCTTGCCTTGTTGGACGATTTTGCCCCTGTCCATGGCAGGGGACTACAATTGCTTAATTTATTGAGTTGATGAAGTTGAATTCATAGTTGATGTTACTGATCCTAACTTTCAACTATTACATGTGTTTGACTACATCAAACTCTAGTTTTAAAAAAAGGAAATAAAAAAAAAGATGGAGAAAGAATCGATCAAGCATTTGTAGAGCAAAGAGGACCAAAAATAAATAAACTGTGTTGATGTGCTTCTCAAATACGACTTCACAGAGAAAAAAAAGAAATAACTTTTATCCACAAATGAGTTAACTGTGAAAAGTGAGAACAAAAGACTCCATTACTTTGTATTCATCTTAATTACTTTGTATTCATCTTAATAAAGGCTATATATAGCCTAATATGCATACATCATGTGGGAGAAAAAATAAAACAATAAAATACTATTCAAATCCTAAAGTTATGACGGCAACCTACGGGAAAAAAATTCACAACCGGCTAAAGGTAATAGGCGATTATGGAAGCAATAGAGATCGACTTTTAGTTGTTATTTTTTTTCAAAAGGAAACAATAGTGTTTAAGGAAATTGTTATTTTTTTCAATTAAATTAAACCACCAATCAAAACTACGTAGTTTTAAGCATTGGGTATCTAACCTTATATACCCTTAAGGGTATATTCACTTTTCCATATATATATATATATATATATATATATATATATATATATATATATATTTGAAAAATTTGTGAATGTGACTTTGAAGATTTTAATGTATCCATATGTACCTACAAAAAAGATCTTAAACCATGAACACCAAAATCTTGTTGATGTCTCCCATCAATCCTTCTTACTTTGCCTTTTGTTTTTACATTAAGAAATTTCTCATCAAATCTCAATAGTAAATATTTTCAAAGATCTTTAATGCGTACCAACTAGTAGTCTTCATTCCCAATATGGAAAGAAACAAAGTTATTTTCTTTTCTTTTTTAGTTTTTATTTCTACATTAAATCTCGTCAGGTTTTCTTGATATTCTTTAACTTATTTAATATTTTTTTTTATTAATGTTCTTTTTATTTATCTTACAGGAATAAAGTACATGTAAGTCCTATGCATTGAGTCACACTGGAGAAAAGCGTTAATTTTGTTTTGCATCCATAATGGGAACCTTTTTTTTTTCTTAAAACTCATGTTTAATTATTTTGTCAAGCTTTCAACACCCATTGTGTTGGTTCCATCGAAGACACACACGGATGCTTTTGATGGTGGCTTTCAGTAATATTATAATTTTGGCAATCTCTCTCTCTCTATATATATATATATATATATATATATATATATATATATATATATATATATATATATATATATATATATATAGACACACACTACAAGAAACCAATGTATCAATCGTGAGCTTCGAAAATTATAAAGATCAACGACCAAATAAATGATTGTATATTTGTACATTGGACGTACATACAACGGATTATACAAAAAAAAACTCATAATTTTCTCGTTTAATATTTTTTAAGATACATTTTTTTGTAAAAAAAATCGAATATACCGTTCATGATTTTTGTTATCTTTCAATAGAGATCAATATTGATATATAAAAAAATGATTTTTTTCGGAAAAAAAAATAACTTCGTTTTCTTGTTTTTTTTTTTCAATATTTCGGTTTATTTTTATCTAAAAAAACTAATTATACCAAAAATCACAATTTTTTGTCATCAATTAATAAACATACATAGATTAGAAAAAAGATATATCAGTTCAGATTCACATTATGAATCTAAACTTTAAATATTTTAATTATAACATTTACAATGTGAATCTAACTTACTATTACAAATCGTTGATCGTTCACAAATTAATTTAGTAAAATTACATATGAATCGAAATATATTTCCATGTAATTTTATAATATTTTAACGTTTTGATTACCTATAAATTAGTTTTCTAAAATAAACAAATGACTTTGTTCACATTGTGAATCTGAACTGTATATATTTATGTTTTCAGAATTCATATTATGAATCTGACTTATTATTATTATTTAAATTGTGATTCTGAGTAGATTGACAATATCAATCTAAAATGAAATTTGAATTTTATTTTTACATCAATATGAATCTATCTTTAAGGAGTACCAAAACAATATGAATTTTGATAGATTTATTAATTTTTTTTGATAAAAAATAGACCTTAACTTTTCAGAAAAGAAAGAAAATGAAGTGAGTTTTTTTGAAAAAAAATTTCATATTATATATATATATATATATATATATATATATATATATATATATATGGAAAAATGATGAAAAATCATAAATAATGTTATATTCATTTTTTTTTCTTTTGATAAAAAACATTGCCTAAAAAAATTAAACTAAAAAAAGCAAGTGAGTTTTTGTATAATCTGGTGCATGCATGTCCACTGTAACAGTCTACAATCCTTCATTTTGTCTGTGATCGCTTTAAATTTCGACACTTTGGATTGCTTTATTGGTTCTTTGATTAATAATGGTTCTTTACATGAATCGGCCCTCGTGTAGTTCCCAAAATGCACGTTCAGTCCCTATTTTCAAAAATTAATTCGGGCTGTCTCTAGTTTGTTTAAAACTTGAACATTTCATCCCTCTAGACAAAAAAGACTGTTTTGCACCTTATTTATTTATTTATTTATTTTGATTTATTAATTATTAAGTCTTTGAAAAAAAAGTGTTTGTTAAATATTTATCTCTACTTACTGTGAACTCAAATACCATCCTAGTTCGTCTCTCTCTTTATAGGTCGGATCTTCAACCACATCGACTAAATCGCAAGTTTGAGCACTTGAAAAATCCAGATTCGATATGAAGAGGCAAAAAGCACACACAAGAGCTTACCATATTGAAAAAGCTTGATAGGTTAACAAAATCAGAAGAAAAACATATGTATTTGAGTCTTAAGAAATGGAATCAAAACACCCAAAATCCAAAAACCTTCATTTTTTTTTCTTTTGTTTCTACTTTCTACCCAATGAGATGAGATGGTTTTGTAGAGTTGATGAGAGAGGGAAATGTTATATGGATTTAAGAAGGGAAGTGAGATTGAAGGAGGATGGTTGGTTGATTGTGTTTTTGGGAATTCATTGAGGATGTCTTTGTCTGCAACTGAACTACCATCATCGTACCTGCAACCTCCTGCAACAACTTCTAGTCACCTTACGCACCTCTTACAACTACCACTAGTCACCACCCAAAATCAATTGAAATTAGAACCTTAAAATAGTAATCAACATCAAACCTTACTCTCAAACCCAAATGAAACATGAAATGAAATCTGAAATCCTTAAAAATCAACAAACCTTAGTCTTAAGGAGTCGAAATCAGCATGACTTCAACTCTCTATTTATTTTACAAGGCATTGTTGTTTTCGACACTTTGATATTTAGTCCTTGTAATTTTTTTGTAGGTCTGTTTTTATCCTATAAATAGGATAGGTACACAAAGTAGAGTAACAATTTTGAGCGTCATTCTACAATTTGTACTCTCGAACTCTTGTACTCTTTCAGAATTTTATTCGAGCCAACCTGATCATATTTAGATCTTGTGTTTTGTACAGTTTTGATTATATAATTTGTGTTCGTAATCAATCCTAACATACTTCAATTGGTATCAGATCATGATTCACTCAATCGATTGAAGTTTTCTTATGTTTTTCATCTTTTTTGAATCGCTCTTTCCGATTGAAAATTTCCGCAATTTGAATCAGGAAACTTTTGTTGATCGGTTGTTTTGAATAGATTATGCGGTCTACGTGTTAGATTGATTGATTTTTGATCAATCTTTGTTTGATTTCCTTCTTCTATCTTGTTTTAAATCTAAAATCCTTTTTATTCAAAGTCCTTACAACAATGGCGAATTTCAACATGAACATGATGTTAAATTTCTCTCACTTGCTAGGATCTTCAATTAAGATTCCAATGTTGATTCCAGAGTACTATGAGCAGTGGGCTGATAGAATGGAAGATTATCTGAATGGAATTGATGAAGATCTGATGCGATCCATCAAAAGATGAGAGTTTTTGTCAGGCGATGTTAGGCGATATTGGTACATCTGCAAGTTATGGTGACATGATTGCCAGAGGAAACAAGATGAAGGAAAATGATAAGAAATATCTACGTGAATTACGTGGTGCTCTTCCACTAGTAGTTTACAACGATGTTCGTGGATGTTCTACACCCAAGCAGATTTGGGATACCGCCAAGGAGATGAGAAAACAAAGAAAAGTTATGTAAAACATTGCCTGCTAGAGTTGGGAAAGGTAATGCAGAAGGGAAATGAATCGATAGAATTGTACTATGATCGATCAAATGAATTGATTTCCAAATGTTCTCAATATGGAGTGACTCGTCTGTCCCTGGAGTTCAATCTTACATTTCTTATGGGCTTACGAAAGGAGTGGAGAAACATCAGTTTGATGATCAAGACTGAAGAAAGTTTTGATGGTTACTTATTGGTAAATTTGTACAATATTCTGAAAGCACAGGAAAGTGGAATTAATGAAATTGCTGAAGTGTAAGGGTCGAAGTATGTAGTGAGGTGTCGAAGTACACTTAGGCCCGGGTAGTGTCGATGTCGAAGTCCTTCACTTCGAATGTATGTATTACGTAAGGCAGTCTTAGTGGTCGAAGCTTAAACGTTTAGTCCCTATCTATTTTTTATATGCGTCTGTATCACCTTATAAATAGGGTTCGTATAGGAGTCGAGAGTAAGCTTTTGAGCTTTTTACTCTCCTGTGTTCTTGTACTTGTTCAGACGTGATAATTAAGCCAACCAGAATTTATTTACATCTGTGTTCTTTACACATTATGTTCTCGATTTCATTCTTAATACTCAATTCAAACGAACTACATTTGGTATCAGAGAAGGATACAATCAATCATTTCTGGTTTTCTCAACCTTTTTCAAAAGTTTTGAATCATTATTTCCGATTCAAAAGATTTCCGCACATTTGATTAAGAAAAATAGTTTTATTTGAGTGATTTGTTACAAGTCTCTGGAACGCTCACATAACCTTCAGCATGACTGGAATGCCTCACCAGGCCTACAGACTATCTGGAACGTTCTCTGGGCCTTCGGCCTGACTGGTACGCCTCTCGGGCCTGCAGTCTATCCGAGACGCCATGGGTCTCTTGGCTTCGGTCCCGGCTGGTCCGCCTCAACCCAATAACCAACACATATCCATACATACCATAACATAACAACATATCGATATAAACTTTACCTGGTTTGTTGACTGGCAGCACAAAGCAGTACAGTCTCAACCTAACTACACTACGTCGACACATGCCACAGGTAAACATATAACAAGTCAACAAACAATCAGGCAGATCTACCGATCACTAAGCATGGAAACATCCTATATACCAGGATACTGATCTAACAAATATCTACAACATAACAACATATTATCATGTAACAGTATATACAAACCACTGGGTCAACCTTGGTGCCTTCGACCCGTAAGTACAGTGACGAAGAATCACCTCTCGGTCTAATCAATAGCTGATGAGGAATCCAATCATGCTAAAGGCTCTGTGAGCATTTCAGATAGTCTCGAGGACGGTGCGGCGTTCCAGTCATGCTCGAGGCTCTATATGCATGTTGTTTGTTTATTATTATGTTTATGTGGTGGTACTTTGGGGGAACTCACTAAGCTTTGTGCTTACAGTTTTAGTTTATGGTTTCAGGTTCTTTAGAGGATTGTGGTGAGGCGAATGCGTGACTGTATACATCCTTGGTTTTATTATTGATTGGATCTTGGGAGACTCTGATTTTAAATAATGTTTTGGAAACAATGATTTTGTAAACACTTTTATTAGTAAATGAGTTGTTTTGAAAGGTTTAAATTGGATGTGATTTTTGAGGCGTTACAATTTATTTACATATGTGTTCTTTACACATTGTATATTGATTTCATTCGATTTCGTAATGCCTCTGAATGGTTCAGATCAACCTTCGTTGTCTGGTAAGAAATGTTGTTTGATGTACACTGTATGGAAGTGGATACTTCTTACATCGAATGTTTGGTAACATTTTGCTGTTTTTTATTTCAGTATTCTTAAACAAAAATTCCAAAAAGATTTTTCTTATTTTTGTCTTTAAATTTCAAACACAAAAATTCCAAAAAGATTTTCTGAATTTTTGTCTTTAAATTTCAAATACAAAAATCCAAAAAGATTTTCTTTATTTGATTTTGTGTGTTTAACCATTTTTTGTGTCTCATTGTTTCAACATACTGAGGTAGTGAATGCTCATATGATTACATTCAAAGAGGGACATGTATGGTTTCGAACTATTGCA
Organism: Lactuca virosa; assembly: GCF_052849685.1. Taxonomy (NCBI): domain Eukaryota; kingdom Viridiplantae; phylum Streptophyta; class Magnoliopsida; order Asterales; family Asteraceae; genus Lactuca; species Lactuca virosa. Next base: position 73,416,724 of record NC_136432.1, read on the forward strand.
CTAGTTAGGTGTCCCTAGAAGCATGCTGCTGTATGTTGACCATAAGCCTCACAAACTCAATGTGTTTCGAAGCCTTAATGGATCTCTCACTACGAGTGTGCCTTCCCAATCAGGCTATATTCACATTAGTCGAAGAGCTACCTTTCTCTTCTCGTTGTGAGTTCAGATATTTCTGCTAAATCCATATAATTCGCAGAGGTACAATGTGTTTTCTAAACTAATCTTTTTCACCAAAATTGTTCTTCACGTATCATTCACATCACTGCATATCCTTAAGATCTCTGGTAGAAACCACCCAGAATGTAGATATTACACAAGTCTGTGTTTATGATCATGATTTATTTTTCCGTGATGATGGTGAAACCCAACAATCCCAACTTATATGGAATTGACGGTGAATATTATGTTCAAGATTTTAATGAAACATTTGTTTATGTACCACAATTCAATATTCAAAATCGTATTCCTTTCGTTATGCATGGTCTTGACAAAATGTTCTTTTACCAAGACATTTTTTCCCAACAAGATCCATATCTTATTTTTTTGGAATATGATTTTAGTCTGAATATTTTTTTCAAACTCTCGTCACTTTGAAACATTACTCACCTTACTTGTTCTTGACTAAATTGGTCATACAAGTAATTTTGTTCACTTAACTCACACTTATGTTAAGTTGTGGTTTTGAATAAAATCGAGCCTACCTTCGAAGCCTATGCAAGAAGAAGCCCTTCGATACTCATTAAGGAGTTTTCGATTGTATTTTACAGGATACCACACAAGTAGTTCGCCATCTCTCTTGATGTTGAATGAAGTGATCTTTTCCTGGGATCAACTACTTTTACATCGTATATAATTTGATGTCACTATCTGGACATTTGTTTTAAAATTTGATTCCTGCTATTTCTTTGGCATACATTTGCACTTGAATCCTCGAGGTTTGGGTAATACCAACTTAAACCTATATTTTGCAAAGTGTGGAATATGATTTCGCTTTCCAATCCCAAAAGCGAATGAGCCTTACCTCATAGCGAAGATCAAAGTGCTCTCTTGATGACGATGCTTTCTGGTGACATAACGAAGGTCAAGTGACGGTTCTTATCTCATTGGGATCAACGGAATGTTCGGCGGATGTGAAGGTCCAATTCTTTCATGAGTTTTTATGGAAAAGTGATGATCACTTTTTCTGACGTGGCGACTTTTCTGGAAACCGACCCCATACACAAAGCAACACAGGGCAGATTTTCATTGGTGAACTTTTCAAATTCAAATTCTATGTTGATTATAAAAGGATTTTAGTGGACTAAATTGAAGACTTTATTCACTCTGATAAAATTTTCCCCTAATATTCTTTCAAGATAATCGTTTGTTCACAAAATTCTCACAAACCCTAATCATGGCGGCACCAACTGGTTATGTTGATCCATCAAACACCACCACTGAAGAAGCAACATCTCAACCATTGATGAAGATTCAAAGTGTAACATCCCAACCGTCAGGTATTATTAATTTTTCCATTTAGTCTTCATGTTTAAGGTCTACTCGATGAGTTGGCGCTATGACTCGTCGAGTAGCAGTGGGACAGGACACGTCAATTAATGAGTGACTCGTCGAGTCGGCATGGGGGACTCGACGAGTAGGAGTTGGCAGTGGAAACCCTAATTTTCAGGGTTTTGCACCCTATATATTGGACCATTAGCGCCTCCCACTGTCCTCTATCACCCTCTTGAGACCCAGAAACCCTAATTTCTATGAGTGAGAGCTTGGAAAGAGTTTTGGAGCTTTGGGAAGTGAGTTTTGTGAAGGAAATTTGTAGATCAAGAGGCTAGCATCAAGATTTCTGTGTGGATCCAGAGTCTACTTCAGTTTGGGCAGGTTTTGGAGGTAACTAGCTGTTACCTTGACCTCTTTTCTTCTAGAATCATTCATATGTGAAAACTAGGGCTTTCTTTAGTTATTCATGAAGGGATTTTGGTATGAGAGCTAGATCTGAAGTTGAAACTTCAGATCTGAACCTCTTTTGAGTCCTAAGTCCATAAAGCTTCCAGCTCTTGCAAGGATGAGACTCTCCCAAGGTGTAAAGCTCCATTAGAAGCTTAGATTGGTCATTTAGAGCCTTTAGGGCCTTGCATGTGTGTAAAGTTTGCAACTTTACGTGATAAACATGCCTTAGAAGCTTGGATCTGTAATTTGGAACCTTGGCATGGCTTAAAAAGTGTCTGCATGGATGAAGGTCTGTAAGGACTCGACGAGTTGCATAGTCAACTCGGTGAGTCATATGAAGATGGTCATGAACTCGTCGAGTTGATGAACAAACTCGGCGAGTCCGTTGAAGATTGCCTTGAATTCGGCGAGTCGTTCGAAGACTCGGCGATTCGGCCAGGGTTTCTCCCAATTCTTGGACACTTATGAACTCGACGAGTTAAAAGGGAACTCGATGAGCCAATCAAGGATTTCACGACTTCTCGAGTTCAGGAAGGACTCGACGAGTCGATGAACTACACTCGACGAGTCGAGTCAACATGGACTGTTGACTTTGACTGTGGACTTTGACTTTGACCAAGAGTTGACCAGTTGACTTATGAGGGTATTCTGGTAATTTGGAGATTTATGAAAAAGGGTTTTATGGTAACTATAGGTGGTGGAGTTCGTGTTGGTAATCCGGGAGTTGAGCTTTCTAGTTTCCGACGACAGTGGCGAGGTGAGTTATCCTCACTATACTAAGGGGTCTAAGGCACCAAGGTCGGCCCATTGGATATGTTATCCTAGCAGTGTTAGATGTTGAGTATGAGTTAGTGTTGCATGCTAGTGGTTATGCCAGATAGGTAGACCTGTAGGACTTCCTGTGATGTTATATGATTATTGCATGCTCAGTAGTTATGTGGTATGTTATATGTTATGTGGATGGGTTGAGGTTGTACTGCTCCGTGCGGTAGCCACCAGACCTTAGGAGCATTCCAGTTATGGGCTAAAGGGAGACTCGTACTGTGGGCTCGGGAGCATTCCAGTTACGGGCTAAAGGGAGACTCGTACTGTGGGCTCGGGAGCATTCCAGTTACGGGCTAAAGGGAGACTCGTAATGTGGGCTCGGGAGCATTCCAGTTACGGGCTAAAGGGAGACTCGTACTGTGGGCTCAGGGGTAATCCAGTCTGTAAAGCTGGGGACCCATTACATGTTGTTCAGTTTGTTATGATATGTTTATGTGGACTGTATGTGTATCGGTATTTTGGGGGAACTCACTAAGCTCTCGGGCTTACAGTTTCAGTTTATTGTTTCAGGTACATCAGGGGATCGCGGAAAGGCGAAGGCGTGATCGTACAGCTCCTCATGTTTTGTCTATGTTTCTGGGAAAACTCTGATATTATACATTTTGAAAACAAAGTTGTAATGATTTTTAATGGTTTGTAATGTTTTTAAAAGTTTAAATTGGTTTGAATTTTTGGGTGTTACAAGTTGGAATCAGAGCCTTGGTTTGTGTGAATTGGAGGAACATGCGTGTAACTCCAGTCTCAAATCAAGGAAAGGATTTTCAAACTGATTTTTTTCAAAAGGTTTTCAAAATAAGTAAAGGAGGATGCAGGATGTATGATCAGCCGGAGCCAGTAAGTAGACCCCAAAATACCATACAAGTTATTTGATTATGAGATATGTTAGAACAACATGTTAGTACTAGGCTAGGGATCTTCAGGAATTGCATGATAGAATTGCCTGATTACATGATGCCTGCTAGCCTAGGGTTTCCTTTATATGAGATTGACATCATTACTGTAGTTGCTTAGTGTATGCATCACGGTTATACATAACCAAGATCTTATAGCCTGAGAATGTTTCATTTGGCCTTATGTTCTGTTCTTGTTTGATTGGGAGCTTAGGGTAGGATTGGATATTCGAAAGTCTATAGGGTCCAGCGTTATGTATGGCTAGCATACACTAGTGCTGCAGGGTTGGTGGAAGTTTCATGGATAGGTGGGTTGTGTGAGGCCGATAGGCCAGTTAGGAGATATTTAGCATTCCTCAAGGAGTGAGGATTGAGCGCTCGCTATGTTGTGTATTCAGTTAGGGAATTATGGTGATGCTTGAGACAAATATGGGTATGTGTGGAAGGTAGTAGGGGCCCATACTACTGAAAGCACAGGACCCATACGCGTGTCAAGTGAGTCACAATCCCTAGGGTTAGTCGGGAGTTGGCTCCGAGTTATTTATATGGATTATCTGATATCTTGTGGTATGTTTCAGAATGGTGATGACGAGACACTTTATGGCTGGATCCGGTTCGGGATCAGGATCAGGGGACAGAGGCCAAGAGGGGCCAACAGTACCCGAGCCAGTGGTGCAGATGGGTACAAAGGAGTTGGATGCCAGGATCCGAGAGATCCTGCATGATGACGTTGCTGCTGCGTTCCGGGCACAGTTACCAGAGATGTTTGGGTCGATTAAGACCGCCATGGTGGAGTACTTTGATGAGCGCTATGCAGCCCTTGCAGAGACAGCCGCCGCAGCAGCTGCAACAGCTGTATCAGCGGCAGGGGGAGGAGTTGGTAGGGGCTTCCAGTACAGGGACTTCGATAACACGAAGCCCCTACTTTTGATGGGACGCAGGATCCCATCAAGGCTATGAGATGGATTTCAGATGTGGAAGAGTGTTTCTTCACCTGCTCGTGTCCTGCTGACCAGAAGGTCAGGTGTGCTCTGAACCTGCTTAGGTCTGGGGCCACGGACTGGTGGAGACTTGCAACTGGGTCGTACACTGATGATCAGAGAGCTGTTGTTATTTGGGAGCAGTTCAGGGACATGTTTCGCGCCCGCTACATTCTGCGGGTTGAACGGGAACGTTTGGCACAGGAGTTTATGAGTTTGAGATAGGATGGGGAGTCGGTGACGGAGATCACCCGTATGTTCACTGAGAGGGCGATGTTTTGCCCGGAGTTTGCTTCAGAGCAGGCTCAGATGACCCGTTATCTGAGCATGCTCAAGACGGATATCCGTCAGTTTGTGTCCAGCCAACGATGTGATACTCTTCTAGAGTTGCAGGAGGCCGCCAGACGGCATGAGTTAGAGATTGAGCTGCAGTTGAGGGAGCAGCGGCAGGCCCCGGCACAGTCTCAGCCGACGTCGAAGCGGTCTAAGACCGCTGATACTAGGACCGGGGGTCAGCAGAGTCGCACTTGTGGGAAGTGTGACAAGGGTCATTCTGGTGTGTGTCGAGCTGATAGTGGGTGCCACAGGTGTGGCAAGACGGGGCATTACACGAAGGACTGCCGCCAGGCAGTCCCGATTCAGGGTATGAGGTTATGTTATCACTGCGATCAGGTTGGCCACATTAAGGCCAACTGTCCGTTGCTAGCCGCCAAGCCGACGCATGCTCCAGCGTCGACTACCTTGAGGATCATGGATGGGAAACCATTCAGGGCAGAGCCTCCGAAGGCTTAGGGTCGTGCTTTCCAGTTAACCGCAGAGGAGGCCAGGGCAGCACCAGATGTGGTCGCTGGTATGTTTCTATCCTTTATCTCGTTTTCTATATCTGTTGTATGCTTATCTGTTGTACCTGTGATTAGGTACGTTTTTAGTGAACTCTTTGCCTGCTTTGGTCTTATTTGACTCGGGGGCGAGTCGGTCCTTCGTATCTCAATCATTTAGTAGGGAGTTCAGTGTGCCAGTAGGCGAGTTAGAGTGTCCGTTGCGAGTGTCTATCACCAACGAACACATGGTTTCTGCTTCTTCAGTTTATCGAGGGTGTGATTTGGAGATTTTCGGGGTGTCCTTTCCGATAGATTTGATTCCGATCCCCATGGGGGAGGTGTGCGTGATTATAGGCATGGATTGGCTCAGTCGGTTCGATGCTATGATTGATTGCGAGGGCCAGCGAGTGGTAGTTCGAACCCCAAGTGGGGGAGAACTGACTGTATATGGTGAGGGCACCAGAGTGGGATCAGGGTTTTGTTCAGCTGCCAGGGCTCGGCAGTACTTTCAGCACGGGTGTGCGGGTTATCTACCGTATGTGGTAGATACGCGGGTCAGGGATCAGATTTCGGTTTCCGATGTACCGGTGGTCAGGGAGTTTGCAGATGTGTTTCCGGAGGAGTTGCCAGGGATACCTCCGGAGAGACAGGTCGAGTTCACGATCGACCTAGTGCCAGGTGCGGTCTCTACCGCTAAGGCACCGTACCGATTGGCACCACCAGAGATGCAGGAGCTGTCGTCACAGCTATAGGAACTGTTGGGGAAGCAGTTCATTCGACCTAGCAGTTCTCCATGGGGAGCACCGATTCTTTTTGTCCGGAAGAAGGACGGTTCGCACCGGATGTGCATTGACTACCGGGAGTTGAACAAGTTAACGGTGAAGAACCGTTACCCACTCCTGAGGATAGACGATCTCTTCGATCAGTTGCAGGGTGCATCTTGGTTTTCCAAGATATACTTGAGGTCTGGGTATCATCAGGTCAGGGTCAGAGAGGAGGACGTGGAAAAGACCGCGTTCTGAACTCGTTATGGACATTATGAGTTCGTGGTGATGCCGTTTGGGCTCGCCAACATGCCAGCAGTGTTCATGGACCTGATGAATCGGGTCTACAGACCGATGCTCGATCGCTCGGTCGTAGTGTTTATAGATGATATCTTGGTGTATTCCAAGACCAGAGAGCAGCATGAGGAGCATCTGCGAGAGTTATTGGGAGTTCTGAGGCGAGAACGGCTGTATGCCAAGTTCTTGAAGTGTAAGTTTTAGCTACGAGAGGTCCAGTTCCTCGAACATCTCGTTAACCAAGAGGGGATTTTGGTCGATCCGGCCAAAATCGAGGCGGTTATGCAGTGGGAGGTTCTGAAATCTTCCTCAGACATCAGGAGCTTTTTGGGATTGGTAGGGTACTACCAGAGATTCATACAGGACTTCTCCAAGATTGCGGTACCCCTCACTCGTCTGACGAGGAAGGGAGTGGAATTCCGGTGGGGCCCTGAGCAGCAGAGGGCGTTTGAGACCCTCTGACAGCAGTTGTGCGAGGCCCCAGTCTTGACACTCCCCGAGGGAGTTGAGGATTTTTTGGTGTTCTGTGATGCATCCATCACAGGGTGAGGGCGGTCCTCATGCAGAGAGGATGAGTGATAGCTTATGCGTCGCGGCAATTGAAGCCGCACGAGACAAGAAACCCTACGCATGACTTGGAGCTGGGGGCGGTGGTGTTCGCCCTCAAGATATGGAGACATTACCTTTACGGGGTCCGTTACACCATATACACAGACCACAAGTGCTTGAGACATATCATGGATCAGCCAAACCTGAACATGAGGCAGCTCAGGTGGCTGGATGTAGTCAAGGACTACGACTGCGAGATCCTTTACCACCCTGGTACAGCGAATGTGGTTGCAGATGCTCTGAGCCGCAAGTCAGCTGGGTCTTCCGCCCCATCGGTATGTATGAGGATAGCAGTAGACTCTCCGCTTGTGAGTTTGATCAGAGATGCCCAGGCTAAGGGCATGCGACCGGAGAATTGGAAGCTGGAGAGGATCAAGGGTGAGAATCTCTGGTTTGTGCAGGATAGTCGGGGATTATTGACCCGATGCGGTCGGGTCTGGGTCCCGATGTCTGGTGGGGTCAGGCAGACGGTCATGGAGGAGGCTCATAAGTCTCATTTTTCTATTCACCCGGGGGCCACCAAGATGTACCGAGATTCGAGTTTGAGCAATTGGTGGCCATGCATGAAGCGAGAAATCGCTTGGTACGTCGAGAGGTGCTTGACCTGTAGGATGGTCAAGGCCGAGCATCAGAAGCCGGATGGCAAGCTGCAGCCCCTGGAGATTCCCATGTGGAAATGGGAACATATCACGATGGATTTTATTACCAAGTTGCCGAGGATGGCGAAGGGGTTTGATGCTATATGGGTCATCGTGGATCGATTGACCAATAGTGCCCATTTCTTGGCCATACGGGAGAGCTCATCGGCCAAGAAATTGGCCGACGTGTACGTTCGCGAGGTCGTGTCTCGCCATGGGGTTCCCGTTTCTATTGTCTCTGATCGGGATGTCAGGTTTACCTCCCGCTTCTGGCAGAAGTTTCACGAGGAGCAGGGCACACGATTACGCTTCAGCACAACATTCCATCCGCAGACTGATGGTCAGAGCGAGCGGACCATTCAGACGCTCGAGGATATGTTGAGGACGTGTGTTATTGAATTCGGTGGGAGCTGGGATTCCCACCTACCGCTTGCAGAGTTCGCGTACAACAACAGCTATCATTCCAGCATTGGCGCCCCGCCATTCGAGTTGTTGTATGGGCAGAAATGTCGCACCCCGGTTTGTTGGGGTGAGGTTGGTCACAGGGTGATGGGTCGGATGGAGGTGGTCTTGCAGACTACCGAGAAGATTCAGCAGGTTAGACAGTGGCTGCAGACCGCTCAGAGTCGGCAGGAAAGTTACGCTGACCGACGCCGATCTGAGTTAGAGTTTCAGGTCGGTGACATGGTACTCCTAAAGGTCTCGCCCTGGAAGGGTGTGATTCGCTTCAGGAAGAGGGGAAAATTGGGTACCCGATATATTGGGCCGTTCAAGATCATTGCCAGGGTTGGCAAGGTGGCTTACAGACTAGAGCTGCCGGAGGAGCTTAGTCGGATCCACAGTACTTTCCACGTTTCGCAGTTGCGAAAGTGCATTGTGGACCCGGAGGCAGTGGTGCCACTGGATGACATTCAGATTGATGAGCGCCTGAATTATATTGAGAGGTCGATTGCCGTTTTGGAAAGGAAAGTGAAAGTCCTGCGCAACAAGGAGGTTCCGTTGGTAAAGATACAATGGGAGCATCGGAGGGGATCCGAGTGGACATGGGAGTCGAAGGCTAAGATGCGGGAGCATTACCCGGAGTTATTCGCTACAGCAGACTTCGAGGACGAAGTCTAAATCAAGTGGGGGAGAATTGTAACATCCCAACCGTCAGGTATTATTAATTTTTCCATTTAGACTTCATGTTTAAGGTCTACTCGACGAGTTGGCGCTATGACTCGTCGAGTAGAAGCGGGCCAGGACACGTCAATTAATGAGTGACTCGTCGAGTCAGCATGGGGGACTCGACGAGTAGGAGCTGGCAGTGGAAACCCTAATTTTCAGGGTTTTGCACCCTATATATTGGACCATTAGCGCCTCCCACTGTCCTCTATCACCCTCTTGAGACCCAGAAACCCTAATTTTCGTGAGTGAGAGCTTGGAGAGTGTTTTGGAGCTTTGGGAAGTGACTTTCGTGAAGGAAATGTGTAGATCAAGAGGCTAGCATCAAGATTTCTGTGTGGATCCAGAGTCTACTTTAGTTTGGGCACGTTTTGGAGGTAACTAGCTGTTACCTTGACCTCTTTTCTTCTAGAATCATTCATATGTGAAAACTAGGGCTTTCTTTAGTTATTCATGAAGGGATTTTGGTATGAGAGCTAGATCTGAAGTTGAAACTTCAGATCTGAACCTCTTTTGAGTCCTAAGTCCATAAAGTTTCCAGCTCTTGCAAGGATGAGACTCTCCCAAGGTGTAAAGCTCCATTAGAAGCTTAGATTGGTCATTTAGAGCCTTTAGGGCCTTGCATGTGTGTAAAGTTTGCAACTTTACGTGATAAACATGCCTTAGAAGCTTGGATCTGTAATTTGGAACCTTGGCATGGCTTAAAAAGTGTCTGCATGGATGAAGGTCTGTAAGGACTCGGCGAGTTGCATAGTCAACTCGGCGAGTCATATGAAGATGGTCATGAACTCATCGAGTTGATGAACAAACTCAGCGAGTCCGTTGAAGATTGCCTTGAACTCGGCGAGTCGTTCGAAGACTCGACGAGTCGGCCAGGGTTTCTCCCAATTCTTGGACACGTATGAACTCGACGAGTTAAAAGGGAACTCGACGAGCCAATCAAGGATTTCACGACTTCTCGAGTTCAGGAAGGACTCGACGAGTCGGTGAACTACACTCGACGAGTCGAGTCAACATGGACTGTTGACTTTGACTGTGGACTTTGACTTTGACCAAGAGTTGACCAGTTGACTTATGAGGGTCTTCTGGTAATTTGGAGATTTATGAAAATGGGTTTTATGGTAACTATAGGTGGTGGAGTTCGTGTTGGTGATCCGGGAGTTGAGCTTTTTAGTTTCCGACGACAGTTGCGAGGTGAGTTATCCTCACTATACTAAGGGGTCTAAGGCACCAAGGCCGGCCCATTAGATATGTTATACTAGTAGTGTTAGATGTTGATTATGAGTTAGTGTTGCATGCCAGTGGTTATGCCAGTTAGGTAGACCTGTAGGACTACCTATGATGTTATATGATTATTGCATGCTCAGTGGTTATGTGGTATGTTATATGTTATGTGGATGGGTTGAGGTTGTACTGCTCCGTGCGGTAAGCAACGGACCTTAGGATCATTCCAGTTACGGGCTAAAGGGAGTCTCGTACTGTGGGCTCGGGAGCATTCTATTTACGGGCTAAAGGGAGACTCGTACTGTGGGCTCGAGAGCATTCCAGTTACAGGCTAAAGGGAGACTCATACTGTGGACTCGGGAGCATTCCAGTTACGGGCTAAAGGGAGACTAGTACTGTGGGCTCAGGGGTAATCCAGTGTATAAAGCTGGGGACCCATTACATGTTGTTCAGTTTGTTATGATATGTTTATGTGGATTGTATGTGTATCGGTATTTTGGGGAAACTCACTAAGATCTCGGGCTTACAGTTTCAGTTTATTGTTTCAGGTACATCAGGGGATCGCGGCAAGACGAAGGCGTGATCGTACAGCTCCTCATGTTTTGTCTATGTTTCTGGGAAAACTCTGGTATTATACATTTTGAAAACAAAGTTGTAATGATTTTTAATGGTTTGAAATGTTTTTAAAAGTTTAAATTGGTTTGAATTTTTGGGTGTTACACAAAGTTCAAATTTTCGAGTTCAACCAGACATTAATAAGTATCCTGAACAGTTACAAATGTTGATTGTTGCTCTCAATCACTATGTTCTTTCCACTGTTATGTATTCTTCATTTCTGTAACCATGGCATGGTTATCACTGGCTATATCAACGACAGTGTTTAACAAGACGACGAAAGTGGTGACATTCCAACTGACGAATGAAAAAATGTACAAGATTACCAAGAGGCAGTTTGCACAAATCTTGAAGCTTCCGAATACAGGTCCGTTTTATGAAGTTACGATTGAACAGATCGTTCACATGTTCAATGAGATGGGTTATCAACCACCTCTCACTGGAATCAATCATTTTTGCAAGACTGCTTTGCCATGTGTCTGGAACTTCTTATTTGGGATTTTTCTACGATGTTTGAGTGGTCGTAGTTCAGGGCTTGATAAAGAAAAGTTGGAAGTATATACCATGATTGCAAGTCTTTACGATGATCTAAATGTTGACTACGTAACTCAATTGTGGGAAGAATTCGGTACAAGAATTTCTCATACCAATGTCATGAACGGTGTATCGTGTGTGAGGTATTGGAGCTTGATTTTAAGGGAAGTATATGGGAAAGAGGGAATTTTGGTACCATCCGAAGATGCAAAGGCGGAGTTTTCAACGTATCAGAATCCTAAGATTGTTACTGATGATCCAATTTTATTTCCAACTGTGGCTCACATTCCTGATGCCATGCTACGAAAAGTAGATCCTGTCAATACGGTTCTTATTCACTATTTGACAACTATTAACCCAGATGTTCAACTTGGGGTTTTGTTGCCAAAAGGGGTAGAAGGCACATCAAAGGTTGTTAAAGTCTCTAAGAAACCGAAGAAGCCTGAACAACCTAAACCTGTTCCTATGCAAGTAGAGAAGGAGGTTCCACAATCTGTTAAATAAAATGTTGAAAAAGAAATTCCTAAGGAGGTTGTTCCATCTAAGACATGTATTATGAAATGAACCAAGAAGCCTGCTCATCGACCTCGTCATTCTCCTGAACCACTAATTATTGAAGAAGCTTTTGATGAGCCACTTTCACCTAAAGAGGGATCTATTTCGAAGATACGGAAAATTCGCAAACCCGAACTTAACAGAAGGGGTGTGCGTGTTCGTGATGTTCCTGTTCCGGTATCACCAGCTTCGAAGAAACGCAAAGCTCATGAAGTAGTGAAAATATCAAGAAGAATAAGAAACAACTGGCTGATCCACTTGACGAAGTTGTAGTTGAAATGGATTTTGAAATGGAGGAGGTTCGAACCTCAGGCATCCCTGTGAACATATCTGATATGGGCACAAATATCAATATGAGTGAAAGGATGAAGCATAATGAAGCCCTTGGTATATCATTTGTTTAAACCTCTATTGTTCATACCTCACTTATTCTATCTTCTACCATCGAAACCACCCTCATTGATAATTCTACTTATTTACCACCATACTCTTCTCCAATCCCATCTTCATTACCTACTTTTACCATTTCACGAACTTTTTCCAATATCATGCATCAACCAATTACATCACTTTTCTCTTCCCAATATACTGAAGGAGAAAAGACAGTTCAAGAACATGAACCTGATGATGATGATATTATGGTATCCTTTGCATAAATTTTGTTCGATCCTAAAGAAGATAACATTCCTGATAACATGATCATGCCAGGGAAACAATTCAAAATTCTTAATTATAAGCTGAATTCGTTGTTACAAATTCAGGCTGATACAAGAGGTCGAAACACAGTTTGTGGGGCGGAAGTGGATATTATGCTTAAGTCACAAGAGAATCATCTTAAGATTGTTATGGAACAGATTGAGAAGCAACATGTTAAGATATTAAAGCATCATGTTTAAAATTTTCAATATGAAGTGACAAAGCTTAGTGACGTTGCAAAAGAACGTCATGCCCTTTTTGTTGAGCAAGTCAAGAAGGTGGCGGAGTCTGTCAATCTTAAAGTGGAAGAACTTAAGTCAGAGATGAAGAAAGAGGTGGCAAAGGTAGAGAAAAATTACTCTATTCTTATGGCAAGGTAGATGTTATTGCTGATGCGATAAAGAAGCTTGTGGAGTATAACACTTCGTTTTCTACCAAGCTCGATGCCAAAACTGAAACAGATTCTAAGGTGTTTGAAAAGCTATAGGAGTTTATGGGAAGTTTAAAAGAATCATTGTCGAAGCTCGATATGTCTCAATAAGTAGCTTTCTCTCAGGAGTCTATATCGAAGATGATTTCATCCATCGAATCCAACATAAAGACAGAGCTTGAACCCATTCTGAAGTTGGTTCTTTTAATGCCAACAATTGCCCCACCTACGAAACATGTGATGCAAAGGGCAGAAAAGGGGGTTGGCTCTTCGAAGGATCCTGATCAAGGTAAAGTTGTAGGGAATGTGATGTCCACTCAACTTTGAACATCACTTCCTATTTCTTTCACAACAACTTCTACTACAACAACTTCGAGGCCAATAACAAAAGGCATAATTATTGGAGAAGGTGTTGGGGGTTCAAGTTCAAGTTCGAAACCACCTCTTGCAAAAGTTGATAACGGTGACAGAGGGAAGGGTATTGAGATTAATCCTTCTGAAGAAGAAAAGAAAAGAAATATGGAGAAGGAAATCGAAAGGCAGTGTCAAATCAACAACATTATGAGACAATGACAAAGCGATCCACCAGGTTTGAACAAGGGTGATCCTAGTAAACAATAATGTTATGAAACAATCGAGCAAGTTGTTTCATCGGGAAAGATGCATGATTTTAGAAAATTTCCAAAGAAAGGTTATGAGATTGAAAAGTCTGACTTTAACCAACTGGATTTTACAATTAATCACATGATGTTCATCTCTGCTCTGTATAAGCTGGTTTATAGATTCGAAGATAAAGATGAGTATAAGAGATTGAAGTTAAGATTCCATGCTCTTTTGGGAAAGATTGAAGAAGAAGTTTGGTCTCCAGTCAGAATCGTCAAACTGTTGAACATATCAAGAGAAAGTTTGTTCGAAGGTTTGCTGCATATTTTTCGCTTCTATGTGGTAGAAGCGAATAATGTAGCATGTAACTTCTCGGTTGCAGATTTCCCCCTGATGAATCTTAATGATCTAATAAATGTGGCGAAGATATTAAGCATTGTTAATGTGTCGAAGCTTCAGGAAAACAACAAAGATGATTTCTTGTGTGGGTTTGCTCATATCAAAGTATTCATAGATAATTACTATGATTGCTTGGCAGTTCCAAATATCGAGTTTTCTATGGCGGTGAATAGAACTTCGAAGGTTCCTCAATCAATGCTGAAGGGGCAAGTTACTCTTAAAGATTATCTTGATGGGAAGATTGTTCATAAACCTTTTGGAGTTGTTTTTATCGGAAAGAACAAGAATGGAAATATGACCAAATTTCTATTTCAAGTTTGTGATGTGGAGAGGTACACGAACTCTCAGTATACGAGTCTTCTGGTTCGTCTTGGCAATTGTAAGAGGAATAATGCAGAAGATAAAGTTGAAATTCGTAAGACAATCATTTGGTATACGGAGGTTTGCAAGGTACTTCAACAGGCCATGAAAATGATGACGATATAGATTCGACACTTCTCACTAAGGGGGGGGGGTTGTAAGGGTCAAAATATGTAGTGAGGTGTCGAAGTACACTTATGTAACGCCCGCAGATCCGGGCTAGTCAATTTAGAGACGATGAGCATCAAAAATGAGTTTTTGATGGAAGATTATTTATAAGGATTAATATTAACCAAGTTGTAGTATATGTTACAAGGGTTCCGTACATATAAAGAACGCCGAAATCCGAGTTATAACGAACAAGTTATGGCCCTTCGAAGTTTTACGGCAAAACCGTCACGGCACCGGGAGACGTAAATAGTAAATTTACTGTAGAGGAATTTTTAGCCTTAGTGATCTAAACAAAATTTGTAGTATACATTAAACGGAGAACATACAAAAAAAGAACGCCCAAATCTGACTTCGTATGAGGAAGTTATGAATTTTCTAAGATTTGGCATAGCACTGCACGGCCCAAAACTCGAATTTTAGTTCGAGCGGTTTTTGGCCTACGCGACCTAAACGAGAGTTGAAGATCTCATTAATAGGAACTCAACGGTAAAAAGACAGACGAAAACGGAGTCCGTATGTAGAAGTTATGAATTTTACGCGGACATTTAACAGTATAATCTCCTCCTACTGTTAAATTTAAGATCGGTCGAGAATTAGCCGACGAAGTCTAAATGAAAGTTTTAGATCTTGTTTTTACCTACGCGTTGATATAAAGAAAGTCGAGAGTAGAGCTCGTATGTTAAAGATATGGACGAAACTTGGTCCCTACTCTTCGAGCGCGATAAATTCGATACCGTTTTGTAAATCTGAGACAGAATGAGAATTAGCTGATGGCGTCTAAATGAAAGTTGTAGTACTCATAAATACCAACGCGTGGATATAAAGAGCGTCAAAAATGGAGTTTGTAAGAACGAGTTACAAATTATAATAGCATATTTACGTATTAAAATAAAGTATAAATCATATATACGTACACATATATATACAAATGTATATATCATTAGAAAGGTATCGACGATGCGGTTATTATAAGACTAGTGTTGAGTACTTTCAACATTAGTTTAGTATAAATATCGTTAAATCTATTTAAAATAGTATTATGAAGGGGTGTTTAGTCGTTTATATAACTATAAGGTCATTAAGTAATTATGGATGGTAGTTTTTGTAAATTCAATTACTATAAATAAGAGGCTTGGGCTCTCATATTTCTTGCACCATTTTCTTGATTCAAGAGTCTTTCTCTTCTTATCCCCCGAGCATTTCGGTCCCTCGTGATTCGACTTCTCTTTCTGTAGTTTTAGTATAGTAAGGTGAGCGCTGAAGCGCTGCACAAATCTTTCTTAGAAAGATTCAGCGACGAAGTTCTGCCCCTGCAGAGTCCGACTCCTAGCTAAAACCCCCTTGTAAGTAAGTTATGCTTACCTATTTTAATATAGCTTATATTAAAAATTAGTATTGTTATTATGAACTTATAATAAATATTTGAGCTATTATTATGGCTTATATAAGTGTCGTTATAATATCTTTTTAACTAATCGCGGTACGGGAAATCTGGTTTAAAGGGCCGCATAGGGTTGTTAGATTTTAGAAGTGCTATATGCCAAAATGGTCCTGCCCTCCGGTGTTTTATGTCTGGCCCTGTTTGTACATAGTGGTTGGAAAGTATTGTTTAAACGCTTATATAATAATAATAATAATAATAATAATAATAATAATAATAAGACTAATAATTAGTCACGGTAAATATTAGACTAAAATCTAGTGGTAATATTACTAGGTTTCGTCGAAGGAAATTATTTTAAAGTAAACGAAGCACTGTCCGAGTACCGAGTCAACACCTTATCAAGTGAGTGCATAGTTACTTTCATCTTACACATAGATATGAAGTATTTAATATAAATTACGTGCTATGTGTGCATATTATCTGTGTTCTTAATATCTATGATGGATGAACGATTTATACATGTTTTAAATGATTTAAACTGTATATGTATTTTATATCTACAAAAATGTTGGGTAAAACATGGGTAGATGAAATAGTTGATGTGTGATAAAATGATAAGAGGCCTCAATGTTTAAGATGACCTAGCCATCTAGCGGAGTATAGATGACGACCACAGACTATTCTAGACGGTCAAGTGGAACACTAGTAGACTCGTAACTTGTAGGTGTTTTTGAACTACGTATTCACTAGGTATTTTTGAACTAAGTGTTCACCATATGTTTTGAACTAAGTGTTCACCATACGTTTTGAACTACGTGTTCACCAGATGTTTTGAACTACGTGTTCACCAGATGTTTTGAACTGCGTGTCCACCAGATGTACCCTCTTGTATAAACCCTGACGACTATGAGACTTAGTGCCTAAACCCTGGTGACTATGCGACTTAGTGCCTGTTGAGTAAATCCTGGCAACGATGGATTTCGTGGCGATTCCTTAGGATGATCCTTAGGAATGAATGAATGAGTAATAGCTGAATCTTAGGGTAGATTCTTAAAAGTAAAGAAGGTAATGGGGATGGGTAATTGGGTTGATTGTTTGATGTTTAACATAATAATTATATTATTGTGGGTTGAAAACCCTATGTACTCACCAGGTTTCCCAACCTGACCCACTCAAGCTTATTTGTATCACAGGTGTCGATATGAAGCTACTTTACACTGAGGGATTTAAAAGAGATGTAGATCACTAGTGTAAATGAATGTAAGTTCTGTTTATGCTTATGTTTCTGTATTGACGATGACATCCCAAATGTTTTAAAATGGATAAAAATAAATTCCTTCGGAAATGCTTTGATAACGTATTTATCATGTTTTACTGGGAACAAATTCCGCAACATTTTTATTAAAAGAAGTACTCTGATTTTTATAAAGCATAAACAAAATCGATATTTTCTGGCCGTGAAAAATGGGGATGTCACAACTTAGGCCTGGGTAGTGTCGATGTCGAAGTCCTTCACTTCGAATGTATGTATTACGTAAGGCAGTCTTAGTGGTCGAAGCTTAAACGTTTAGTCCTTATGTATTTATTTGTACGCGTCTATATCACCCTATAAATAAGGTAAGTATAGGAGTCGAGACTAAGATTTTAAGCTTTTGCGCTTTTTACTCTCCTGTGTTCTTGTACTTGTTCAGACGTGATAATTGAGCCAAACAGAATTTATTTACATCTGTGTTCTTTACGCATTATGTTCTCTATTTCATTCTTATTACTCGATTCAAACGAACTGCATGAAGAAAACAAATTGAGTTTGGGAGGACCCTTGGTGCTGATGTTGAAAGTGGTTGTTGTGACATCTCTATTTTCACGGCCAAAAAAGACAGATTTGTTTATGCTTATTTAAAAATCACAGTATCTTTTTTGAAGAATAATATTGTAGAATTTGTTCCCAGAAAAACACAATAATGATATTTTCAAAACATTTCCAAAGAAATGTATTTTTATTTATATTGAAACATTGGGATGTCGTCGTCAATACAAAAACATAACCATAACGAAATATTACAAGCATTATAGTAATTAAATTAGTTGCCTAATACTCCTTAAATCTCTCAGCAGAATGTATCTTTCATATAGCCAACTGTGATACAATAAACTGAGTTGGTGAGTTTGGGAAACTTGGTGAGTACATAGGGTTTTAAACCCACAATAATATAATTATTATGGATTTTTAGAGTACATTTGGTGACCACGTAGTTCAAAAACACCTACAGGTTGAGAGCATGCTAGTGTTCCACTGGACTGTTTAGAATAGTCCGTGTTTGTCATCTATACTCTCCTAAATGACTAGATGAACGTTAAATTCAGGGCTTCTCATCATCTTTCACCTCTTAACATCTATATGATCTTTCATCTCTTATTTTCCATATCATCTTTCATCTACCCATCTTTACCCAATATATTTATAGGTATAAAAATACATATACAGTTCAAATCAAGTAAAAATGTATAAACCGTTCATCTAGCATAGATATCAGGAACATAGATAATAAGCACATATAACATGTATTAATATTAAATATTTCATATCTATGTGTAAGATGATAGTAACTATGCACTACCTTGTTAAAGTGGTGATTCGAAATTCGGACAGCGCTTCACTTCTAATAATTGTCTTTTCCTTTGACGTAACCTAGTATCATTATCACTAAGTCTTAGTCTAATATTTATTGCGACAATTTATTAGTCTAGATTCATCATTAATTCAAAGTCTACTTCAAGATCTATCAAGTAAGGATCAGCTAGGCAGGACAGTTGGGAGGCAGGATCATTTCAGCGTATAGCTTTTCTGAAATCCAACAACCAAGACAACGTGACCATTATAGACACCTCTCCCGTAAGTAGATCAATCAGTATAGTGACTTGGAATTACTGATAAATCTTATTTATAGGTTCATAATAACGACTTATGACTATAAATACAAGTTACACTGAAAACAAAATAGTGTAGCTTAACTTACAGGCTTTTAATGAAAACCGGAACATTGCACCGGTAGAACTCCGATTCTATAGAACTTTTTTTCGTAGGCTTTTTGATGACATAGAGTTTATCTAGCACAACCTAAAACTAGGAGAAATCAAACAAGAAAGAAAGAAGAATTCTAGAGAGAGTTTAGAGGAACTGAGTAAGAAAATATGAAGAATTCATCCTTCATTTATAGGGGTCTGATCATAGAGTAGGCCCTAATTTTCGTCCATATCTTCCGCGTACGAGCTCCATTTTCTATGTTATTTATATCCATGTGCTGGTATTTACGAGTACTACAACTTTCAATTAGACCCCGTCGGGTAATTCTCATTCTATCTCAGATTTACAAATCAGTATCGAATTTATCGTGCTTGAATAGTAGGGACTAAGTTTCTTCCATATCTTTAACATATGAGCTCTATTCTCGACGTTCTTTATATCCACGTGTTGGTATTTACGAGTGCTACAACTTTCATTTAGACTCCATCTACTAATTCTCATTCTATCTCAGATTCACAAATATGTACCGAATTCATTGCGCTCGAAGAGTAGGGACTAAGTTTCGTCCATATCTTTCGCATACGAGCTCCGTTTTCCATTGTATTTTTATCATTGAACTTTTATTAATGAGATCTTCAATTCTCATTTAGATTGTTTTAGTTAAAAATCGACCTATCTAAAATTCGATTTCGAGTTGTACAATGCTACGCTAAATCTTAGAAAAATCATAACTTCCTCTAATGAATTCAGATTTGGACATTCTCTATATGCACGGTCTTGATTTAACGACTACTATGACTTTTGTTTAGATCACTAAGGATAAAGAGTAATTTATCAAAAATTTACTTTTTACGATACGCGGAGTCGTGCCGGTTTAATTGTGAAACTTCGACGGATCATAACTTCTTCGTTATAAGTCGGATTTTAGCGTTCTTTATATGTATGGAATCCTTGTGAGATATACTATAACTCTGGTTAAGATTATTTATTCTAAATCAACTTCTATCAAAAATTCATTTTTAACACTTATTATCTTTAAATTGACTAGCCCGAATCTACGCGTGTTACAATTATCTCCCCCTTAGGATGATTACGTCTCGGAATCATCAACAAAACGGGGCTTGTATAATGACTCCATAAGTTATCTTTTCATCATAGGTAATAACCGTTACTCTTTTGTCCTTTCAAATGAGTATCTATCTCGTGGACTACTTGACTGCTGGCGGTGCTCAATCTTGCACCCACTCTTTATCCTATGTTGGACTTTCAATCGTAACATTCGAGTTACAAAATTGGTCCTTAATGGAGGCTCCTGCTCCTTCTTAAACAGACTTAACTTAAGATAAGTTCTTTACTTTGATTATCATAACAGACCGATGGGTCATGTTTTAATGACCTCTCATCGTATTATGCAAGGCTTAGACTCAGGTCTCGTTGAGTCATATTCTAGAATGGAAGATACCTTTCTTCATGTTCTAATGTGATATAATCATGCTCTACCATGTAGCACTTCTCTATATAAGCTTCTTACCTTAACGACGATCACGATACTTCTATTGATCGCTTCGATTATCTTTTAGTTCAATCTTCTGGCTTAAGTCGGATACTACATTGATCTTGGTTCTATGAACCATATATAATTCTTATCTTAGTCGGACTTGATTTGATATGACCACTAGGGTCAAAATAACAATCATCTTCTTGGTCATTACCGAAACGATGGTAACGACAGACATGAACAAAATAGAATCAATTACCAGCGCCTTGGTAACGTTGTGAGTTTCCTTGATCCAAGTGTGGGTCCTTTGCTTCCGATAGTATAGGCCTCTACTACCTTTCACACTTACTCATACTTGTCCTAAGAATTTCCTCACAGTCCCCAAGTTCTTTATGTCCTAAAATCACAAAATGATTTAACACATACGAATGTGTCCAAATCATCTTAAAATTTTCCCTAGACTCTACTAGGACTTCTTCCATGCATATCTTCAACAATAATTATGCTTCAACTCGGTTGGTGGTGGAAACGTCAGACGATGGGACAACTTCAGGAATTACACCAACTGTTTTATCATCCCGCCAATCGCAGGTGTACTTCAGATGTACCGTACTCCTCTAGACGTACTATTATTTTATCAGACGTATTATAAAGGTAAGATACCAATCTTTGGATATCTTCTGATAGGTATCATTTTCTATCGTAATCCTTCTCATTTCCTCCATTTGCTCTGTCCGCTATGAGTCCTTATCATGTCATTTTGTATATCGAAGCAGACGTTCAGTGTACCGACGAGAAAATAGATAGATAAGGTTTAGACGTTTAATCCTCCTTATTACTCCAAAAATTTACATGCCAATTCTAATACCGTAAGTAGATCAATCAGTATAATGACTTGGAGTTACTGATAAATCTTATTTATAGGTTCATAATAACGACTTATGATTATAAATACAAGTTACACTGAAAACAGAATAGTGTAGCTTAACCTACAGGCTTTTAACGAAAACCGGGAAATTGCACGGGTAGAACTCTGACTCTAAAAACTTCTTTTCGACGGCTTTTTGATGACTCAGAGTTTCTCTATAACAACCTAACACTAGGAGAAATCAAAAAAGAAAGAAAGAAGAATTCTAGAGAGAGTTTAGAGGAATTGAGTAAGAAAGTATGAAGAATTCATCCTCTATTTATAGGGGTTTGATCATAGAGAATTCCCTTAGTTTCGTCCATATCTTACACGTACAGCTCCGTTTTCTACGTTCTTTATATCTATACGTTGGTATTTACGAGTACTACAGCTTCCATTTAGACAATGTCGGCTAATTCTCATTCTATCTCAGATTTACAAATCTGTATCGAATTTATCGCGCTCAAAGAGTAAGGACTAAGTTTCATCCATATATTTAGCATACGAGCTGTATTCTCAACGTTCTTTATATCCACGTGTTGGTATTTACGAGTGCTATAACTTTCATTTAGACTTCATCTGCTAATTCTCATTTGTAATGCTTTGTTCTAAACCATCACCCATTTGGGTGTAGGTGATGAAATGTAGATGGTTCGGGCATTCAGAATTGGTTTTGGTGCCAAGGGGTATTTTGGTAAATTGGCAGCGGGATTTTATGGAAATTGGATTTTGTGTTCGGGGAACTTTAAGTCAAGTATGAGTTGATAACAATGTAGAGCTTCTCGATACCTTTTCATGGATATAAGGATGATCGGAATCGAAGTTGTATCAAAGAAGTTATGGCCTTCAGAATGAATTGGGGTTTGAGCAAAGACCCTAGTACGTGGGGCGTACTGATGCGAGGGGGGTTATGCCATGTGTAGTGGAGTGTACGCTTAACGTACTTCGAAGATGGGATTGAGTTGCGAGACCGCGTACGCTGGGCGTATGATGGTGAGTAATAAACCATAATATTTCATTTTGTACCCTATATAAACTTTATGTAAGTCCCTATGGTTCATTTCTAATCTAGCCTCCACACCCTAAAAACCCTAAATAGACCTTGTAGCCTCTTGGTAGTGATCTTGAGCTATTGGAAGGCTTTGGTGCACATTTTTCCCTTAGGAAGGAAAGAACAGAAACTTAAAGTTGTTTGGCTTCGTGGAGAGGCTTTAGATCCATAATCATCATCTTTTAGGGAAGATTTTTGAGGTATCAAGTTTGCATCTTGGCTTGTATATGTCTACATCTCTTATTGGTTAGTTTGTTGTGATTTTGGTTTCCTTTTCGGGTGTATAAATGAGTTGGGTTGTTTAAAGGCTTGTTCTTCCGGATCTGAGTTTGTTTTGGTATCCTTGAGCATAAAGGTGCAAGATTTATGTGAATAACGGTGTGATGCATGCTTTAAGTCATCTATTAAGTCCCTTTTTAAGCTTAAGAGCTTCCTTTAGTCATGTATGGATGTAACGCCCCGATTCCCGGGTATTGTTTAAACAAGAATTTAATTGGTTTCAAGGCCTACTCGACGAGTTGGTTGCCCTACTCGTCGAGTAGCAACGGGTTTGTACGCGTATTTAGTGACCTACTCGCCGAGTCCATAAAGGGACTCGACGAGTAGGAGCTGGCAGAGGAAAACCCTAAATCCTTTCACCCTATTTAAGGAAGCATAAGCCTCCTTTGGCCTCTTTACAGTCTTTGAGAGCTCAGTGAAACTCTAATTCGTGTGGTACTCTTCTTGGTGTGATTTAAGCCTTGGAAAGAAGGTTGGCTAGGAGGGAAAAGCTTGAAAAGCAAAGGAGTTGAAGCAAGGAAGGTGTGGGAACCAGAACTTACCTCAGCTAGCATCTTCTGGAGGTATCAAGTTGCAATCTTTACTTCCCTTTCCTTCTAGATCTCTTTTCTTTTGGTTGAGTTTTAGGGTTTTATGGATTTTGAGTTGATATGAGGAGCTATGGGCTAGATCTGAAGTTGTAACTTCAGATCTGAACCTTTCCTAAGTCCTAGAGTCATAAAGTTGCGGGTTTGGGAGTGATTGAGACCCTCCTTGTGCATGAAACCCCATTAAGAGCTTAGAAATGCCATTAAGAGCCTTGTTAGCCATGCATACACGTAAAGTTTGCAACTTTACGTGAAAAGCATGCTCTAGAAGCTTGGATCTGTAATTTGGAGCCATTGTATGGCTTAAATGAGTCTGTATGGCTTAAGGGCTGAAGGAACTCGGCGAGTCGCAAGGTTGACTTGACGAGTCGTATGAAGATGGCCTTGAACTCGACGAGTTAGATGAGCAGCTCGGCTAGTCCGATGAAGATTGCCTTAGACTCGACGAGTTGTATAAACAATTCGGCGAGTCGGATGAGTTTTCTGCAGAATATGTATGCGTGTGTAACCGTCGAGTTGCAAGAAGGAAACTCGACGGGTGGCCTTAAGGTTTGATCAAGAATCGGAGGAACTCGACGAGTCACCTCGATGACGCGGCGAGTTGGAAAGTGCTTCAAGGAACTCGGCGAGTAGCCGAGGCTACTCGGCGAGTTAAGGTCAACATGGACTGTTGACCTTGACTGAGGACTTTGACTTTGACCAGTGGTTGACTAGTGGGTTATGAAGTATCTTGAAGGGTTGAGAACTTATGGGTATGATTATACTATGGTAATAGGTGGTGGAGTTTGTGGCAGTGATCCGAGGGTTGAAGTTTATCTACCGAGTCGACATCTGCAAGGTGAGTTATCCTCACTATATCGATAGGGTCTAAGGCACCAAGTCCGGCCCTTTAGTTGTTATCGTTATGGTATGCTACATGTGGATATGATATGTTAGTGACCTAGTAGGTCAGTGCTCTAGTTATGAGAGATTACTATGTTTGGTAATCAGTGAGATAGATATGTTTGATGTTTGTATATGCTAGTACTTGTTAGTTATGCGCACATGGTTATTTTGCTTGTTACTTGGGTTGAGGCGGTCCTGCTTTGTGCTGAGGGCCAACACACCCTATGAGCGGTCCGGGAAGACTGTAGGCCCACGTGGCGGTCCGGTCATGCCGAAGGCTAGGTATAGATTCAGTTGGACTGTAGGCCCTGTAGGGCGGTCCAGTCAGGCCGATGGCCAAGTATGCATGTTGATTGATTGATAATTTCGGATATGGTATTATCAGTGTGGTATTGGCATTTTTGGGGGTAGCTCACTAAGCCCTTGGGCTTACAGTTTCCAATTATTGTTTCAGGTACTTCAGGAGATCGTGGCAAGGCGAAGGCGTGACCGTACCGCTCCTCATCCTTATGATCTGTTTTTGGGACACTCTGATGAATAATGATTTGAAAACAATTTGTAAACAAATACTATTTGGGTTTTAATTGTGATTGGGAAAGTTTAAATTTGGCATAAATTTTATGGATGTTACAAGTTGGTATCAGAGCCTTGGTTTGAGCGAATTGGAGGAACACTTGTGTGAATCCAGTCTCAAATCAAGGAGATTTTCGGAAAGTAAAATTTTTAAAATGGTTTTCAAAGTAAAGGATGGAGGATGCAGAGGGTACGATCAGCCGGAACCTGTAAGTAAACCCTAAAATACCATACAGTTATTTGATATTTTGATATGTTAGAACAGCATGCTAGTGCTAGGCTAGGTATCTTCAGGAATCGCATGATAGACTTGCCTGATTATATGATGCCCATTAGCCTAGGGTTTCTTGTATATGGAATTGACATCATGACTGTAGATGTTTAGTGTATGCGTCACGGCTGTGCATAATAAAGACCTCATAGCCTGAGAATGTTGATTCGGCCTTCGGGTAGGATGGGACATTCGAAAGTCTATTGGGTCCAGCGTTATGTGCAGTTAGCATACACTAGCACTGCAGGGGATGATGAAAGTTTCATGGATGTGTGAGTTGTGAGAAGCGGTAAGACCCATTGCGAGATAGTTGATATTCCTCTAGGGGTGGGGGTTGAGCGCATTTTATGTTGATGCTAGTGTTAGGGTGTTGTGGTGATACTTGACACAAATATGGGTAGGTGTGGAAGGTAGTATGGGCCCGTACTACTGAAAGCACATTACCCATACGCGTAGCAAGGAAGTCACAACCTCAAGGGTTTGTGGGTTTTGGTCTCCCGGTATTATGTTATTTATCTGATGGATTGAGTATATCTTTCAGTATGGTGGTGACGAGACGTTTTGCTGCTGGACCCGGATCAGGATCAGGGTCCGGATCGGGGTCAGGGTCGGGAGACGGAGGGTCGGAGGTGCCGGTAGCACCTGAGCCCGTGGTACAGATAGGGACAGAGGAGTTGGATGCCAGGATCCGGGAGATTATGCACGACGAGATTTCTGCAGCGTTCCGAGCGCAACTGCCAGAGATGTTTGGGTCGATTAAGACCGCGATGGTCGAGTACTTTGATGAGCGATATGCAGCTCTAGCAGAGACAGCTGCCGCTGCAGCCACTTCGGCTGTAACTGCGGCAGGGGTTGGAGGAGGAGCCGGCAGGGCTTTCCAGTACCGGGACTTCGATAACACGAAGCCCCCGACGTTTGATGGTATGCAGGATGCGATTAGGGCTATGAGGTGGTTATCTGACGTGGAGGGATGTTTCTTCACGTGTTCATGTCCTGTTGACCATAAGGTCAGGTGTGCCCTGAACCTGCTGAGGCTTGGGGCAAAGGACTGGTGGAGATTGTCGACAGGGTCGTACACTGATGATCAGCGAGCTGCTGTTACTTGGGAGTAGTTTCGGGATATGTTCCGCACCCGCTACATTCCACGCGTTGAGCGGGAACGACTTGCTCAGGAGTTTTTGACATTGAGACAGGATGGGGAGTCAGTGATGAAGGTCACTCGTATGTTCATGGAGAGGGCTATGTTCTGCCCGGAGTTTGCTTCAGAGCAGTCTCAGATGACTCGTTATCTGAGTATGCTCAAGACTGATATTCGACAGTTTGTTGCTACGCAACGTTGTGAGACTCTTTTGGATCTTCAGGAAGCCGCGAGGCGGCGCGAGTTAGAGATAGAGCTGCAGTTGAAGGAGCAGCATTAGGTTCCGGCACAGTCGCAGCCGGAACCTAAGCGGTCCAAGACCGCTGATACTCGGACCGGGGGTCAGTAGAGCCGCACTTGTGGAAAGTGTGGCAGGGGTCATTCAGGGATTTTTCGGGCAGGAGGTGGTTGCCACAAATATGGCAAGGAGGGGCACTATGCCAGGGACTGTCGCCAGTCCGCCCCTCCAGCAGATATGAGGATTTGTTATCATTGTCATCAGGTTGGTCACATGAAGACCAACTGCCCGCAGCTAGCCGCCAAGCCGGCGCAGGGTCCCGCGCCAGCTACTGTGAGGATTGGAGATGGGAGGCCAGTCAAGGTGGAGCCTCCGAAGGCTCAGGGTCGCGCCTTCCAGCTCACGGCCGAGGAGGCCTAGGCAGCACCAGATGTGGTTGCTGGTACGTTTCTTTTCTCTGTCTCGGTTATTGTATTTGTGTTATGCTTATTGGTTGTACCTGTGATTAGGTACGTTTTTAGTGAATTCTTTGCCTGCTTTGGTTTTATTTGACTTGGGGGCGAGTCGGTCGTTCGTATCTCAGGCTTTCAGTAGAGGGTTTAGTGTGCCGGTAGATGAGTTTGAGTATCCGTTGCGAGTTTCGATCGCCAACAAGCACGGGGTTTCTGCTTCTTCGGTCTACCGGGGATGCGAGTTGAAGATTTTGCGGGGTTCCCTTCCCGATAGATTTGATTCCTATTCCCATGGGGGAAGTTTGCGTGATCGTGGGGATGGATTGGCTTAGTTGATTTGGCGCCATGATCGACTGTGAGGGACAGCGAGTAGTAGTTCGAACCCCAAGTGGGGGAGAACTAGTGGTATATGGTGAGGGCACCAGAGTAGGATCAGGGTTTTGTTCGGCCGCCAGGGCTCGGCAGCACATTCAGCACGGATGTGCAGGTTATTTAGCGAGTGTGGTGGACACGCGGGTCAGGGATCAAACTTCGGTTTCAGAGGTCCCGGTGGTTAGAGATTTTGCTGACGTGTTTCCAGAGGAGTTACCTGGAGTGCCTCCGGAGAGGCAGGTGGAGTTCAGGATTGATCTCGTGCCGGGTGCGGCCCCTATCGCTAAGGCGCCGTACCGACTGGCACCGCCAGAGATGCAGGAGTTGTCATCTCAGTTGCAGGAGCTGCTGGGTAAGCAGTTTATTCGTCCGAGTAGTTCCCCATGGGGAGCGTCGATCCTCTTCGTCAGGAAGAAGGACAGTTCGCACAGGATTTGCATCAACTACAGGGAGTTGAACAAGCTGACGGTGAAGAACCGTTATCCACTCCCAAGGATAGATGATCTTTTCGATCAGCTGCAGGGTGCATCTTGGTTTTCCAAGATCGACTTGAGATCTGGGTATCACCAGGTCAGGGTGAGGGAGGAAGACGTGGAGAAGACCGCGTTTCAGACTCGTTATGGTCATGACGAGTTCGTGGTGATGCCGTTTGGGCTCACCAACGCACCAACAATATTCATGGATTTGATGAATCGAGTCTGCAGACCGATGCTTGATCGCTCGGTCATTGTGTTCATAGATGATATCTTGGTGTATTCCAAGACCCGAGAGCAGCACGCGGAGCACCTCAGGGAGCTGCTGGAGGTTCTACGACGAGAACGACTGTATGCAAAGTTCTCGAAGTGTGAGTTTTGGCTACGAGAGGTCCAGTTCCTCGGACATCTCGTTAACCAGGAGGGGATTTTGGTCGACCCGGCCAAAATCGAGGTGGTTATGCAGTGGGAGATTCCGAAATCTCCCTCCGACATCAGGAGTTTCTTGGGATTAGCAGGGTACTACCGGAGATTAATTCGAGATTTTTCCAAGGTTGCAGTACCTCTCACTCGTCTAACGAGGAAGTGGGTGGATTTCCGGTGGGGCCCTGAGCAGCAGGGGGCGTTTGAGACCCTCCGGCGATGTTTGTGTGAGGCGCCAGTGTTGACGCTCCCTGAGGGAGTCGAGGATTTCGTAGTGTTTTGTGATGCGTCCATCACAGGTCTGGGGGCGGTCCTCATGTAGAGGGACGGGTGATAGTCTATGCATCGCGACAGATGAAGCCGCATGAGGAGAGATACCCCACACACGATCTTGAGTTGGGAGCGGTGGTTTTCGCTCTCAAGAATTGGAGGCATTATCTGTACGGGGTCCGATGTACCACATAGACGGATCACAAGAGTTTGAGGCACATCATGGATCAGCCGAACCTGAATATGAGACAGTGCATGTGGCTAGATGTAGTCAAGGACTATGATTATGAGATCCTTTACCATCCTGGTAAAGCGAATGTGGTTGCGGACGCTTTGAGCCGCAAGTCGGCTGGGTCTTCTACCATGGCAAGGTGTATGAGGATAACAGTGGATTCCCCGCTGGTGAGCTTGATTAGGGATGCTCAGGTCGAGGGCATGAGACCAGAGAACTGGAAGACGGAGCGGATTAAGGGCGAGAACGCCCAGTTTGTTCAGGATAGCCGCAGATTATTGACCCGACACGGTCGGGTTTGGGTTCCGATGTCCGGAGGGGTCCGACAGACAGTGATGGAGGAGGCTCATAAGTCTCACTTTTCTATACACCTGGGGGCCACCAAGATGTACCGGGATTTGAGTTTGAGCTACTGGTGGCCGTGCATAAAGCGAGAAATCGCTTGGTACGTCGAGAGGTGCTTGACTTGTAGGATGGTCAAGGCCGAGCACCAGAGGCCACATGGGAAACTGCAGCCCCTGGAGATTCCCATGTGGAAATGGGAACAGATCAGGATGGACTTTATTACCAAGTTGCCGAGAACGGCGAAGGGGCTTGATGCTATATGGGTCATCGTGGATTGATTGACCAAGAGTGCCCATTTCTTGGCCATACGGGAGAGTTCGTCGGCCGAGAAACTGGCCGATATGTACGTCAGCGAGATTGTCTCTCGCCATGGGGTTCCAGTGTCCATTGTCTCCGATCGGGATGTCAGGTTTACTTCCCGTTTTTGGCAGAAGTTCCACGAGGAACTGGGTACGCGGCTGCACTTTAGTACAGCTTTCCATCCGCAGACCGACGGTCAGAGCGAGTGGATCATTCAGACCCTCGAGGATATGTTGAGGGCGTGTGTTATTGATTTCGGTGGGAGCTGGGATTCTCACCTACCGCTGGCAGACTTCGCCTACAACAACAGCTATCATTCCAGTATTGGCGCCGCACCTTTTGAGCTATTGTATGGTCGGAGATGTAGAACCCCGGTCTGTTGGGGTGAAGTTGGACACAGAGTGATGGGACGGACGGAGGTAGTCTTACAGACTACCGAAAAGATCCAGCAGATCAGACAGCGGCTACAGACTGCTCAGAGTCGGCAAAAGAGTTACGCTGATAGACGCCGATCGGATTTAGAGTTTCAGGTTGGTGACATGGTACTTCTGAAGGTCTCGCCCTGGAAGGGTGTGATCCACTTCAAGCAGAGGGGAAAATTAGGTCCCCGTTATATTGGGCCATTCAGGATTATTGCCAGGGTTGGCAAGGTGGCTTATAGGCTTGAGCTACCGGAGGAGCTCAGCCGAATTCATAGCACATTCCATGTTTCGCAATTGCGGAAGTGTTTATGGACCAGGAGGCAGTGGTATCGATGGATGATATTCAGGTCGATGAGCGCCTGAATTACGTGGAGAGGCCTGTAGCCATCTTTGAAAGGAAGAAGAAGATTTTGCGGAATAAAGAGATACCTTTGGTAAAAGTGCAGTGGGAGCATCGGAGAGGATCCGAGTGGACGTGGGAGCTGGAGGCAGAAATGCGGGAGCATTACCCGACATTTTTTATTCCAGCGGACTTCGAGGGCGAAGTCTAGTTCAAGTGGGGGAGAATTGTAATTCCCCGATTCCCAGGTATTGTTTAAACAAGAATTTAATTGGTTTCAAGGCCTACTCGACGAGTTGGTTGCCCTACTCGTCGAGTAGCAACGGGTTTGCACGCGTATTTAGTGACCTACTCGCCGAGTCCATAAAGGGACTTGACGAGTAGGAGCTGGCTGAGGAAAACCCTAAATCCCGGGGTTTTGCACCCTATTTAAGGAAGCATAAGCCTCCTTTGGCCTCTTTACAGTCTTTGAGAGCTCAGTGAAACCCTAATTCATGTGGTACTCTTCTTGGTGTGATTTAAGCCTTGGAAAGAAGGTTGGCTAGGAGGGAAAAGCTTGAAGAGCAAAGGAGTTAAAGCAAGGAAGGTGTGGGAAGCAGAACTTATCTCAGATAGCATCTTCTGGAGGTATCAAGTTGCAATCTTCACTTCCCTTTCCTTCTAGATCTCTTTTCTTTTGGTTGAGTTTTAGGGTTTTATGGATTTTGAGTTGATATGGGGAGCTATGGGCTAGATCTGAAGTTGTAACTTCAGATCTTGACCCTTCCTAAGTCCTAGAGTCATAAAGTTGCGGGTTTGGGAGTGATTGAGACCCTCCTTGTGAATGAAACCCCATTAAGAACTTAGAATTGCCATTAAGAGCCTTGTTAGCCATGCATACACGTAAAGTTTGCAACTTTACGTGAAAAGCATGCTCTAGAAGCTTGGATCTGTAATTTGGAGCCATTGCATGGCTTAAATGAGTCTGTATGGCTTAAGGGCTGAAGGAACTCGGCGAGTCGCAAGGTTGACTCGGTGAGTCGTATGAAGATGGCCTTGAACTCGACGAGTTGGATGAGCAACTCGGCGAGTCCGATGAAGATTGCCTTAGACTCTACGAGTTGTATGAACAGTTCGGCGAGTCGAATGAGTTTTCTCCAGAATATGTATGCGTGTGTAACCGTCGAGTTGCAAGAAGGAAACTCGATGGGTGGCCTTAAGGTTTGATCAAGAATCGGAGGAACTGGACGAGTCACCTCGATGACTCGACGAGTTGGAAAGTGCTTCAAGGAACTCGGCGAGTAGCCGAGGGTACTCGGCGAGTTAAGGTCAACATGGACTGTTGACCTTGACTGATGACTTTGACTTTGACCAGGGGTTGACTAGTGGGTTATGAAGTACCTTGAAGGGTTGAGAACTTATGGGTTTGATTTGATGGGTTTTAAGCATAAGAACAATCCTATGTCCTGGGTTTTAAGCATACAAACCCTAATGCTTGGATCTAGGTTTCTTTATTGTATATGCAATGAATCCAAGACTTACAAACCCTAGATCTATCAAATAAGAACTGAAATAAGGGTTTAGTAATTACCTTTGATTGTTATATAGCAATAACAATCAATCCTTGCTTTGATTGGCTTCAGAAAGCTTAGTGCCTCAAATGCTGCACCTCTAATGGAGTCACAAACACCACTAAGCAACTTGGATGAAGAGGGAGGAGAGAGGATGCACCAAAAACGGCTGGAAACCCTAGAGGAACACTTAGCCACGTTTTTGGGACAGAGGAGTCCTATATATACTTGTAGGCTATTAGGGTTTACAACTAGGAAACTCTAATCTAACTGCTTAAGCCCTAAGCAGCCCATGGATCCCTTCTGGAACATGCCTCGGACGATTTCTAATGGGCTTCCCCTTAGAATTCGTCCAACCTATTATTCCAAGGTGATCCATAGCCCAATTATATAATTATCTTATAATTACACAACAAGTCCCTTAAGTTTAATTAATCTCTTTTAGCCACAAAATTAAATCTTAATTAATTATTGACTAATATTAATTAAACTATATGATTTCTCCTTTAATATATTATTCTTATAATATATTAATAAATCATAATTAAACCTTTCTCTCCTTAATTCATCCTACATATTGCTATGGTGAAGGCAACCCAAAAGGACCATGCTCATAATCGGGTCAAGTACATACCAAAATAGTTATCGACTTAGACACTAATCCAACAGTCTCCCACTTGGATAAGTCTAATAACTATTCTGCGTATGACTTCAGAACCTGATCAGCAATCGTAGTTTCCAAAAGTCGCTGTCGACTCTGATCTTATCAGATACGCGTGTCCTTTAGATAAGGGATTATATATTCCTCCATTCTACAAGATATCGTATAGACATGAGACATGGATTGAAATCATTCTCTCAGTCTATGTGTCATTTCTCGATTTCCGATTTATGACGAATGACTAATTGAACGAATCAAATCAGTCCTGGCCCGACCGAGCTCTTTCCTTTGTCATCACTAAATCATCGAGGGGCCCACATATATCGCTTTTATCCCACTTTGGGTAAAAGGAATGGATAAACTTTGACTCAAATGTTTGCTTGCACCTACTAATCGAATCACACACAACAATAAGTTTTATAACGCCAAGTTACTGGTGCGTTTACTTATCATCAATGTGCAACCGACCAGCAAATAACAACTCACACGTCTCGGTTTCAAGAATATACAATGTTATCGTCTCACCAATCATCCGTGATAAAACCATGAAGTGACTCAAGTGAGCGTGGGTTTAATCCAATACTTTAATCTTATCAAAGCACTCATGAACTCTGCAGCAAACTTGTGCTATGTCTAAACACTTTAGACAATCTACAGACAGATTCATGATAGTCTTCCTTCATACTTACTTCCAACGTATGACCGACTGTGGAGGTTCGAATAACCCAGTTATTCTGGAAGTCAAAACATGCAAAGTGAAACGTAATAATAATATTAATCCTATGTGGTCCCAAAACTTTTGAGCGTAAATAAAAACAATTTTATTTAAACACCATATTGATTACTCATTATTCATTGCTTACTGTTTCAGAAAATCAACTTATTACTCCAATTATGACCACAATTGTCCCATGCTCCAAGCATACACACTTTGGTTTCCTATGGTCCATACTTTGTGAAATAGATCAATTGAAAACTTTTCCAATGAAACTCATTTCACAATCCCCAATATTTATTATTAGTATAAGAATACCAAATTCTTGCCACTTTTAGAATATATCAGATTCTAACATTTTATGCAATGATTCTTTCGTAATGTCATAGAACAAAAGTCACCAAGACCCGGCTAATGAAATTACATGGTATTCTATCGGAAATTGTTACAAGACAATTCCATAGACGTGAAGTCTCACATTCAAAGTACATTCCTTTGAACATCCTTCTCGCATAAAAGTTTCTAATCTAGACATATTTCTTAATATCCAACTCCCATTAATGGAAACATTTCCATATTTGCCATATGACAACTCATTCTTAATAGAATCTTATCTATTCATAATAATGTCAATATAGTCCATCCAGTACTATACTTCCAACTACTCACAAGCGACAAATCCTCAGTGAACCTCAGATCGTCCTTTGATAGTTGTTTAATTAATTTAGTCAAAACCAGTTCTAGTCCCTTTTCCCTCTTAATGCCCTAGGCATTTGGAAAATTTTAGAATGGTCAAATATTATAGCATATGCAATCGATCCTATACCCGAAGCGTATTGGACACGATGCATAATGTCTCACATAAAGACGTGATACTTTATCAGCCTTCTGCCATAATATTTTATGTGCCCTGTTCCCACAATTCGAACTATGAAGAGGGATGCTGTAATCATAATCGATTTTTGAGAATGCACTATGTATCCTTGACTAAATTTATTAACATTTCTCAATCTAAGCTTTAGAATTTTGAAACGAAGTATAATATTTTATCCCTTAATTATAGCAAAACAACTTTTCAACCCTTGCAACTTTGCAAAATGAATCTTTGTTTTCTATAATTAATATTGCTAACTTGCAATACTTACCATAATAATCATGCTCCCACTAACATGATGATTATTTTCTTACCAGCATAACACTTATGCTCCCACTAGCTTTGACATGTATTCAGAAAACAATTGAACTTCTAGAAAACAATGCTTATTGAATTCCTTAAGTTCATATTTCTAATACCTAATGCTTTGATAAGCCTTTATCTAAGCTTTTTAAGCTCATACACCTTTGCCTTAGATAGCTCACATGTGTGTCTAAACAATTCAAAATTTATGTTACTAAGTCCCAAATGTTCAGATCAATTGCCAAATCTCACAGTTCGAACTATGAAAAGGGATGCCGTAATCATAATCGAATTTGAGAGTACAATTTTCACAATTGCTATCTTCTTAAAATCTCTCTTAGTGAAAGCATTTCCTCACAATCATTTTCATGAAGGAGGGAAACCTTATGACACTTAGGTTTTATGATGTATGTGTTCCTATCCATGCGAATTTGTCAAAACGAAAGTTTGCGACAAATCCAAAAACATATGGACTGAACTTGTTCAATCTTGATTTCTTGCCTCATGGTAACACGAGTGCCCACCATGTCTTCCAAGTGGTTTAGCAACTCACCCTTACATATCAATGTACTTTCCATTGATCAAGGTGCTTTGTCTTTATGCATTCAAATGAGAACTCATAGAACTCACATACATATTTAGCTTAATTGGAATGGCACAGAAACAAATAATATCAACACGATAGGTTATAAACCTCAAGTCGTGCGCTAATGATGATTAACTAGGTTTACTTTTGATTTGTTCTTGAAACTTTTCAAGACCATTAAGACTCCCACTGACTCCTTGACATATAGGGTTCTCTTGTCAAGAAACATTCATTGACAAAACAAATATTCAAGAGTTAGTGTAGTTTTTATCAAGACTATCACTTCACATAATTGGTTCTAGTTGGTCTTTGTCTTATCCAAGACATCACAACTTACCAATCTCAAATGTGCAGGAATAAGAAAACTTTTCCAAATTCCACATTTGACGAGTGTTATAAACCTACTTAAGACTTGTCACTCAAGTCACAATCTTGACTCTAAGACTTGATATTGGAACGAAGTATGATTGACTTATTGATTTTAACTATTTCCATAATTCTCGATTCCTCTTCTTACACATGTAAATGCACTAAGACTCACTTAGAGGACCAATTGAGAAATAGTTATTAATCATTAAGACTTATCATAAAACACAATAAAAGGTGCTCTCCCTTCTTCTTAGAATAGAGAAACTTTTATCTTTCTGCCTACTTGATTCTTCTTATTCGTTCTGCTATTGATTGAAACTCTTTCGCTCAACTCAGAATTATACTTAATCTTATAAGTATAACCATATTTACTAAACTTTAGTAAATCATGACGAATATTTTTATCACTCTTGTGGTGGACTTAATCAACGCACAACCTAGTGTACTCGATCTCCTGGTCCTTCTCTTGACACTTTGCCAAAGAATTAGTCTAATTTCTAAAATATGAAGTTTCTCATTTATCACGCAACCAAGTTGTATGATTCTAAGTTTCTGTCCAATTGAAACTTGGGCGATGAGAATCTTCCTTTATTTGGCAAATCCTCGACATTTCACAAATAACATAATCAAGAATCACATCCAATTCAACGTTGCTAACATTAGAAATACATAAACATCCATTTTCACATATGCCATTGCAAGGATAAATAAATAGGACGAAATCAAAATTCATTTTATTGCGGAAAAACTTGTCCTTACAATGCAATTCAAATGAAAACTATGCTATTTCAATTTCTAAGCAATCTATTCTGACTCTAAAGTAGTAGTTCAAAAATCTGATCTTCAAGCAATGCGATCGAAATCCATTTCTTCACGATCAGATTCAGCTTACTTCTTCCCTTAAGCTTCCTCTCTATTCTTCGATCCTACAAAACATCAAAATGTAATCTTATCACATCATGTATTAAAAATCAACGAATAGGAACTTATAGAGTTAGTTATTGGATTTTACCTGAAGTAGAGCCATACGTCTTGACTCTCCCATCTCTTAGATCTCTCAGGTAAACAGGGCAGCTTCGTCTCCAATGCCCCTTCTCTTGGCAGTAGAAGAAGATGGACTCTTTTGGAATGGCACAAGGAACTATCTCAGAATTTACCTTTTCTGGATTTCCAATGTCACCATTTTCAATGTCCATTGAAGTTTGGGAGTTTGATTTGCCAGGCAAATTTGCTCGATCAGCACACCAAATCATTTCTGATTCAGCAGCTATAAGCAAATAGGTCAAATCAATGAGGGTCACGTTATGGTCCATCATATAGTACTCTCTAACGAACTCACTATATGATTCAGGAAGTGACTGAAGAACCCAGTCAACAGCCAATATTTCTGAGATATCGACACCCATCATCCTTAACCTATCAATGTGTGACTTCATCTCTAAGACATGTGTACACACAGGTTTCCCATCTTCGTGTTTACTTGCCAAAAGGGCTTGAGTGAGCTTGAACTTTTCAAGCCTTTGAACTTGTGGGTTAGGGAGAATAATTGGAGGAGGTGGAGGAAGTGAAGCATGACTCTCATTTTCTTAATCGTATCGTGGAACGTCATCTTCATTTGGAAATCTTGTTCCAAGGGACTTGGGAAGACCATTGTAAGATTTAGACATCTACAAAACGGGAGAAAAATTCAAGTTAGTTGATAAGAATCCTTGATGTAACACCCAAATGAAACATCAAGGCTAGGATCCAACACAACATTCTACAACCTAGAAGAGGGATGACGTAATATAGTTGCAGAATATTTGAAGGTAGGTAAATGACGATTTACCAATTCCCACCATGAAAAACGAAAAAGAAATTTAAGTTTTAAATGAATTGAAACTCCTAGATCTTTTGAGATTCATTGAACTTTTCAATGGCATGTTTAATCTCGATTATGCCCTTCTATTTGTGACTGGGATGCCGAGGATCACAAACAAGGTGTGAATAACCATACGAATCACGTGGTGCACCCAATTGCTACTATCACCTAATCAATGTGTCGGTTAGCCACACACGCTCCATTGATCTATGATAAACATCGAGCCACCCTTCGCCACCAATGTCAATCCCAAATTAGTGTGCCGGTTAGCCACACACGCTCCACTAACGTTTGACAAGGGTACGAAGTGTAATTCCATGGATTAGCATACAAATTCACATTTTGCCCTAAAGTAACTAAGATTGGGAATTTGTAAAAGCATTTAGTTACTTTGTACTTCATTATACTTATAATGGAAGGTTTCGTCCTATCCTACCCGTTCGGCTAACGACCCTCCACTAGTCAAGAGTGCGGTAGGTAAGAGTGGATACCCATTCAATCGCCATTTTATAGGTAATTTCCTTAAACACCCCTTATAGACCAGCTTCGTGAATGAGGCCTACTAACGGTAAGACTGACTCTTTACTCATATATATAATATTAGACTTTTAATGTTACATATATATAGTATAGGGTGCATTTTACACTTTTAAAATACTAGGTGGTTTTATTAACTTTCTCTTTTAATTAAGCTTTTAATTAACTTAACAAAACCATGAGGGTGTAATTTGAACTTTTCAAAATACTAGAGTTTTAGAATTTAAATATTACATAATTAAACTATTAATCAAAATTTTAAATTCCAAAACTTGAGGGCAAGTTTTGAAACTTTTCAAAACATTAGGGTTTAACTATTTAAATTTCAAAAACAAAACTTTTAAGTTCAAATTTAAACTATAAAACCTAAAGGGAGTAATTTGAAACTATTCAAACTTACTAGGGATCAAATAACAAATAATATAAATCAAACAATTAATTTAGTGATTATCTATATTTGACCTAATTCAATTTCTTGCAAGATAAGTTACCCAATTAATACAAATAATCAATTTTAATCATATAAGGAATTTATTATCTAATCAATTGGTAATTATCTTGTGTTTTGGCAAGGATAATCTTTCAATAACAATAAAATTCGAATTTTATCAGTTAAAAACATATAAGGCAATTATTCTTCACCAAAACAGCAAGAAATCCCGAGATATCCTCTGTCTGAGTCCCAAACTCGCCGAGTAGCAATCTGAACTCGCCGAGTAGGGCCAACTCGCCGAGTCCAGATACTGACTCGCCGAGTTGGTTCGGGCAGAGGCAAGAAAATTGTTTTTCAGCAAGAATTCGACAATTGCATCACATACAACAGAAACCAATCAAGGCTCTGATACCACTGATGGGTTTTAAGCATAAGAACAATCCTATGTGCTCATACAAACCCTAATGCTTGGATCTAGGTTTCTCTATTGTATATGCAATGAATCCAAGACTTACAAACCCTAGATCTATCAAATAAGAACTGAAATAAGGGTTTAGTAATTACCTTTGATTGTTATATAGCAATAACAATCAATCCTTGCTTTGATTGGCTTCAGAAAGCTTACTGCCTCAAATGATGCACCTCTAATGGAGTCACAAACACCACTAAGCAACTTGGATGAAGAGGGAGGAGAGAGGATGCACCAAAAACGGCTGGAAACCCTAGAGGAACACTTAGCCACGTTTTTGGGACATAGGGGTCCTATATATACATGTAGGCTATTAGGGTTTACAACTAGGAAACCCTAATCTGACTGCTTAAGCCCTAAGCAGCCCATGGACCCCTTCTGGAACATGCCTTGGACGATTTCTAATGGGCTTCCCCTTAGAATTCGTCCAACCTATTATTCCAAGGTGATCCATAGCCCAATTATATAATTATCTTATAATTACACAACAAGTCCCTTTAGTTTAATTAATGCCACAAAATTAAATCTTAATTAATTCTTGACTAATATTAATTAAACTATATGATTTCTCCTTTAATATATTATTCTTATAATATATTAATATATCATAATTAAACCTTTCTCTCCTTAATTCATCCTACATATTGCTATGGTGAAGGCAACCCAAAAGGACCATGCTTATAATCGGGTCAAGTACATACCAAAATACTTATGGACTTAGACACTAATCCAACATGATTATACTATGGTAATAGGTGGTGGAGTTTGTGGCAGTGATCCGAGGGTTGAAGTTTCTCTACCGAGTCGACATCTGCAAGGTGAGTTATCCTCACTATATCGATAGGGTCTAAGGCACCAAGTCCGACCCTTTAGTTGTTATCGTTATGGTATGCTACATGTGGATATGATCTGTTAGATCAGAATCAGGATAGACAGTATGTTATGCTCTTATGATCCGTAGGGATTGATATGTTAGTGACCTACTAGGTCAGTGCTCTAGTTATGAGAGATTACTATGTTTGGTAATCAGTGAGATAGATATGTCTGATGTTTGTATATGCCAGTACATGTTGGTTATGCGCACATGGTTATTTTGCTTGTTACTTGGGTTGAGGCGGTCCTGCTTTGTGCTGAGGGCCAACACACCCTATGAGCGGTTCGGGAAGACTGTAGGCCCACATGGCGGTCCGGTCATGCCGAAAGCTCGGTATAGATTCAGTTGGACTGTAGGCCCTGTAGGGCGGTCCAGTCAGGCCGATGGCCTAGTATGCATGTTGATTGATTGATTTTTTCGGATATGGTATTATCAGTGTGGTATTGGTATTTTTGGGGGTAGCTCACTAAGCCCTTGGGCTTACAGTTTTCAGTTATTGTTTCAGGTACTTCAGGAGATCGTGGCAAGGCGAAGGCATGACCGTACCGCTCCTCATCCTTATGATCTATTTTTGGGAGACTCTGATGAATAATGATTTGAAAACAATTTGTAGACAAATACTATTTGGGTTTTAATTGTGATTGGAAAAGTTTAAATTTGGCGTAAATTTTATGGATGTTACAATAGACGTAAAGTTGGCAACTTTAATCCAACTCAAGGAGGTCAGATCTGTATTTTGGAGCTTTGTCTTAATGGATTAAGTGAAAATTAAGGTTGGGCAGATTAAGGGTGAGTACGTTGGGCGTACAAGTAGGTACCGTTAGCGTACAATGCTCCAAGCGAGTACGTTGCACGTACTTAGTATGTTTGGGCCTTGTATGCTTGGGCTATCTTTTGGGCTTGGTTTCTTGGGGCTTTGTTGGACCAGCTGAGAATATGTGTTTTGGATTAGGAAAAGTTAATGGGCTTTAGGGTAAGGCCAAAGTAAGGGTTTGGACCCAATTTGGAAAATTGGGCCATAAGTGGGTTGTGGATGATTATTGGTTTGCAAGACTTTATGATAGGGAGTTTGAGCCTTAGTCTTGGGCTAAACCAGGTGAGGGTAAAATGGTCTTTTCACTCTATATATGGATTATTGGAATCGGTTTGGAATAGAATTGTTAATTGTGTGTTATTTGTTTGATAGCGCGGGGATTCTAGCGGATCAGCAGTCAGAGATTTATTTGTGGGTTCAGCTGCCGATGTGAGTCTCGTCACTGTACTATAGGTCAAAGGCACCAATTCCGGCCCATTTGGTTTATGTATTATAGGAAGATCAGGGTGCTTCCCTTGGCATTTTGTATGAAAGACCAGGAGGTGGCTCCTAGCAGATTTGTATGCAAGACCAGATTTTGGTTTCTGGCAGTTGAGTAGATAAGTAGATGTATATTTCATGCTAGTTGTCTTTGTGATGCTTACATGGAAGACCAGGAGGTGGCTCCTGGTAATTTTTCTATAATACCCAGGGTTTTGGTCCCCGAATTGGCAAGGAAAGACCATGATACGGCTCGTGGCATAATGGCAAGACTATAATTGTAACATAGCACCTCCTATTGCATGTTTGATATGTATGACTCATATGTTATGTTTGGTATTTGGTATTTGGGAAACTCACTAAACTTTGTGCTTACATTTTGTGGTTTATGGTTTCAGGTACTTCCGGTTCGAAAGGGAAGGGCTCGGCTTGATCGCAGCGCATACACTCGTGTTTTCCACAATTCGTGATTTTGGGAATGAACTTTGATAATTGTTTTATTTTGAAATACTTCTAAATGTTTGAATAAAGGATAAATGAGTGTCTTGATTATGCTTTAAAAATGAAATTTTTACCTTCGTATTTTGGGACGTTACAAGTTGGTATCAGAGCCTTGGTTTGAGGGATTCATGAATACTCGTGGGTATGCCTGGACTCAAACTGAGGGTTGGTGAAAATTTCATTAAATTAATGTTTTATTAAAAAGGGTTTCTAATCAAAGAAAGGGGTGTGATGTGTGCAATCGGCCGAGCTCAAGTAAGTGGTTCCCAGAATACCAATACATGTTATTATGATATATGATATGATTATGTGAACTGCATGCTAGATTAGGGATAAGGATCTACTCAGGATTTCATGATAGAATGATTGTATGAGCTTTTAGAATTGCATGCTAGTATGGTTTCCAGATAAGCGGATAGAGTGGATTGATTAGTGTATGCTTGTTAGGTTTTCCGTTGTCTGAATGCTGCTTTCTTTGTGCTTCGTGGGACTC
This sequence comes from Lactuca virosa, assembly GCF_052849685.1. Taxonomy (NCBI): domain Eukaryota; kingdom Viridiplantae; phylum Streptophyta; class Magnoliopsida; order Asterales; family Asteraceae; genus Lactuca; species Lactuca virosa. Next base: position 73,458,225 of record NC_136432.1, read on the forward strand.
TTAGTGATGTGAATTGGTTGCTATGTGAATATGTTAAGTCACATGTGGCATTTGTTAAATAATCTCAGAGTGATGGATCTAACCCTATTGCACAGCTCTTGTTTGAGTCAAACCGTTTTAGCGTTGAGTCTTTTACTCAAAGGATTATCTGATCTCTGTTGCATGTAACTATATTCAGGAGGTAGCTAGTTTACATTGGAGGGAGTCTTTCAGCAGCTGAGGGTTGGGTGAGGTTAGGAACCTAGGAGAGCCTAGGAAGTGCTTTAGTGGGTTTAGTGGCGTTGTTTAGTGAGTTTTTGGTGCATCAGTTTGAGTAGGTGACTTACAGGATTCGTGATGATTCCCGAGGAAAGTATGGATAGGTGTGGAAGGTAGTATTGGGCCCGTACTACTGAAAGCACAGGATCCATACTCGAATAAAGGAGAGTCTTGCAGAATCTAAGAAGCTTATGGGAGGAGGAGTCGTGGGTATGTTCTAATCATTGGCATGTTCTATTTAAGTTTGGTGATGAGCACTCAGAAAGGAGGTTCTGGTTCTGGTTCCACCTCAGGTGCAGGCACTGAGCCGATTAGCGAGCAGATGCGGGAGTTCATCTCGTCAGTGATTACCCGTGGTATTTTGGAGCAGACTCCTGTGATCTTTGGTTTGGTCAAGGAGCGGATTTTGGAGATCTTGGATGAGCGCTTGGCTGCATTCCGAGCTGAGGTTATGGTTATCGTTGGAGCTCACACTCTTTCTTTCCGTGAGTTCCGTGCGTGCGGAGCTCATGCGTTCTTTGGGGAGAGGGACCCTATTACCAGTAGGAGGTGGTTAGCGGATATAGCTATCGCATTCAGGACGAGTTTTTGCCCCGAGGAGGCGAATATCAGATATACTTCCTGCCTATTGAAGAACAAGGCACGAGATTGGTGGGAGGTGGTTAGTCGTGAGGTGGGTGATGATGCTGTTGATGCTATGTCATGGGATGATTTCTCAACCAGGTTCTGAGCTGAGTTTGCACCAGTGATTGAGGTGCAAAAGTTGGGGCGTGAGTTTCAGAATCTTCGCCAGACTATGGAAACTATGGCATAGATCACTGCCAAGTTCCGGGAGAGGGCTTTATTGATTTCACAGTATGCATCAGATGAGGAAATAAAGAAAGTGAGGTATCATGATATGCTGCGGGATGATATCAGGGAGTTTGTGAGTATTTCACGGTGAAAGACCCTAAATGATATGATTTCTAGAGCTCGAGATCGGGAGATAGATTTGGAGCACCTAGGGAAGAGGGGGCCAGATCAGGTGCATGTAGTGGAGGGTCCCGGGAAGAGACCCAATACTTCTGATTGGCGTTTAAGAGGCCAGCAGGGTCGGATTCAATGCAACACATGTAGGAAACAACACGATGAAGTTTGTCGTTCCATGGGTATGGGCTGCTACAAGTGTGGTAGGGTTGGTCATGTCAGCAGGGATTACCCTCAGGGGGCAAGCCTGTTATGTTTTCACTACAACCAAGTGGGCCACAAGAAGGCCGACTGTCCGATGTTGAGGGGGGAGCAGTGAGTGCACTTACCCCGGCTACTTTGAGGATCACTGATGGTCGTGAGGGGAGGGTTGGAGCCCCAGCAGAGAGGAGTTGGGCATTGTAGTGTCAGACAGGGGAGGTCAGGACTCTAGCAGGAGATATTGCAGGTATGTTATCTTTTGCTTTCTTTTGTTTATTATCAGTAATTATGTTGTTTGGAATTTGTATCGGTTTGGGTAAGCGTCATTTGTGGTCTAATTCTCAGTTATTGATTATGTTGTATCATTAAGAATTTTTATATGCCATTCGCATGCCATGAATCATTAGCGGTTCAGAAGGGGTTATATCTTGTTAGGAGGGTTTCAATATGTCTTGTTGTTATTCTGGTTCTTGGTCGGGATCGGTTTAGGGGTATTGTGTGGAATGTCTATAGCCAGGATCAGCGGGTTAGTTTTCCAGCCTCGCCAGGGTTCAGTGGTTTTAACTTTTATGCTCGGTTGGTCACTGGGAGTGCCAAGAGAAGGGGTCTATTGCTAAGGTTTTGGTCTTCTAATAGAACACTAGCATTGGTAAGCGCAGGTTGTCAGCAGTTCAATCATTAGAGGGTAAGATGGATTGGGAATCCTTCTAACCTTGTGTGTTGTAAGACCTTAGTCGAATCAAAGTGGGGGAGAACCGTTCGGATATCCGGGAGAAGAAGCAGGCGTGAAACTAGGATGAGTTTAACATCCCCATCGAGGAGGAAGGCGGCCCAAGTGGCCGTCTGGATTGAGGATTGTGCGAGTTAGGAGTTTGGGAAACTCCCCAACAGTTGGGTAGCGCCTTCTTGGTGATGGTTAGCATGCTTTTGGTGGACCCAGGTTGGGGATTCCATTCATGACTCGAGTTCAGCTTGGGTGCTTGTTCGAGTGCGTACTCGACTCTGGATGTGTTCGGATTAATAGATGAGCGGTAAGACCATGGGCGGTGGGTATGGAAAAGTAGAGGTGTTGTAAGAATGTGGGGTGGCCCATAGCATTCACTAGTTGGCGGTTAGTATAGAATTGTTGTAAGATTGCGGGGTGACCCGTAACATTCACTAGCTTGCAGTTAGTGTAGAAGTGTTGTAAGACTGCAGGGTGGCCCGTAGCATTCACTAGTTGGGAGTTAGTGTGGGAGTGTTGTAAGACTGCGGGATGGCCCGTAGCATACACAGGTCCCTATGCAGCGGTGAGGGTGTGGAAAATCCATGATTGGTCATAGATTTCTTCAGATGGTTAGGACCAGAGTGGGTCAGCTCGTAAGACTGCGGGAGGGCCACAACATGTTTGGAATCAGGAAATAGCAAGTCGTTGGAGACCAGGTGTTATATGAGACTACAGTTGGTCATGTAACATTCATCTTAGCATTGGATTTGGTGGCCAGATGGTTTGGGCAATTTTCGCTAGATAAGGTTTCTCTCGAGAGTCATGTGGGGCGACTGTGTATGTGTGTATTTCGACTCAGCAACCAGGAAGGAGTCTAGTGTTTCAGACAGTTGGAAGACAAATTGGGACCAGGGAGGTCTAGGCTACTTTTGGAAAGCGGCTAGGGGGAAGCAAGATGAGTCGGTGCAGTTTCAGTGAATTAGGATTCTTCTGTGGAGTTGCTTGTTATTCGGGGCATATGCTAAGTTGCTTGCAGTTGGATTAAATAATCTCAAAGTGGTTGATGGGACCCTGTTGCGCAACTCTCGTTTGAGTCTAACCGTTGCAGGGATGAATTTTCTACTCGAAGGATTATCTGAGTGTAACATCCGGATTTCCAGAGACATTATTGTGTATGTTAATATTGAGATTGAAGGAGCGACTCGACGAGTTGTAACATCCGGATTTCCAGAGACATTATTGTGTATGTTAATCTTAAGATTGAAGGAGCGACTCGACCAGTTGAGGGACCAACTCGCCGAGTTGAGTCGAGTTGCTCGAGTGAATTTAATGAGTGGACTCGACGAGTCAGAGGAGGGACTCGCCGAGTAGGTGCTGGGCAGAGAAACCCTAATCGTTCGGGTTTGTGACCTATTTAAAGGCACTTATGGACTTTATTTGCGGCCACACTTTCCCTTGAGAGACCCTAATCGATCCAGAAAGCATAGAGAGAAAGAGGGAGCTAATTTTCATCATCCTGGTGCATTCTTGCAAGGAAGAAGGAGAGGGTTCAAGCTAAGCTGACTTGAGGGGCTCAAATTTTCTGCTATTTCATTCAAGGCTGCTGTTTAAGGTATGAATCCATACCTGTTTTCATATGAATAGTAGATCTCATGAATTTAGGGTTTCTTTACCCTCTTTTAAGTTGAGTTATGGAATATGTGAAGTCCCTTTGAGGCTTAGACATCAGATCTGGACCTTGAGAGGTCCAGAGAGTCCTAATAACCCAACTTTATGCAGCCACATAAGAGTATTGAGCCTAAGAAACCATCATGGGACTCAATTTATCAAATAGAGCTAGATGTGTGAGGCATGGACATAAATATCGAACCTTTACGTGATTAATGAGCCTTGTGAGCATAGATCTGAAGTTTGGGAAAGTATCTTGCACTAAAATGGTCTGAATGCAAAAGAGTCTGAATAGAATCGCCGAGTTGAGCCGCTGACTCGGCGAGTAGCCAGGGTTTTGTCCCGATGAACTGAGTCAGGTGGTGCCCCGACGAGCTAGGGTTAGCTCGTCGAGTTGGAGCTTGATGGGGTTGCCATGAACCGACTGGACTCGACGCGTCTCCCGAGTACACTCGAGGAGTCTGGTCAAAGCTGGAGTTGACTTTTGTTGACCTTAGGGTTTGTTCAAGATGAGTGAAAGAGGTCAGGAAGGGTAGAATGGTCTTTTACCCATCTGAGAGAGAGAGCATAAGAAGGGAATAGTCTAGCCTTTGAGAGCCATTGTTAATTAGAGGTAGTTTCTGTATGAGATTAGGCGGAGGCTAGACCGGTGTTTCGAGTTCGAGATCATCCGAGTTTACCCGAGGTGAGTCTTCTCACTATACTTTACCTAGAGTTGTACTTATGTGTGACCTGAGGGTCTTATGTGCTTACATTGAGTATTATGTTATCCTGCATTATGTCTTTGTGATTTATGCTATGCGGAGCTTTTATAAACCAGACGAGAGGGTCCAACGAACCGTGGGACTGGAGGGTCCCACTGAGACACATTGACCGGAGGGTCTTACAGTGATATAGCCTCGAGTGGCTAATGAGCTGTGTGTGTGGTATTTTGGGGAACTCACTAAGCTTCGTGCTTACCGTGTTATGTGTTATTTGTTTCAGGTTTTCTCAGGATCGCGAGACGGCACCGGCTTGATTGTACACACCAGAGAAGGAACTATGTTTCGAGGATCTTGGATTATTAATTAATTAAACATGGAGTGCATTTGTAAATTAAACAAATGAGATTTTATGAAATGTGTTATGAAGATTATATGATTTAAAATGAAAATTTTGTTTTAAAAATTTACGGTGTTACAAGTTGGTATCAGAGCCTTGGTTTGAGGGATTTGGATGCACCTTCGGGTAAATCTGGACTCAAATTGAGGATTTGAGAAAAATTTTCAAAGAAATGATTTTTCTAAAACGAGCAAGAATTTCTGAGAGAAAACGAGAAGGAGCAGTGTGTACAATCAGCCAGAGCCCGAACGGTGATTTCCCAAGATACCTTATTTTTGTGTTATGAGATATTTTGTGATATTGTGCATGCTAGAGGATAGGCTAGGTATTTCATATTTTAGGACTAGAGTGGCCTGATTTGTGATGCCTTAGCCTAGGAGTTGCTGTTATCTATGATGTGCTATCGAGTATATGCTGAGTAAGAGTATCCAACATGAGTATTACAGAGATAGAGTTTCGAGTAGAGGAGTAATATAGGAGAGACACCTAGATGAGCATTGGAGGAGCCTACTGAGAGAGTAGTTAGATGCCCGCGTGGGGTAAAGTTGCTTAAGTTCGGTGACACCTGTTGAGTATGAGTAGAGCAATAGAGTTGTAACCTAGAGTGGGTTTTATATGTTTATTCGATGCCCGAATGCTGCTTGCTTCGTGCTTTGTGGAACTCCCGATGATGGGAGTCAGCTACCAAGTGAATGTGACGATATTCAGGAGGTAGATGACTGACATCATAGGAGTTTCTCAGCAGCTGATGGCGGAGAGCCTAAGGAGTGACCTTAGTCAGATGAGTACACTGACAGAGTAGAGCATTTCGCTGAGGAGCGAGCACGTGTGATGGGATTGGTAATTGAGAAGATTGAGCAACTACTTAGAAAATTTGGGACGATCCGTGTGGAAAGTATGGGTAGATGTGGCAGGTAGTATGGGCCCGTACTACCGAAAGCAAAGGACCCATACTAGAAGCAAGGAGAATTCCAGAGGTTCTAAGTAGCAGATCGAGAGGAGATAACGTGGTTCGAGTACCATAATTCGTAGCAGATCGAGAGGAGATAGCATGGTTCGGGTACCATGATTCATAGCAGATTGAGAGTTGACCACATGGTTCGAGTACCATGATTCGTGGCGGTTAGTGTTTCTGGTTTGCCAGTTATTCCGTTGTGATTGATCAGGGTGAGATCAGATGTGGTAGAGTGTGGGGCTAGAGGTCCATGTTGAGCAAGTTGTAATGGAGCATACCGAGAAAAAGAATCGAGTTAGTTTCCGAGAAAATTTATTGGTGAGATGCCAGTTGGAGTCGCAAGACACAAGGATGAGTAGGGATGAGACTTTATGGAGAATTGTGGCATGAGTTGAGCAATCTGCCGATAGTTGAGATATCACTTTCTGTGACAAGAGTCGCGCTTTTTCCATTTCCGGTTAGAAGCGAAGGAGATAACGAGCTTCCGGTTTCAGAGTTGGAAGTAAACCATGTGGGGTAGCCTATGGTCGCGTCCTTCTCACCAGAGTATTTGAGCAGCAGGTCTACTGCGAAGTATTTCCCATTCCATGAGAGAGTTATTAGTGGGGACTGAGATGAAAGAGAACAAGGAGGTACCTTCCTTGGTGAGACATACTTTGTAGCAGTAGTACCGGTGATTACGAGGAGTATACCGGGGCAATGGCCCTTGTTGCGTATGTTGTGTATCGGTCGTGAGAACGGAGTCTCCTGTTTCTATCCACACGATGGGACGTTGGACGAAGGATCAGAGACGAGATGTGTGATAGTTCATTATTCCAGATTGATAGACGGGACTAATTCGGGACAGTTGGGATATCCGGCGATATGTTGGTCTAAGATTTCGAGATGGCTAGAGACAGTTACGTGAGGAGGTTTATGAAATTTGTGGATTTCGGGATAATTAGAGTTATGTGGTTATTATCCGGAAGATCATCGAGCGCGGTGTGGTATATTCCATGAGGAGGAATTGGTGCATCTGGCGAGCCAGTCTGTGGGATAGGCTGTGGTATACCAAATGGTGATGATTTGAACCCTGAGTGGGGGAGAACTGGATTATTTACTGAGAGAATCAGATAATTATTCTAGTGCGGTTAGAGAACTGGATATGGAGACCTGCGGTGCGGATACATGAGATCATGGTTATTGGTGATCGACGCGAGGTGCAGATTGAGATGATGCATGTTGTACGTGTTCAGGAATGGATGAGTGTCTCCACGGCTGGTGGCCGTTGGTCGGAGACCCGATGATAGTTATAAATTATTCGAGGTTGTGATGGTAAATTTGAGGTGGTTGGCTTGTAAGGATAACTTCGACGATTGAGAATTTCCAGTTCGATGTATGGGTTGCTATGTTCCCTTTGGGAAGGGCAGAAGTTGTTGGGCAACCAACTTCAGAGTTAGTATGAATAATCTTGCAGAGGTTTGAGCAACATAGGAGGGAGTTTCGGATCGTCGACAACGTGTTCTGAGTCATCGACGATTTCTCCGTGTTTCAAATTGAGGGTTGAAATTTTCGAAGTTATGAGTTGTGCGAGAGGAAGATCAGTTGTGAGATTCTGATAGAGTGCATTGCGGTATCTGAGTATGATGCCGTGAGTAGGAGATCAGTAATTGAGGCAAGACATCATGAAATTTTGTGATGGTATGTCGAGGTATCCGGGTATGATGTCCTAAATTTCGGATCAATTCGAGACTTGAGTTATCAAATGACGAGTGGTGTATCAAGTGTCTATGGTTCCGGTGCGGGCCCTTCAGCTAATTGACATCAAACGGGATTATCTGAGAATGTGAATTGCAGAGAGAAAAATGGGTTTTGTCATGGCGGTGGTCGTCAAGAGTAGTGATACGTAGCCCGGATGGGTGTGTGTACCTATCTATGTTGGGCCGCGAAGCGTGAGTAGTACACGTAGTGATGTGATGACGACGATGAGATTGTGGGGTGATAAGAGAGAGTATTGTGATACTGCGGGGAGCCGTAGTACTCACTAGTCAGCAAGAGGGTGTTGTGATGCTGCGGGGAGCCGTAGTACTCACTAGTCAGCGAGAGGGTGTTGTGATACTGCGGGGAGCCGTAGTACTCACTAGTCAGCGAGAGGGTGTTGTGATGCTGAGGGGAGCCGTAGTACTCACTAGTCAGCGAGAGGGTGTTGTGATACTACAGGGAGCTGTAGTACTCACTAGCCAGCGATAGTGTATCGTGGTGTTGCGGAGAGCCGTTTTATTCGTTAGTTAGAGCATAACTCAGGGAGTTCTTAGGCTTGAGTAGCCTTATTGGATTGAGTCTTCGGGGACTCGGTGGTCAGACCAGGAGAGAGACGGAGGTCTTCATAATGGTCGGGAGTCAGTATATTTTGAGTTAGGCTGTGGTGACCGAAATCGGAAGGAATCGGAGAAGTGACGTACGCATGGGTTGCGGGTCATGGATCGCGAGTGGAGTGTTTCGTTGGGATGAGTGGTTCCAATTCTGTGCCGGACCAGACTCTGGAGTTGAGTTTGATTCTAGTGGTGTATTGAGTAGGCAGAATGAGATTCCGGATTCAGAGATGAATTTCATTTGGAAGGGGGTATTGTTTCCATCTGGTGTCTTAGACCTGAGTGGGTCAATTCGTTGGTATGGGAAAACTACGAAACGTATGGAACTAATGAGTAGTAGACGACAGAGGTCGAGGGTGAGACGAATTCCGTATTCGCTTGAGGTAAAGCGAACTTCGTGACTTGTGTGTCACACTAGGCCGAGATAGTTGTATTGATAACGAAGCCAGTGAGACGTTTTGGTACATGCAATAGGTAACCTTTGGAGGTTCAACTGCTGGGACGGGAGATGACCTGGTGCTCAGTCTTGAAAGGGTTATTGAGAAGGGAGCTGAGGTTTATGTTTGTCAAATGTCGGAGGACGCTTCTAAACAAGCATGATCATTTTTTCGTGCCTGAGGTCAGGGTGTTGAGGGTTCATTTTTCAGAAGGGTTGTGATTGTAGTACAGTGGATGGGTCCCTGGTGTGATGTGATCCTTTCATTCATTGGTATATGATCTGGACTGTTTATCATGTTTGGGACGAGTGATCGGTAGCCAGTTTTGGGGATGAACTTGTTTTTATCGGTCCCCACTAGAGAATCAGAGGGGCAGTGAGTTATCGGGGTTTGTTATTCGAGGAGCGAATAATGTGGTGATATCTTGAGAGGGCGGTTTGGCTGTGTGTCAGGCTACTAGAGTTTCCAGATTCTTGAGAGTCAAAAGGGGTAGCGTAGTGGCAGATGGGTATGTCCTTTTCCAGGGAGGAGTTCCTGTTTAGATTCAGGTGTCCAGAGAGGAAGATAGCTGTGTGGTATGAGATACTTTCGATGGTATTGTTCGGTTATTGGATTAGATCTATTTGTTGTTGAGGAGCGATTTCGAGGGCGAAATCTAATTCAAGTGGGGGAGAATTGTAACATCCGGATTTCCAGAGACATTATTGTGTATGTTAATCTTGAGATTGAAGGAGCGACTCGACGAGTTGTAACATCCGGATTTCCAGATACATTATTGTATATGTTAATCTTGAGATTGAAGGAGCGACTCGACGAGTTGAGGGACCAACTCGCCGAGTCGAGTCGAGTTGCTCGCGTGGATTTAAGGAGTGGACTCGACGAGTCAGAGGAAGGACTCGCCGAGTAGGTGCTGGGCAGAGAAACCCTAATTTGTCCGGGTTTTTGACCTTTTTAAAGGCACTTATGGCCTTCATTTGCGGCCACACTTTCCCTTGAGAGACCCTAATCGATCCAGAGAGCATAGAGAGAAAGAGGGAGCTAATTTTCATCATCTTGGTGCATTCTTGCAAGGAAGAAGGAGAGGGTTCAAGCTACGCTGACTTGAGGGGCTCAGATCTTCTGCTATTTCATTCAAGGCTGTTGTTTAAGGTATGAATCCATACCTGTTTTCATATGAATAGTAGATCTCATGAATTTAGGGTTTCTTTACCCTCTTTTAAGTTGTGTTATGGAATATGTGAAGTCCCTTTGAGGCTTAGACATCAGATCTAGACCATGAGAGGTCCAGAGAGTCCTAAGAACCCAGCTTTATGCAGCCACATAAGAGTATTGAGCCTAAGACACCATTATGGGAGTCATTTTATCAAATAGAGCTAGATGTGTGAGTCATGGACATAAAGATCGAACCTTTACGTGATTAATGAGCCTTGTGAGCATAGATCTGAAGTTTGGGAAAGTATCTTGCACTAAAATGGTCTGAATGCAAAAGAGTCTGAATAGACTCGCCGAGTTGAGCCGCTGACTCGGCGAGTAGCCAGGGTTTTGTCTAGATGAACTGAGTCAGGTGGTGACCCGACGAGTTAGGGGTTAGCTCGTCGAGTTGGAGCTTGTTGGGGTTTCCATGAACTGACTGGACTCGACGAGTCTCACGAGTGCACTCGACGAGTCTGGTCAAAGCTGGAGTTGACTTTTGTTGACCTTAGGGTTTGGTCAAGATGAGTGAAAGAGGTCAGGAAGGGTAGAATGGTATTTTACGCATCTGAGAGAGAGAGAGAGAGCATAGGAAGGGAATAGTCTAGCCTTTGAGAGCCATTGTTAATTAGAGGTAATTTATGTATGTGATTAGGCGGAGGCTAGATCAGTGTTTCAAGTTCGAGATCATCCGAGTTTACTCGAGGTGAGTCTTCTCACTATACTTTACCTAGAGTGGTACTTATGTGTGACCTGAGGGTCTTATGTGCTTACATTGAGTATTATGTTATCCTGCCTTATGTTTATTGTTGTGCATTATGTCTTTGTGATTTATGCTATGCGGAGCTTTTCAAACCGGACCAGAGGGTCCAATGAACCGTGGGACTGGAGGGTCCCACTGAGACACATTGACCGGAGGGTCTTACAGTGATATAGCCTCGAGTGGCTACTGAGCTGTGTGTATGGTATTTTGGGGAACTCACTAAGCTTCGTGCTTACCGTGTTATGTGTTATGTGTTTCAGGTTTTCTCAGGATTGCGGGATGGCACCGACTTGATTGTACACACCAGAAAAGGAATTATGTTTCGAGGATCCTGGATTATTAATTAATTAAACATGGAGTGCGTTTGTAAATTAAACAAATGCGATTTTATGAAATGTGTTATGAAGATTATATGATTTAAAATGAAAAATTTGTTTTAAAATTTTACGGTGTTACACTGAGCCTCTTATCAAGTATAAGTGGTCGGCTGGAATATAAGGTAAGTGATTTTGGTTTCCCCATGGAAGCCTAAAGGGTGGGAAGTGTTTTGTTTTGTCTGGAATTCATTGTGGAATTGGCATGGTAGTTGTTTAGTGTGGGCGGTCAGTCGGGGTGTCAGGCCAATTTGAAATTCTGGGTTTCAGAAAAGTCAGAGGTGGTTTTCTGCAAGGGTTTAAGGTTCGTTATTCTTTAGGTTTGGTGAGTTCTGCTAGGGTAGGTTTCGGTCTCCTTGGGAAGGCTGTGGTAATCTTAATATTGTAGTCGTGTTGCTCAGGATGTTGGCATGTTGGGAAAGGTAAGGACTAATTTCGAGGACGAAATCTAATTTAAGTGGGGCAGAGTTGTAACACTATGTTCTGAATCGTCACCCATTTAGGTGCGGGCGATGAAATGTAGATGGTTCGGGCATTTTAAATTGGTTTTGATGCCAAGGGGTATTTTGGTAAATTGGCAGCGGAGTTTTATGGAAATTGGATTTTGTGTATGGGGAACTTTAATTCAAGTATGAGTTGATAATAGTGTAGAGCTTCTCGATATCTTAGGATGGTCAAAATCGGAGTTGTATCAAAGAAGTTATGGCCTTCAGAATCAATTAGGGTTTGAGGGAAAACCCTAGTATGCGGGGCATACCAAGGGAGTACGCGGGGCGTACTGATGCGAGGGGGTTACGCCATTCGTAATAGAGTGTACGCTTAGCGTACTGCGGATATGGGAACGGGGTGCGAGACCTCGTACGCTGGGCGTACGAGGGTGAGTAAGAAACCCTAATATTTCGTGTTGTACCCTATATAAGCTTTATTTTTGTCCCTTTGGTTCATTTCTAAGCTAGCCTCCACACCCTAAAAAGCCTAAATGGACCTTGTAGCCTCTTGGTGGTGATCTTGAGCTATTAGAAGGGTTTGGTACACATTTTGCCCTTGGAAGACCCTAAAAATTGACCGATCTAAAATTCGATTTCCGAGCTGTACATTGCTACGCTAAATCTTAGAAAAAATCATAACTTCCTCTAATGAATTTAGATTTGGACATTCTATATATGCACACTATCGGTTTACTGACTACTATGACTTTTGTTTAGATCAATAAGGCTAAAATGTAATTTATCAAAAATTTACTTTTTACGATACGCAGAGCAGTGCCGGTTCCATCGTGAAACTTCGACGGGTCATAACTTCTTCGTTATAAGTCAGATTCCAGCGTTCTTTATATGTATGCAATTCTTGTGAGACAACTATAACTTTGGTTAAGATTATTTATTATAAATAATCTTCTATGAAAAAGACATTTTTTAACGCTTATTATCTCTAAATTTACTAGCACGAATCTAAGGGCGTTACAACCGTAAAGGAATCTGAAGTCGAATCTGATGAGGGAACCAAAATGATGAAGAAGGTTTCTTGGTTAACTCTGATGATGAAGCATTTGCTACTATTCAAACAACAAAGTGAAGAAATTCTTCAAGAAGCCTTTTAATCCGAAATCAAGAATAGGAATGATGTTAAAGGACATAGTTCGACTGGAAAAAGTGTGAAGGATGAGTAGAAAGTAGAGAAGAAAGATGTGAAGAGCTCGTTTGAGAAGAAGAAGGCGTTGAAGTTGAAAGGAGACTAAAGTTATGATTGTAACTATTGGGATGGGTCAAATCATTTGGCCAAGGACTGCATGCTGAGGAAGATGGAAGAGAAGAAGGAGAAAGTCAAGGATGAGTCATACTATGCGAACAAGATAGAAGAGATTCGTGCTAGAACTAAGGGAGTTTCTTTGGTGGCTAGAGGAGGTGATGAGAAAGAAGGCACTTATGAGATCTGGTCTTTAGGATCAGATGACAATGAAATGTGAAATCCAACTCATGGGGCAATGTATGCAAAACTGGAGGAACATGAAAAGGAGAAAGTTATTTCGGATGAGATGAGTGAGAATGAAGAGATTACTGGCCGGTGTTTTGTGTCCACTGACTCTACGAAATCACTGATGACTGCTAAGGTACGTGATCTTCTTAACTCATTTATAATTCCTTCATCTTCTTATAATGATGTTTTGTTTGAGTTTGATAATACTTGTGCTTATCTTAATGACATGTTAATCTCCATGAGTAGTGAAGCAGAAAAGTCCAAGTCCCTTTACTATGAAGCTAAAATAAATTAGAAGAAAATAGGGGTATAATAAAATCTCTAGACTTATAGATCACTAATTTGTTGATTGATAGAGATACTATTCATATGGACAACATTATGCTTGTAAAACAAAGATAAATCTATTGTAATTTTGCTAGAAGGTTGTATCCGAAAATAAATGAACTTCATCATTCTGCTAAAATATGTAGTGAACATCATCGAAAGCTAGTTCCTTTTCTTGCTTTTGAAAGAGAACAAATAGACAAAACCACTTATGAAAGCGATATAGCAGATTATGAGAAAATTCCAAACGATTCATATTCTTATGGTATTGTAAATATTAATGAACATTTGAATGTTGATGATCTTGTGAAAATTGTGAATGAAACCTTAACAAAAAATGAACAAGTCAAGATTTTGAATATGGATGAGAAGTCGACACTTGGCTCTCAACAAAATTTTGTTGATATCGTAGATAATTTTGACACTATCAGTAAAATTGAGGCTGAGGAGTGTGTTGATTGCTCATGATTGGAAAGAACTCTTTGCTGTGTGGTTATACTTGTAATTGTATTTATAGACTTATCCAAGTGGGAAGTGTTGGATTAAGTTGTCTAAGCTGATAACGAAATTGATATAAACTTGCAAATAGAAGCAAAGTCCTTCTGGGTTTCCCTTATAACCAAAAATAGTTATAAATGATATTAGGAGAGAGAGAGAGAGAGAGAGAGAGAGAGAGAGAGAGATAGAAAGAGAAAGAGAGAGAAAGAGAGAGTGAGAAAGAGAGAGAGAGAGAGAGAGAGAGAGAGAGAGAGAGAGAGAGAGAGAAATGATTTGTTAATATATTATGTGATTAATATATTATTTGGAAATAGATAGTTGATCTGCTAATTTGTTATGTGATTAATAAATTAACATGAGATCAATAGTTAAATAATTTTTTTGTTAATTTATATGGCTAATAAATTAATACGCGATCAAATAGAATTAATTAATTGTTAATCAGAATTAATTTGAAATTAATTCGGGATTAAATGAAATTAATTAAAGATGCAAGGGGTGAATTATTATTGTTCAATAGTTGAACTAAAGAGGCAATTATAGATCCATCGAAGTGTAGACGATTTTGGGAGCTCTTCTAGGGTATCTAGAAGCCTCCTTGATGCTAATGAGGAAAAGATTTGAATTAGGATTAAATCCACTATTTCATTAATTCAAATCTGCCAGTTTTTGCAAGTTACCTAAACTATAAATAGGAACCCTTGGGCATCAAATTTAGAATATATACCTTTACCTAAAATCTTAGTAACGAAATTTCAATACCTCTCGCCCCTCTCCTCTTCATTCTATGGTTTCTAGAGTTTTGGGTGTGAGCCATTAGAAACATTAAACTTTTGACTCTTGCTTTCTAAAGACACAAAGGAAAGGATTCAAGGAATTATTTACAATACCAATTCTAAGGTATGTAAACCCTAACACTTGTATGATTTTCAAATTAGCTAGGGTTTATGCTAGATTTTGTTATTCAAAGTATGTTGCCTTCAAAGTGTAACACATTGATCCTTTTTGGTTGCATGTGCCCTTCTCTTAATTATTCAGTGATTTTACGCATTGAGCATTTTTATTTTTACCTAATAAAATCATCAGTTCTATGATAGGTTATGCATTAAAAAGTTAGGTGCCAAGGAGAATCCAGAAGATATGGTGAAAAAAGATTTTGCCTAAAGAGAAGTTCAAGCATTGCTTGGACTTAGTTGATGTTCACATGAGGTAAGCCCCTTCGCGGATGGATGGAAGGAAGGGACAGGAAGTTCTTGTTTAAGGTAGCATTTAGAGGATCCTCAATTCAAGGTGGAGATTGTTAAATGTGACCTAAGAATTTGGAGCATTTGAGTTTAACGGAGCACTTAGAATTCAATGGATCACTTGGGGTTCATGGAGCATGTAACAAAGGAATGGATCAACTGAGAAGGGAATAAATCATCTGAAAAAGGAACAAATCAAGTGCCAAAGGAACATATCATCTAAAAGGTGGTATGGAGCATCTGGAAGGGGTTTAGAGCCCTTGGGAGTGGAATGTAGTAACTTGATGCATAGTTGCGTCATTTGATTCAGTGTTGGGCTAAGTGGCAAGCATGTTGCACCATTAACAACATGGTATGCCACTTTGGACAATGTTGCGCCAATCTGGTAGATGTTACGGCAAAGTTGTGACAACCCGATATTTCAAGTCAAAGTAATGACCTAAAAGTCAAATATTTGTAATCTACTTCTGATATAATAAAAATAGCGTCAAAAATAAAATGTTCTAAAGTCTCAATTAGGATACATAAAATGTTAGATATCGTGTCAAGGTTTCCAGAAATAAAAAGGACACTCAAATCCGAGTTATAACGAAAAAGTTATGACCACTCAAAGATCCGCGTCAAAACCGGTAAAACACTGTTAAGCGTAAAAAGTGATATTTCAATAAAATACTTTTTAGCCTTAGGTATCTAAACGAAAGTCCTAGATTATGTTAAACCGTAAACGTACATAAAAAGAACGTCCAAATCTGACTTCGTATGAGGAAGTTATGATTTTTCTAAGTTTCAGATACAACAGTAGACAGCTAAAAACTCGAAATAGAGATCGAGCGACTTTTAGCTGACGCAACCTTAACGAGAATCGAAGATCCCGACAATAGTAGTACAACGGTGAAAAGACAGATGAAAACGGACGTCGGATGAAGAAGTTATGGATTTTTAATAGACTTTTCCAGTCCCGGCCCGTTAAAAATATAATATTAAAAATAAATTCAAAATTAGCCAACGAAGTCTAAATGAAAGTTATAGAGTATATTCTCACCTACGCGTGGATATAAGGAACGTCAAAAACGGAGCTCGTATGCGAAAGTTACGTATTTTAGAAGATTTGGGCATACACTTCAAGGCTTATCCGAAGGGTTACGCCTCGCGTACGAGGGTACGCCCAGCGTACGCAGGTGAAGGGCTTCGGATCGACCACGTCGTCCCTATGCCCTCTACCCACGTCCCATCCGAAGACCGGTGACCGATAATGTCATCGCTGACGTACGCCCCGCGTACGAGGGTACGCCCAGCGTACAGGCTGCGGACGAAGTACGCCCCGCGTACTTCGGAGTACGCCCAGCGTACGAGGCCATGTTTCCCTCCTATAAATAGGATGCGAGGCTTCGGACTTTGGCTTGCTAATTTACAATTCTCTCTTCCCTTTTTTCACTTTCTAGCGTCCCGAAACTATCCCGACGCCCCGAGTCCGTATCCAAGTTTCGACGAAGGTCGGAAGCTCCGAGATTCTTGAAAAACTCACCATTTCCCGGTCGAAGTGCTGCCCAAGGAAAATCCCGTTTTTCTTCAAATCACCACACTTTCCAGGTGAGTTCATACCCCTATATTTTCACGTCTTTTATATGTTTTAGGGGGGGGGGGAAATACATGTGAAACACAAGAAAAACTTATTTTAAAAATACAAATCATTATATATAAGTTCAAATGTTTTACCTATATCTTATGTATAAATGTTAAATACATAAAATAACGTTACTACTAACATTATAAACTACTTTACATGCAAAGTTGATAATACACCAAGGTTTATCATTCAATGAAACACACCTTTTGAAAAACTATAATAGGTATAGTTTACGAGATATTCATGATAGTTTTACATATTATAAACAAAAGAGGAAATACTTATATTAACAAGAAAAATGGACTTTTCATACGTACACCTGTTGATACAAAATTTTGTGACATATCTGACTTCATTCGTACCTTTCAGTTCGCAGATTAAGTCCTGTTTTATAAGCCATAATCTCTTGTAGGGAGAGCGTGATTTTTGTGTATAGATCTATATGGGATTGACAACCCCACACCTAAACTGTTAGCTACAGTTAAACCGGCAGGTCTGGGGTGACAAACGTCATATCATTCCAACGTCTGAAGAACTTTGTTACAGGCAGTCTGGGTCAATAGCACGGTTATAAAAACTCACATGGAGTATTAATACATCTTGGTCTACGGGGCTGTTAAACGCCTTAGTGATTATATATATATATATATATATATATATATATATATATATATATATATATATATATATATATATATATATAGTATTTTAGGTATGGAAAATACTTATGCATTCTGGTTTTTGGAACTTTTAAAACCACCACTCAATTATGGAAAATATTGGATTTTCTAGAAATAAACTCGAATTTCTTTATACTAAAAGGCATACTATTCCTATACAAAAACGCTTATGAACTCACCAAGTTAATTGTTGACACTTTTTCAAAACTACTTGTATTTCTCAGGGATTCAGTAATATAGGTAAACACCAGCTTTTGGGGAAGGGACGCTAAGGCGTCAGTTTCAAAACTTACTAAATCATCATATTGTAATTTATTTTGAAACATGTATCACATTGAACAATGTAACTTTTAAATTATATTTATGATGGTTGTGTTTACTTTCTTTACAAATACTCAACTGTTATGATACTACATGAAGTCATCCACCCCCGAATGTTTCCGCCATTCTGGTTTGGGGGTGTGACAAAAGTGGAAGAAGTTGCGCTAACCTAGAATATATTGCGCCTCCTTGGAAGGAAGTTGCGTTAAGCTTGAAGGAAGTTGTACAATCTTTGCACAAGATGGGACATCATCATGCAAGATGCTCCATTTTGGTTCCTTATTGAGGCATGGTATCCCTGATGAGACACTTATGCTATAAAGTCCTACATGATGCTTAGAAGTTGAAGATGCTCAATGAATACAACATTTTGTGCCACCATGACGGATGTCGGGCTACTATTGTTCATGATGCTCCACCTGTTCATCATAATGCTCCACTATGGCTCATGGTTCTCTATCATGTATGTTCTTGATACTCATGTGTTTTATGTCATACATGAATGTTCCAGAAGCTATTGCAAGGCGGATTATGATTGGTTGATCCCACTAATGGGCTTATGGGCCAATGGGCTTGGCACATGAGGGTTTAAATTTTGATCCCTTCAGTATAAATAGGGATACATGCTAAGTCATTTGGTGTGTCTTCTATTCTAGAATGATAGGCAAATCTATGTGAATTTGTACGTGTAACCTCTATTTGAGAACTCATAAATTAAGAATACTTCCCTCCTACCAATGGATGTAGGTCACCTTAACCTAACCATGTAAATCTTATGCCTTGTGTTCTTTTGGTTTTTCTATTTATCCACTTTACTTCATAACACTCAGGGGATAGATAAAGATAAATGTTAAAGTTTTAAAAATACTTTTGCATTTGTTGACAATATTATGAAAGAGAAAAAGATACAAGATCCCTTTAGAGGACTCTTGGCATTGCCACAAGTCACCGTTTTGAGCTTGACTCAAAAATACCTAGCACTTATGTTTGAGCTACGTAAAATGATTCATATTCTTTTTGATATGACAAATGAATCCATCATTTATGTCATATTATGCACAAGACTAGGTAGATGATTATGCTATGAATATATCATAAGATACCAACTAGATACATAGGTAAGTCATTGGATGATTATAAGGACATTCTAGGAATACTTAAGAAAATCAAAGAGAATATACATAAGTTAATCAGTTTACAATAAGATCTTTATGTAAAGGAGCTACATAAGATGCTAACTTCGGAAAAGATAGACATAATTATGAATTATGATTGAGTTATGACTTCATTAAGAATGAAGAATAACTTTTGTTATAATGAGTTCCTAGCAAAAAACAACAACACAGTCTACTACAAAAAAAAAAGCGCTGCTACTTTTGAAGATGTAATCAAATATGATTGGATGAATGAGTTCGTTTAAAAACAAAGTTGACTCCTTCTATTCAGGGGTAACTTAGAAATCTTTTGTGACATTAAGAGTATACTTAATCGAGCTAAGAGACTCTAAGTAACATACGAACACCAATCATATTCTCTAAGATATTTAACTATACTTAGAATAAAGTTAAAAATGGAGATAATAGTATTCGCATAATTCACACAAATTAAATTTAGTTAAGATCCATTAATAAAGTCTTTCCTTTAAACTAAGCACAAAAGTTCAAGCTTGAGTTATAGGATGTTGTTTTTCTAGAAATGGTATTTGATTTGGATTTAGTATCTGGATATTGGAACATTGTGACAACAACTGTTATATATTGTTTAGATATATTGGGATATGATCTTTACATTATTACTTGTTGTTTTCTATGTTAACATGTTTAATCCATGAATAAATTAATTATTCTAAAAGTTCATAGTCGTTTATAATTGTTGGAGAAATTATGAAATAAGACTAATAAGAAATGGATTGATTAACTTTCATAAGATGAAAGTAGGAATTAGGTTGTAACCAAGATTCATATGTACTTATCTGAGAATAAGTAATGGAAATGACCCACAACAAGATCACGTCGCCGATCGCTATCATGAGTGATACTTGATAAAAGGTACTACATTTGTATCTTAAATACCTGAGATGCATATAGGGACTTAAGGACAGAGAATGTTGTACTTTGATCTAGTCAAATGTTGATCTTTAAACATGCAGTTGTAAAGGTTATTATCAAGTTTGAAATAAGCTATACAAGAGGCAATGTAGTCAAGATATGATGTGTTCCTCTTATGTATTGAGAGCCAGATATCTAAGAAACATTACCCAATGTTGAACACCAAATGAGACTGATTGTGATCAAATTCTTAAGTTCAACAGGATGTATGTAACAAAGGGATAACTGATAAACTTACCTTATACATCGGTTGTAGCTTTGAGCTTTTGGGAATTGCATGTTATTGAATGGCATTCTTCGTTGTGTGTTATTGGGGATAGTGAAATGTTGCTAGCTTTTCACCACTGTCTATATCAATCTATGTTGAGTATTGTATAAGTGGGAGATTAAAAGATCAATATGCCCAAGAGACATTATAGAATGATAATTGCTAATGACATATGATCCTATAGGGTCACACCTTACAGTACATTACTACTAATTGATTATTTTTAAGGTAATATGATAATTAATAAATATTATCAACACTTGTATTTAACTGGAAAAATTATTATTTTATGAAAATAATATTTCAAAAACTAATTAGGAATTTAATATTTCTAGAAAATGATAATAAAAGAGAACAAAACTAGTTATATTCATTTGATATGAATATATATGTTATGTTCAAATTATTTGGACAGTTTGAGTAACCATTTAGTTAGTCTTCTAACCAGCTCGTTATACCTTAAGTGAAAGACACTCCAAGACCCCACAAAAATCTTCTAAAACCATAGGTGTGCTACCTGATGGGAGGCTTGAGAGTTTGAGTTCTTCTTTCACTCCATAACTTCTTATAAAGTAATGTTCATGTACTAAATGGAAGTATGGTCTTCTAGTACATGTATAAGAGTATATAAATGAGTGTAAGGGTGAAAACTAGGTAGATTTTCATCTCATATACTCTCTTTTTTGGTCTGCCAAAACTAAGAATACGTAATCTCTTTCCCTATCTTCTTTCTTGCAATTTGATGCATGACTGGAGTACCTATTAGTTTCTTCTCCTTAAAACTTATTTGGTATATGTATTAAGGCTTAAGAAAAAATAATATAAAAGTGAAGACTAGCATCTTTGATGGTTTATCCCTGAATGGTGGATACCTTTCGAGAGCTTCTACTTTGGAGCTTCTTACCATCTTCATCAACATCTAATCTCCCATAATAATCAAAGTCTTTAAAGTTTGTAATACTTTTCTTTATATGGTTGATTTAAACTTTTCATGCTTTGCAAAATGATCCTTAGTGGGTTAAATTTTATATTTATTCAAATTTTAAAGCTTTTGTTTTCGTTTTTAGTGCTTCTAGCTAGGAAAATGATTTTGATTAAAACCCAACAAAAATAACTCTTTATTTCGACTTAAAGACAAAAGGAATTGCCAAAGTGATATCTTGAAGAATTGTTGAATAATTATAGAAGAAAGTATTAGGTTTGCAATATTTAGCATACTTTTTATCTATTTTTCTGTTTGTTTTTCTTTTTGTTGTAAACATGAGAGGCTAAAAACCTTCTCTTCCAGTTAAATTTGGATTAACTAGAGTAATATGCTGTAATTTTGATTTTGATTTGATAAAGATGATATAAAATTAATTTTTGATTTAATATTCTACCTTATTTTTGAAGTTTTCAATTTTTGTTACTTGCATCTGAGTTCAATATATAGTTTAGACTACAAATTTGATTATTTAACTTGTATCTTAATAGCTTTTGATTATAAACTGTTAGGACTAATGGTATAACCAATCATAAGGTTATGTAAAATTAGTTGGTAACTTGCATATTTAAGAGATAATTAGTTTAACCAATTATACTAGGTTAATTTTATGAACTTTAAGGTTAAAGTCATCGTTGATTTATAATTATTTTAAATAATTAATTGGTTTATAGGTTTCTATTCTCATGAACATTGAATTTCGTTACTTATTAATCACAAGTAGTAGTAATTAGTTCATAATTGCTAGTTAAATCAATAATCTATTTATACTTCATTGTGCTATCATATATACACAATAGGAAATAGGGATTGAAAATTTAAGTGGAGTGCTTGAAAAACCATTGTCTTTAATTCTAGTAATTTACTATGTTCGTTAGTTTAATTGACTATTTAAGATTTCAATGAAAGAAAGCCCTCCATGTAATTTTGGTTTCAATTAATTTAATATGTTATTAGTAATACATGTTCCCCGGGAGTTAGACACCCTTATTTACCACATTTATACTACACTCATCAAGTTCATTACATGTATGAGTGCTAGTTAAGCTGTGATACAAAAAGGTTTTATAAATTTAAAACATGAATATTATTTTTAGTATAGAAAATCTCACATCAAGTTTTTTACGTCATTGCCAGAGAGCAACTTTACCTATATTTGATTATGTTGATTGCGTAAATTATTATTTAGGGTTTTTATTTTCCATTTTTAGTCAGTTAGTCGATTATCTGTATCTACGACTCTCGTGACGTAGAAAATATTATATCGCGGCACAATTATCAATGATTTCATATTTTATTTTATTTTCATTTTGTTCAATTTTACGCTTGTTTTGTTTTGTTTTTATTTTATGGTGAGAGTTAAAGTCTAGAAGATTCAGTTCCAGCCTCGCTTCTCCATTCTAAGAAATCAAACCTGAATTGCATTAACAAAATAAAGAATTAGATCGAGTAGAAGATTACTTATTGGAAAGAAGCCATCCTGAGTCAGAAGAGGACCAAAGCGAACAAGAAGACATGACGAATGGACTCACTTTAGAAGAATATGCTATCAAGACACGAGAAGGAACTATCCCATGATTTGTTTTACCCATGATTCTTCCCACAACAAATTTGAATTGAAAGGCAATTTCCTAAACATGCTAAAAGAGACACAATTTTTCATCAAGGACCACAAAGATGCTGACAAACATATCAATCAAGGTCTATAGATAACAAACTACTTCAATATTCGGTGAGTATCAAAACACATGGTGATGCTAGAAGTGTTATTGATCACATTTAAACATGCAACCATGAGATTCGTTAAATAATTATCGACAAGATCAATTAAAACATAGCATGCACTAAAGCAAAGCTTTTGCAAAAATTCAACCCACCGTCAAGAATCGCCAAATTGAAAGAAAAAATTATAAATTTTCAACAAATAGAATGGGAAACATTATTCAAAGCTTGGGAGCGGTACAAGACTATGTTGATAAACTATCCACACTATGACCTCAATATGCATCAAGAGTTACATACTTTTTATTATAGCATCAATCTTTATACAAGGCAACTTGGTGACTCTCAAGGACCAATTACAAAGAGAAATCTGGCCAATGCAAAGAAATTATAGGAAACTTAGCTAACCTTATCATGATAGCACTCATTGAGAAATAGAGGCATTCAAGCAATAGTAATGGGAGATGGATCCAAGGGATTAGAATTGTTAAATGAAAAGATCGATAATATGGACTACATTATCAAGAAAATTAATCAAACCATCCATGTAATTCAAGTTGGTTTGATAATTATGGTGGAGCTCACTTAACAAAGGATAGTGATGTTGATGAGAATGGAAGAAACAAGGCATAAGTTTATTACTCTAGTGGTGAAAAATATGATCAAGATCGGAGGCAAAATAAAAGAGACTGGTAGCCTTATGAAGAGTACAGAAAGGAAAGAGATGAGAAATACAAGCAAAAAGCTGGAGGAAACTCGACGAGTTAGTTAGAGATGACTCGACGAGTTAGTTAGAGTTTTTCCTGACATTTGGACATCGTATGGATTCCAAGATTTGTCTGCAAACTCTGCGAGTCAACTAGGGTTTTTGTGATTTCTCGACTTCCGGAAGGAATCGACAAGTCAGTGAGCTACACTCGACGAGTTAGGTCAACATGGACTGTTGACCTTGACCGTTGACTTTGACTTTGACCAAGGGTTGACTAGTTTGACTCCTGGGGGTATTTTAGTAATTTGGGAATTTATGGAAGTGGATCATTGGTGGATGTAGGTGTTTGAGTCGGAGCTGTATTTGGAGGAGTCGACATTATCATCCCGAGGTACTTGTGAGGTGAGTTGTCCTCACTATACTAAAAGGGTCGAAGGCACGAATGCCGACCCTTTTCAGATTTGTATCTGGGTTTATTGAATGATATGCTTATTGATTTGCATCCTGGTAGTTAGGATGGTGATATGATTAGTGACCTAGTAGGTCGGTATCCTGGTATGTCGGATAATGCTATGTTAGTGACCGGTTAGGTCAGTATCCTGGTTATAGGATGTTGTTATGATTAGTTATCTGTTCGATCGGTTTGACTGTTATATATGCTAGCGTATGATATTTATTTATGAGCACATGATTATTTGAATTGAGAGTTGGGTTGAGGCGGACCTGCTTTGTGCTGAAGGACAACATACCCAGGGCGGACCGGATAGACTGAAGACCCGGTTAGGGCATACTAGTCAGGCCGAAGGCCCGTCGAGCGGTACGGATAGGATGAAGGCCCTGAGAGGCGGTCCAGAAGTGTCGATGGCTCGGAGAGCGGTCTAGATAGACTGATGGCCCTGCGAGGCGGTCCAGTCAGGCTGATGGCTCATTATGCATGCTGTTTGTTTATATGATATGATTATGATTGTATGACGTTGGTATTTTGGGGGAACTCACTAAGCTTCGGTCTTACAGTTGTTGATTATGTTTCAGGTACTTCTGATGATCTCGGGAAGGCGAAGGCGTGATTATACACCTCCGTATATTTTCATGATTTGATTCTGGGATACTCTGACATTAACCTATTTTGAAAACAAATTTGTAATAATTATTGGTTTTTTGAATGATTTAAAAAGTTTTAATTTGGCATGATTTTTATGGGTGTTACAAGTTGGTATCAGAGCCTGGGTTTGAGTGAAATGGAGGAAACACTCGTGTGTCTCCATTCTCAAAATAAGGACAAGATTTTAAAATGATTTTTTTTAGAATGGTTTTCAAAATACTAAAGGAGTATGTAAGTGTACGATCAGCCAGAGCCAGTAAGTAGACCCCAAAATACCTTACAAATTATTTGATTTTGTGATATGATAGAACTACAGGCTAGTACTAGGCTTGGGATCTTCAGGAATTGCATGATAAAATTGCCAGATTATATGATGTCTGATAGCCTAGGGATTTTCCTTATATGAAATTGACATCATTACTATAGTTGCTTAGAGTATGCATCACGACCGTACATAATTAAGATCTTATAGCCTGAGAATGTTTGGTTTGGCCTTATTTCCTGTTCTTGTCTGATTAAGGGCTTAGGGTAGGATCAGGTATTCGAAAGTCTATAGGGTCCAACGTTATGTATGCCTAGCATACACCAGTGCTGCAGGGGTTGGTGGAAGTTTCATGGATGGTTGGGTTGTGTGGGGTCAGTAGGCCAGTTATGAGATTTTTAGACTTCTTCTAGGAGTGGGGATTGAGCGATAGCCATGCATACGTATATTGTTATGGCGTTATGATGATACTTGAGAAAAATATGGGTAGGTGTAGAAGGTAGTATGGGCCCATACTACTGAAAGCACAGGACCCATACATGTAGCAAGGAAGTCACAACCCCTAGGGTTTGGTTGGGAGTGGGTTCCCCGTTGTTTATATGTATTATCTTATATCTTCCTGGTATATTTTCAGTATGGTGGTCACGAGACGATTTGAGGTCGGATCCGGGTCAGGATCAAGAGCTGGTAGCCAGGGTAGGCCAGCAGTGATAGAGGATTGCATCAGGCAGATTATCCAGGATGAGGTGGTCGAGATTGTCTAGGGTCAGATTTTGGAGACGTTTGGGTCTATTAAGACCGCCATGGTTGAGTACTTTGACGAGCGTTATGCAGCCAATGTTGAGAAGGCTGCCACATCAGCTACAACGACGGAAGGAGGAGGAGCCAGTCGGGCTTTTCAGTACCGGGACTTCAATAACACGAAGCCCCCAACCTTTGATGGGACTCAGGATCCAATCGTAGCCATGAGGTGGATGTATGATGTGGAGGGCTGTTTCTTCACATGCTCATGTCCTGCTAACCAGAAGGTCAAATGTGCCCTGAACCTGCTAAGGTTCGGGGCGAAGGACTGGTGGAGGTTGATGACTGATCGTATACTGATGATCAAAGAACTGCTGTTACTTGGGAGCAGTTCTGGGATATGTTCCGCAACCGCTACATTCCACGGGTCGAGCGGGAGCGGTTAGCTCAGGAGTTCTTGGAGTTGAGACAGGATGTTGTGACGGTGACGAAGATCACCCATATGTTCACTGAGAGGGCAATGTTCAGCCCAGAGTTTGCTTCCGAGCAGGCTCAAATGACATGTTATCTGAGCATGCTCAAGACTGACATCCGTCAATTTGTTGCTACCCAGTGATGTGATACGTTGCTAGAGTTACAGGAGGCCGCTAGGCGACGGGAGCTTGAGTTTGAGTTATAGCCGAGAGAGCAGAGGCAGGCCCCGGTGCAGTCACAGTGTGACATCCCCAAATTCACGGCCAGAAAAGACCGATTTGTTTATGCTTTGTTTTATAAATCAGAGTAATCTTTTAAAGAAAATAG
This sequence comes from Lactuca virosa, assembly GCF_052849685.1. NCBI lineage: Eukaryota > Viridiplantae > Streptophyta > Magnoliopsida > Asterales > Asteraceae > Lactuca > Lactuca virosa. The sequence continues at coordinate 73,484,565 of NC_136432.1, forward strand.
TTGCGGAATTTGTCCCAAAAAAAATATGATAACCATTTATCAAATCATTTCTCAGAGAGAATGTATTTTCATTAAATAATAAAGTCTCGGGATGTCATGTTCCGATACAAACCAAAAGCATAAACAGTATAAAATAGATCTTACAACAGTTATTTATAACTACTGATCTATAATCCAAAATCTCTCGTCAAGTCCACCAACTTATACTCTTGTGCCATTACCTGTAATGCAAAGAAAACTGAGTGGGTCAGGCTTGGGAGCCTGGTGAGCATATAGGGTTTTCACCCCACAATAAATAAAATTATGCTTAAACATCAAACAATCAATCCAATTACCCAAACCCCATTATCTTATTCATTTCTTAAGGATTTACCCTAAGAATCAACTATCACTCATTCCTAAGGATTCATCCTAAGGAATAGGCACGAAGTCCATCGCTGCCCAAGGTTTATACTACAAGCACTAACAACGTCGATCTCCACATAGTGATCCTATATAGTGATCTTACTAGATCTAGCCTAAAGGATCGATATGAACAACCAACTAACGAAATTGCTTCGGAAATTCCCTAGCAGCAAACGAGGATCGAAGAAGACATCAAATGAATGGAATAAGTTTAACCATGAACCTTTGTTCGTAAAAGAAAAAACCACAAGACAATTAAGTCAGGGGTAATTATCAATGCCTAGGCTGTGGTCTGAATATCGTGAGGTATATAACCCCCAGACGCACCCTATCCGGCAATGGAAACGCTGACTCATGCCTAGGCTGTGGTCTGAACCCCCAGACTCACCCTATCCGGCAATGGAAACACTGACTAATGCCTAGGCTGTGGTCTGAACCCCCAGACTCACCCTATCCGGCAATGGAAACGCTGACTAATGCCTAGGCTGTGGTCTGAACCCCCAGACTCACCCTATCCGGCAATGGAAACCCTGACTAATGCCTAGGCTGTGGTCTGAACCCCCAGACTCACCCTATCCGGCAATGGAAACGCTGACTAATGCCTAGGCTGTGGTCTGAACCCCCAGACTCACCCTATCCGGCATCGAAAATGGAAACACTAACTAATGCCTAGGCTGTGGTCTGAATACCGTGAGGTATATAAGCCCCAGACTCACCCCTATCCGGCATCGAGAATGGAAAAACTGACTCATGAAGCTCGTCCGATCACTTCATAAAAGAAACAAAGACTCCAAAGCACTTCAAAATAAAAGTATAGGGAAAATACTAATAACATACTCTCGTACGCTCCCGTACCCCGACACGTAATAGTGTGAATAAGAAGAACTAACGGATAAACACATAGTTCAAAAATACCTAATGAACATATAGTTCGAGAACACCTTATGAACATATAGTTCAAACATACCTACCGATTACAAGTCTGCTAACGTTCCACTGGACTATCTAAAATAGTATGTGGCCGTTGTCTATACTCTGCTAGATGACTAGATCATCTTAAACATCGATACCTCTCATCACCTTTAGTTCATCACACATCATCTAATTCATCTACCCATGTTTTACCCAACATATTTGTAGATAAAAATACATATACAGTTTAAAACTTGTATAAAACATCTATTCAACAGTCACCTTAATTAAATAATTAATGTAATTACACATAACACGTATTTTAAAGAAAATACTTCATATATATGTGTAAGGTGAAAGTGACTATACACTCATCTGATTAGACGATTCTCGGACAGCACTACGGCTCGGAAACTTTACTTCTCGGGATCTTCGGGGCTTCGGGACTCGCTTCAGGTGTCGGGATGATACCGGGGCTTCGGGGGTATAATTTGCACGTAAAACGATGAAATACGGGAGAGAGAGAAGAAATGGGCAACCAAATTCGTTTAGATTGTTTCCGCTAAATATCGCTCGATCTCATATTCGAACTTCGGGCTGTACACTGCTAAGCCGAAACTTAGAAAAATCATAACTTCCTCATACGAAGTCAGATTTGGACGTTCTTTTTATGCACGCTCTCGCTTTAACGAACTCTACGACTCTCGTTTAGATCACTAAGGCTAAATATCGCTCTATCGTAAATTCACTATTTACGTCGCGCTGTGTCGTGCCGGTTTTGTCGCGAAACTTCGACAGGTCATAACTTCTTCGTTATAACTCGGATTTCGGCGTTCTTTATATGTACGGAATCCTTGTAACATATATTATAACTTAGTTAAGATTAATCCTTCCAAATAATCTTCCATCAAAAAGTCATTTTTGATGCTTATCGATTCTAAATTGACTAGCCCGGATCTACGGGCGTTACAATTATCTCCCCCTTAAGATGATTACGTCCTGGAATCATCAACGAAATAGGACTTGTATAATGATTCCATACGTTATCTCTTCATCCTAGGTAATTGTTGGGTTTTAGTATACTACAACATCCTATGGTGCACATACAACCCTAAATACCTTGGATCTATGTTTTCTCTATTATACATGCAAATGGTTTCCAAGGCATTAAACCTATAACTAGCATGCATTTGACATAAACCATATAATATACTAGTTAAGGAAACATACCTTTTATGTGGCTTGAAGTCTTGATGTATTTGGCCTTAAGAGCTTAGCACCAATAGTATGAAATGCCTCAAATGAAATCACAACACACCTAGGACAAAGGTAGCTCTTGAGAGAGAATTCCATGCACCAAAACACCTCCATATTTCTCTAAGAAAAGAAGTGGTGATTTTTGCTATGGAGTAACCTATTTATATGTAGGATTCCAAGGGTCATGGGTATAACCCATAATCCATACCCATGGGTTTTATGATCCATGGTTCATGTGGCCCAACTCTTTATGTATCCATACATAAACTTGGTCCAACATGGATCATAAGCCCAACACATATAAATATAACTAATTATCATAATTAGTCCACATAGATTTAATTAGTCTCTTTTCATCACTAAATTAATTCCAAATTAATTCTTGATCGATACTAATTAAAACATATGATTTCATATTAATATATTATAACTTATAATATATTAATAAACCATAAATAACCTTCTCTCAAAAGTCCATCCTAACAAATTGTCCTGATGATATGCAACCCAAATGGACCATGCTACTCTCGGGTCAAGTACATACCAATAATAGTTATGGGCTTAGACATCTAATCCAACAGTCTCCCACTTGGATAAGTCTAAAACTATTATTGCAAGTACGACTTCATAACCCGACTAGCAATCGTAGCTCTTAAAGCCGTTGTCGAACTCTGAACAAATCAATGACGCGTCCATTAGATAAGGGATCATATATTCCTCCATTCTAGATATCATATGGACTGAGACATGGATTATAATCTTTCTCTCTGTCCATTTGTTGTTTCCCGATTTTCGATTTATGATGACTGACTGATTGAACAAATCAAATCAGTCCTGGCTTGGCCAAGCACTCACATGTGTCATCGCTAAATCATCGAGGGGCCCACAAATATCGCTTTTATCCCGAAGGTAAAAGGAATGGATAAACTTCGACTCATATGGCTTGTTCTACTACTTGTTGAATCATACACAAAGGCACGTTTTATAACATCGAGTTACCAAATGCGTTTTCGTGCAATCAATGTATAACCAACTCATAGTAACAACTCATATCTCTAGGTTTGAAGAATATAAGATATTATCGTCTCATGATCACTCGTGATAAAATCCATGAAGTGATTCAAATGAGTGCGGGTTGAATCCAATACTCAGAACTTATGAGCACTCATGAGTGTTGTAGCACCACTTTGTCCACCAACTTGGACCTCTACAAACCAACCCATGACAGTCTTGATTCATATCTACTTCCAACATATGACCGACTGTGGATGGTTTGAATAACTTAATCATTCAGGAAGAGCGACTTAGTTATTCTAGAAGTCAAAACATGCAAAGTGAAACACAAGAATAAATGAATCAAATATGGTATCAAACCCTATGAATATAAATAAACACTTTTATTTATCACCATACTGATTACTCATTATTCATTGTTTCGGTTTTATCAACTTTATACTTGAATTAAAACCACTAGTTGTCCCATGCTCCAAGCATGTACACTATGTTTTTCTTAAACAATAGCTTTGCCATACACCAAGTATGCACTCTATGTTTGTCTATGATCCTTACTTTGTGAAATAAACCAATTGAACATAATTTCAATGATTCTAATTTCACACTCCCAAATCCTTATCGAAAAATGTGAGAATTTCAAATTCCTATCATTTATCGAAATCTGTTTAGATTTTAAACTTATATGCACTGACCCTCCTGTAATGAATATGTACAAAGTCACAAAGACTTGTCAACAGTCATTATAAGGTATTCCAATGGAGATTAACTCCATGGAAACTAAGTCTCATATTCAAAGTACATTGCTTTGGACATGCTTCTTGCATTAAGTTTTCTAATCTTACACAGATAACTTCCACCTATAGAGACAACTCCATATTCTCATTTTGACTATCACTTCTGAATAAGAGATGCCTCTTTTCAGAATATGTCAATATGGTCCTTCCAAAATTAGCACTATACTTCCAACTGTCCCTGAGCAACCAATCTTTGGTAAACCTCAGATTGTCCTCGACAATTGCTTAATCATTTTAGTCATATCCAATTCTAGACCTTTTCTCTTCTTAATACCTGTGGGCATTTGGAAAAATTTAAAAATGACAAATATTATAGCACATGTAATCGATCTTGTACCCAAAGCAAATGGTACACGATTCATGATGTCTCACATAAAGACATGATTCTAGACCAGTCTTTTGCTACAATATTTTTATTTGCCATGTTTTCAAAATTTGACTATGAAGAGGGATGTCGTAATCATAATCGAATTTTGAGAACGCAATATATAGAATTTCCTTAAGTTGAACCAATCCAACATGAAATTCATATATATATTCTTGACTAAAGATGATTAAGGTCTCAATCTAAGCCTTTAGAACTGAAATGAAGTATATCCTCTCCCTTAATTCTAGCAAAACAACTTTTTCAATCCATGCAGCCTCACGAATTGAAACTTTTGTTTTCTATAATTAACATTGCTAACTTGCAACACTAACAATAATTATCATGCTCCCACTAACATGATGATTATTAGCATAACACTTATGCTCCCACTAGCTTTGACATGTACTCAGAAATCAGCTGGACTTCTAGAAATCAATACTTTATTGACTTTCTTACCAAAGTTCAGATTTCTGATACGAGATGCTTTGATAAAACTTTATCAAAATCATACACCTTTCCTTAGATAGCATGCATGTGTGTCTAAACAATTTCAGAACTATGAAAAGGGATGCTGTAATCATAGTCTCAATTGTTTAGACCTTTTGCCATCTGCTTCAAATCTACTTGGTGGAAGTGTTTCCTCACCATCATTTTCATGAATCGGAGAGAAACCTTATGACCCTTAGATTTTATGGTGTATGTGTTCTTATCCATGTGAATCGTCAAAACCATAGTCACAAGACAAGGATAATGACAAATCCAAACTCATATGGACTGAACTTATGCAATCTTAACTTCTTGCCACATGGCAGTACAGGGCCTGCCATTGCTTCCAAGTTGTTATGCAACCAATTGAGAACTTTCAGAACTCCTATGTAAAGCCAACTTTAACTGGAATGGGCACAGAATATGTCAACACGATAGGTTATAAACCTCAAGTCGTGTGCTAGTGAAGAACCTCAGGTTTTATTCTTGATTAGTTCTTGAAATTCTTTTTAGGATCTTTAAGGCTCCCACTATCCTCTTGACATATAAGACTATCTTGCCAAATATTCAAGAGATAGTGCGGATTCTTTATCAAGACAAACACTTCACACAATTGGCCTTAGTTGGTCTTTGTTTTATCCAAAACATCACAACTTACCAATTTCAAATGTACAAGAGTAGGACACTTTTACTCTTACATTTGACAAGTGTTTTAAACCTTTCTTTAAGATATGTCACTCAAATTACAATCTTGGAGTATGACTCTAAGAATTGTTTTGGAACGAAGTATGACTCTTCTTCCTGATCTAACCATTTCAACAATTCATGACTCCTCTTCTTAGTCATAAGAATGCACTAAGATGACCTTTAGAGGACTAATTGTGATATGATTTCTAAATCATTAAGATGATCACAAACATGATACTAAAGTACTCTCCCATCTTTTCAGATTTGAGAAACTTTTATCTTTCTGCCTAATTTGATTCTTCCCATTCGTTCTGCCATACATTGAGACTTTTCAAATGTTTCAGAATTATACTTAAACTTGTAAGTATAACCATATTTACTAAACTTTAGTAAATCAAATAGTCTTAACGAGATTTGTGGTGGACATGACCAGTGCACAAGAATGTGTACTCGACCCCTTTAGTCCTTCACTTGATTCACACATCCATGTGAACAAGTAATTAGTCTTGATTTTCCAATGCTTGAAAGTTCTCATTCATCATACTATTCAACTTGCATGATTCCAAGTTTCGGTCCAATTGAAACTTGGGTGATGAGGAACTTTCCTGATTTGGTAAATTTAGACACTACCAGAAATGAAAGAATCAAATCCATTTTCCAATATTGCTGTCAGTGGAATCATATAGGCAACAATTTTCCACAAATGTCATTGTAAGGATACTTCAAATAAATAAAATTAAACAATTTTCTTTTATTTTAAAACTTTGCGGAAAAACTTATCCTTACAATCCACATGGAAAATTGTTGTTATCTATTCCTTAGCAATATATCATAACTTCTTAAGCAACTGCTCAAACTTCTGATGCGATCGAAATCCACCTTCGCGATTAGAATCAGCATATACTTCCTTTACGATTTCTCTCTATTCTTTGATTCTTAAAACATCAACATGTGACCCAGTCACATCATGTAATGAGGATCTCAGAATAGAACTTAAAAGAGTTAGATAATGGGCTCTACCTGATGTAGAGTCAAACTTATTGACTTTAACATCCTTAGGTAAATTTGGCAGCTTTGCAATCAACGCCCCTTCCTTTGGCAAAATAAACATATGGACCCTTTGGTAATGGGACTATCTCAGACTTAGCCTTTCTCTTTACCATTTGGTCAACCGGGTTGACTATGGCCAATCCCTTTCCATTGGGAAGAGAATGTTTTTTCTGGATTTCCAGTGTCACCATTGTCACTGTCCATAAATTTTTTTGGAAGTTGATCTTCTAATCAAATTTGCTTTACTATCGTTCCAAATCATTGCTGATTCAGCAGCACCAAGCAAATAGATATGATCATTAAGGTTCATGTCATAGTCTGTTTCATAGTAGTCCCAAAGGAACTCACTATGTGACTTAGAAAGTGATTGAACATCCAACTTTCTCAATACTTTGACACCCAACTCTCCCGGCTCGTCAATATGTGACTTCATCTCTAAGATGTGATCACACATAGACCTTGCTTTCCATTAGGGCTTGAGTGACCTTGAACTTGTGGGTTAGGGAGAATAATTGGAGGAGGTGGAGGAAGAGAAGTATGACTTCCATGAGCCAAACTCGGGAAGTCATATTCATTAGGAAAGCTTGGTTTGGGAAGATCATTGTTGTCTAAACCAGACATCAACAATGGGAGAAATTCACGTAAAGTTGATTTAAGTCCTTAATATAACACCCAATATGATATATTAAGGCTAGGACCCAACAAACTATTTTATAACTTGGAAGAGGGATGCCGTAATCCAAGCTATAAAATATTTGAAGGTAGGTGAATGACGATTCACCAATTTCCACCAAGATAAACGAAATGTATTATTAGGTTTTAATTGGTTTTGAAACTCCTAGATTCTTTTGAGATTCATTGAACTTTTCAATGGCATGTTTCAATCTCGAGTGTGCCCTTCAGGTTTTGTGACTGGGATGCCGAGGATCACAAAACAAGGTGTGAAGTAACCATGCAAATATACTTGGTACCCTTAATATTTACCCCTCAATCGATGTGCCGGTTAACCACACACGCTCCAACGATACTATGATAAACATTAAGTTACGCTTTGCCTACCTTGTTAAGTCCAGGTTAGTGTGCCGGTTAACCACACACGCTCCACTAACAGCTTAAACAAAGTGCAAAGTGTAATTTCATGGATTAGCACCTTATTCACATTTTCCTAAGTAACTAAGATTGGGAATTTATAAGTGTTTAGTTACTTAGTATTTATCATTATACTTATAATGAAGGGAGAATTATAGTCCTTGTCCTACCTGTTCGGCTAACGACCCTCCACCGGTCAAGGAAGCGGTGAGTGAGAGTGGACACCCATTAAACTGCCATTTTATAGGCAGTAACCTTATACCCCCCCTTATAGACCGGCTTCGTGAATGAGACATACTAATGTTAAGACGACTTTATCTTATAATAATAGTATAAGGGTTGAATTTTAAACTTTTAAAATTCTAAGGTCTAGTTTGGAATTAAAGTATAGATGGGGGGTAACTTTACAAATTCCAAAACTTGAGGACAAGTTTTGAAACCTTTCAAAACTCTTGGATTTTTCATAACTTATGAGTTTAATTAAGGTTTAATGAAAAAAAAATTCAAGTTCCATAACTTGAGGACAAGTTATGGAAGACATTAAATCATTTAATGATGACATTAAAAATAGTGACTCTTCTATTTTCATAACCTATGAGACTTAATGACACTTTAAATAGAAAAACTCTTCACTTTCCATAACTTGAGGACAAGTTATGGAGTTCATAAAAACCATTAAGATCAAATATTCCAATTAACACAATAATCAAATAATTTTTCTATGATCTAGATTAAACTCATAAGTAAAGATAATTCACATCAATAATTTTCAAGAAATTAGATAATCATATAAACTAATACAAATCTTGAAACTTTGACAATTATCCTTTGAAGACTCTTGGAATTCATAACCTAAAGAGTTAATAAATGAGACATTTCACATCCATGACTTATGGATGTTTCAAAACTCTTAAGATCATAACTTTAAAAAAAACTTTTGAGTTCCAAAATTTTATGACAAAATTTGTAACTTCTTAAAACCATTTAGATCAAACTTTTAAAACAAATAAAATAATCATATCATTCTATCTTTTAATAAATTGACCTAATTCAACTCTTGTAGTAAAGTGACTCAAATTTTATAAATAATTAGTTTTTCATAAAATCAAGTAATTATCATAAAATTTGACAAACGTCATGTTTTTTTTTTCTTTTTTTTTTTCCTTCAACTTGAAAAAAAAATACATTTGCATCAAAAATAATAGAAAACAACCCATGGCTCTGATACCACTGTTGGGTTTTAGTATACTACAACATCCTATGGTGCACATACAACCCTAAATACCTTGGATCTATGTTTTCTCTATTATACATGCAAATGGTTTCCAAGGCATTAAACCTATAACTAGAATGCATTTGACATAAACCATATAATATACTAGTTAGGGAAACATACCTTTTATGTGGCTTGAAGTCTTGATGTATTTGGCCTTAAGAGCTTAGCACCAATAGTATGAAATGCCTCAAATGGAATCACAACACACCTAGGACAAAGGTGGCTCTTGAGAGAGAATTTCATGCACCAAAACACCTCCATATTTCTTTAAGAAAAGAAGTGGTGATTTTGGCTATGGAGTAACCTATTTATATGTAGGATTCCAAGGGTCATGGGTATAACCCATAATCCATACCCATGGGTTTTATGATCCATGGTTCATGTGGCCCAACTCTTTATGTATCCATACATAAACTTGGTCCAACATGGATCATAAGCCCAACACATATAAATATAACTAATTATCATAATTAGTCCCCATAGATTTAATTAGTCTTTTTTTATCACTAAATTAATTCCAAATTAATTCTTGATCGATACTAATTAAAACATATGATTTAATATTAATATATTATAACTTATAATATATTAATAAACCATAAATAACCTTCTCTCAAAAGTTCATCCTAACAAATTGTCCTGATGATATGCAACCCAAATGGACCATGCTACTCTCGGGTCAAGTACATACCAATAATAGTTATGGGCTTAGACATCTAATCCAACAGTAATAACTGTAAGTTCTATGTTTCCTCGAAAGAGTATCTAACTCTTGGACTTTTCTATAGCAGGTAGTGCTCAATCCTGCATCTGCTCTTCGTACTATGTTGGACTTTCAATCGTAACCTTCGAGTTACAAAATAAATCCTTATTGAGGACTCCTTCTTCTTCTTAGGATAAGTACTTTCCTTTATCTATTGTAACAGACCGATGGTTCGTGTTCTAATGACCTCTCATCGTATGATGCAACGCTTAGACTCAAGTTTCTTAGAGTCAAATTCCACAATGGAATATACCTTCCTTCATATTCTAATGTGATATAATCACATTTTTACATGTAGCATTTCTAGCTACAAGCTTCATTAACAACGAGCGCGATGCTATTGATCGCATTGATTTCAATCTTCTAACTTAAGTCAGATGTTACATCCAACTTGGTTCTCTGAACCACGTAACAAACTCATCCTATCCGGCAATGGAAACGCTGACTAATGCCTAGGCTGTGGTCTGAACCCCCAGACTCACCCTATCCGGAAATGGAAACGCTGACTAATGCCTAGGCTGTGGTCTGAACCCCAGACTCACCCTATCCGACATCGAAAATGGAAACACTGACTAATGCCTAGGCCGTGGTCTGAATATCGTGAGGTATATAACCCCCAGACTCACCCCTATCCGGCATCGAGAATGGAAACACTGACTCATGAAGCTCGTCCGATCACTTCATAAAAGAAACAAAGACTCCAAAGCTCTTCAAAATAAAAGTATAGGGAAAATACTAATAACATACTCTCGTACGCTCCCGTACCCCGAAACGTAATAGTGTCAAAAAGAAGAACTAACGGATGAACACATAGTTCAAAAACACCTAATGAACATATAGTTCGAGAACACCTTATGAACATATAGTTCAAACATACCTACCGATTACAAGTCTGCTAACGTTCCATTGGACTATCTAAAATAGTCTGTGGATGTTGTCTATACTCTGCTAGATGACTAGATCATCTTAAACATCGATACCTCTCATCACCTTTATTTCATCACACATCATCTAATTCATCTACCCATGTTTTACCCAACATATTTGTAGATAAAAATACATATACAGTTTAAAACTTGTATAAAACATCTATTCAACAGTCACCTTAATTAAACAATTAATATAATTACACATAGCACGTATTTTAAAGAAAATACTTCATATATATGTGTAAGGTGAAAGTGACTATACACTCACATGATTAGACGATTCTCGGACAGCATTACGGCTCGGAAACTTTACTTCTCGGGATCTTCGGGGCTTCAGGACTCGATTCGGATGTCGAGATGATATCGGGGCTTCGGGGGTATAATTTGCATGTAAAATGATGAAATACGCGAGAGAGAGAAGAAATGGTCAACCAAATTCGGCTGCCCAAATGATCTATTTATAGGGTTAGAGTCTGGCTGCGAACGCGGTGCGTTCCCTCAACGAACGCAGGGCGTTCCCCGAACGCGGTGCGTTCCCTCAACGAACGCAGGGCGTTCCCACATGTGTCATTGCTTATGGACTTAGGAATCGACAGGTGACGGGACTGGCTCTGATGCTCCGAACGCGGTGCGTTCCCTAAAGGAACGCATGGCGTTCCCCTTCAGCCAGCCTCGAAGTTTGTGCTTCAATCTTTGAAATCCCGTAACTTTCGCGTACGATCTCCGTTTTCGACGTTCTTTATATCCACGTGTAGGTGAGATTATACTCTACAACTCTCATTTAGACTCCGTTGGCTAATTTCGAATTTATTTTTATTATATTATTTTTAGTAGGCCGGGACAGGAAAACTTCGTTAGAAAATCATAACTCCTTCGTCTGACGTCCGTTTTCGTCTGTCTTTTCACCGTTGGACTACTATCGACGAGATATTTAATTCTCGTTTAGATTGTTTCGGCTAAATATCGCTCGATCTCATATTCGAACTTCGGGTTGTACACTACTAAGCCGAAACTTAGAAAAATAGTAACTTCCTCATACGAAGTCAGATCTGGACGTTCTTTTTATGCACGCTCTCGATTTAACGAACTCTACGACATTCGTTTAGATCACTAAGGCTAAATATCGCTCTATCGTAAATTCACTATTTACATCGCGCTGTGTCGTGCCGGTTCTGTCGCGAAACTTCGATAGGTCATAACTTCTTCGTTATAACTCGGATTTCGGTGTTCTTTATATGTACGGAATCCTTGTAACATATACTATAACTTAGTTAAGATTAATCCTTCTAAATAATCTTCCATCAAAAAGTCATTTTTGATGCTTATCGTCTCTAAATTGACTAGCCCGGATCTACGGGCGTTACACGCAGCCGACGCCAAAGCGATCTAAGACCGCTGATTCCAGGACTAGAGGACAGCAGGGCCGTACTTGTGGCAAGTGCGGGAAGGGTTACTCGGGGGTTTGTAGATCTAGTAGTGTGTGCCACAAATGCGGAAAGGAGGGGCACTTTGCGAGGGATTCCCGCCAGCCAGCCTCGGTTCAGGATATGATGATTTGCTACCACTACCATCAGGTTGGTCACGTAAAGACCAACAGTCCATAGCTTGTAGCCAGGCCGACGTAGGCTCCAGCGCCGGCTACACTGAGGATTACTGACAGGGGTCAGGGTAGAGCAGAGCCTCCGAAGGCTCGGGGACGCGCCTTCAAGCTCATAGCCGAGGAGGCCAGGACAACACCAGATGTGGTTGCTGGTATGTTTCTACCTCTTATCTTACTGTTTATGATTATCTTGTGAACTTTCAATTGCCTTATGCATAAGACGTTAGGACATAGGAGGGTTAGGGAAATTTATTATCGAAGGGTTGTAGATGGTTAGGATCCAGGGATGCATTGAGGATGAGAAGTTGGGATAGAGAATCACCATTCTAGGGTTAGTAGTTGTAATTTAGAGATTCAGAAGTATTTAGCTGGGGTTCAGGGTTCTCTTGAAGTTCGTTTCTCCATGTCGGGAGGGTTGTTCTGCATAGGTTATTCATTCCAGGGTTAATCATTCCATGGTTAAGTATGGTAATACCTAGTAGGGACGGTTAAGTTGTATTTTGGTTTCGCCACCAGTAGGTAGTGGTTAGTGTCCCAAGTGGGGGAGAATTGGGAATTCTCAGATGGAGCATCAACCATTGAGGGTTTGGATTAGCTGTACGGGCTCGGCAGTACATTCATCACGGGTGTGCGGGTTATTTAGCGGATGTGGTGGATACGCGGGTCAAAGATCAGACCACGGTTTCCCGAGAGGGTGGGCGATCAACATGAGGTTTATAGTTAGGACGGGATTATAGTCTGCGGATTGGATGAGGAGTTTGAAACCCCAAGTGGGGGAGAGCTGTCTATATGGGAGAAGGCACCAGGATGGGTCCAAGGTTTTGCTCAACAGACCTAGGGCAGCCCGGATATACAGAAGGCCAACAGGGCGTACCAGTGGGGCCGAAGGCCCGGAGAACGGTCCAGACAGGCTGAAAGCCCGGAGGGGCGGTCCAGACATGATGAAGGTTCTAAGAGTGGTCCATGTAGGCTGAAGGCCCGGTGAGGCGGTCCAGTCATGCTGAAGATTGTGTATGTATTTTGTTAGATCTACGTTCTGGTATTGAGCGTGCTGTTTTGTGCTAATAACCTGTAGAACTGTATGTTAGCTGTGCTTGCTGGTTATCACCTATGGAATGTCCTTAACGACTGTTGGTGGTCATGTGCGAGAGCCTGAAAGCTTTGGGGCAACAATTTGTTATTTAAGGAAATCGTATATGGTAGGATTTTAGTATTGTGATGCATGTTGGTGTTGTATGGAACGGCGATTAGGTCCCCTCAAGGCAGTGAAAGGAGGAGAGTATCTCTAGGACTCATGAGGATGGACAAGCAATGTAATACCGAAAAGGTCGGTATGAGATCCGGAGCATTTCAACCATGGACAGAGGACCTGGTAGGGGCCTGCCAGTCATGGGCTACAGGCCAAATGGCCATGATTGATCATTTAATCTCTTTACGATACTCTCAGTGTTGACGCGTTGATGGAGATCGAAAGACCCATTAATTAGTTAGTTGGGATAGGAAATGGTCAGGGCCGTTGGGAGTGCCAGTCGGGTGTCAGATTAAATCTGTGAAATGTCTGCCCCGTATTCCTGCTTGTTCATAAGTTGTTGTGAGGGATCGGACGAAATGCGGAAGTTCTTGGGTTGATCACCTTATTTCATCGCTTCGAAGGTTGGTAATGGCATGACAGAGAGCCAAGGGTATGCTAAGGTTTTGGTGAACCTATGGATTTGAATTGGTAAAGGTTCGCTATCGACTTGTTTGAGGATCTTTTCTGCATGATCGGTGGTATCTTCGGTTAGAAACTTGGGGTGTATTCATGGACAGTCATTTCGGGATGGCTTATAGTGGAAACTTGCGTTGGGGATCGCAAGTGTATCCGTGTGAGGAATGCACTATGGAGGTCAGTAAGGTAAATGGGGGGAACCTTTTGGTTTGTGGGGTGAATCGCGAGTTACAGGTGAGGGGTATAATGTCGTTAATGAGAAGTTGAGGGTTGTTGGGTTAGAGAATCTCTATATGTCAGGTTCTGAGAAACGGGATAGATTTTTCTCCTAATTATCTATGGCAACACATTGTGTTGGGAGGGTTGAGGCGGTCCTGCTCGATGCAGTAGGCCAAGATACTCGGTGCGGGCCGACTGTAAGTCGTAGGCACGAAGGCCAGGAGAAGCGTTAGGGATGAGGCGGTAGGCCGACAAACCCTAAGAATTTCAATCCGGTGGTTGATTGGATTAGACATATTAATATTCCAACCCGAGGCTGATCGGGCCAGTCAGAGGTGTTTGTGGTTATGCGTTAGCAGTTGACTATTACTGTATGTAGATTCAGAAGTTGAAGGAAGCATTATCCTGCCAGCATAATAAGGGTTCTTCTCCTAGTTTGCCTCCTGTATCCCGTGTTATCTCTGAAAATTCGGTCATTGAATGAGTTCCCTTGATATAATATATAATATCTTCTCCAGCAGAGAATTATCGGCAGTCGCGTATGATCCATGATCGTGTTCTGGGAAGGACTCAAGGTTTTCAGGGTGTGATCCGCTTCAGGGAGAAGGGAATTTGGATTCTCGATATATCGGGCCATTTCGGGTTTTTGCTAAGGTTGGCAAGGCAGCATATCAACTGGGTATCCCGTAGGAGCTCATTCAGATTTATAGCACTTCCTCTGTCTTGCAGTTGCAAAAGTGCATGTCGGGCGAAGACACTGTGGCATCATTGGGTGATCTTTAGGATGATTAGCGCCTGAACTATGTCAAGAGGCCGGTGGCTGTCTTGGAACGAGAGGTAAAGGTTCTACGTAGCAAGGAGTTACCTTTGGTAAAGGTACAAGTGGCAGCATCGGAAGGGGTCCGAGTAGGTTTGGGAGCCGGAGGCTGGAATGCAAAAGCATTGTCCGGATTTGTCCACTGTAGTAGGCTTCTAGGACGAAGCCTAGTTCAATTGGGGGAAAGTTGTAACATCCTGATTTCTGAAAATGAGATTTTAAGGATTTCAAGCAATTAAAGAAGCCTACTCGACGAGTTGGAGGCCCCAACTCGTCGTGTAGAGTTTAGTCAGCCCGCGTGATTTATGAGGTCTACTCGACGAGTTGGAGGACCCCAAATAGACGAGTAGGAGTTGGAAAATGAAACCCTAATTTTCAGGGTTGTGCATCCTATTTAAAGGGTCATTAGCCTCCTTCTGCCTCCCTTACCACCCCTCTTGAACTCAGAAAACCCTAATCGTGCCTACTCTCCATTTTTGTGTGTTAAGAAGCTATGAAGGTGCATCTTGTAAAGAAGGCTTGAAGTCTAAGGAGCTTGGAGCAAAGAGAAGCTTGTGGATCTGACTCTACTTCATCTTGGCATCATTTTGAAGGTAACAAGTCGTTACATTGTCTTATCTTTAGCTAGATCTCTTCATGCAAAGGTTTAAGGCCATTTTCTAGTTACTTGTGGGTTATTTCGGGTATTAGGCATGATCTGAAGTTGTAACTTCATATCTAGACTCCTCTAAGTACCTATAGTCATAAAGTTATCAGATTTAGCAAGCTTAGGCCCTTCTCTTTTGTTTAAACTTCTCCCTTAGCTTGTTTTTGGCATTTAGGACCTTGCATGTACGTAAAGTTTGCAACTTTACGTAGAAACCATGCTCTAGGAGGCTAGATCTGTAATTTGGAGCTTTGGGGTAGCTTAATAATGACTGAATGAGAAATGGCCTGAAGGGACTCGATGAGTTGCATGGCCAACTCGACAAGTCGGATGAAGATTGTATGTATTGGTTCTGCATGGACTCGGTGAGTTAGGGAGATGACTCGACGAGTTACTTAGGGTTTTTCCCGACATTTGGACATCGCATGGACTCGACGAGTTATCTGGAAACTTGGCGAGTCAACTAGAGTTTTCGCGATTTCTCGAGTTCTGGAAGGACTCGGCGAGTCAGTGAGCTACACTCGACGAGTTGGGTCAACATGGACTGTTGACCTTGACCGTTGACTTTGACTTTGACCAAGGGTTGACCAGTTTGACTTCTGGAGGTATTTTAGTAATTTGGGAATTTATGGAAGTGGATCATTGATGGATGTAGGTGTTTAAGTCAGAGCTGTATTTGGAGGAGTCGACATTATCATCCCGAGCTACTTGTGAGGTGAGTTGTCGTCACTATACTAACAACGTCGAAGGCGCCAATGTCGTCCCTTTTCGTATTTGTATCCGGGTTTATTGCTTGATATGCTTATTGATTTGCATCCTAGTAGTTAGGATGGTGATATGATTAGTGACATGGTAGGTCAGTATCCTGGTATGTAGGATAATGCTATGTTAGTGACCGGTTAGGTCGGTATCCTGGTTATAGGATGTTGCTATGATTACTGATCTGTTAGATCGGTTTGACTGTTATATATGCTGGTGTATGATATTTATGTGCACATGATTGTTTGATTTGAGGGTTGGGTTGAGACGGACCTGCTTTGTGCTAAAGGCCAACATACCCAGGGCAGACCGGATAGACTGCAGACCCGCTTAGGGCATACTAGTCAGGCCGAAGGCCCGACGAGCGGTTCGGATAGGCTGAAGGCCCTCATAGGCGGTCCAGATAGACTGATGGCCCTGCAAGGCAGTCCAGTCAGGCTGATGGCTCAATATGCATGTTGTTTGTTTATATGATATGATTATGATTGTATGGCGTTGGTATTTTGGGGGAACTCACTATGCTTTGGGTTTATAGTTGTTGATTATGTTTCAGGTTCTTCTGATGATCGCAGGAAGGCGAAGGCGTGATCGTACACTTCCTTATGTTTTCATGATTTGATTTTGGGATACTCTGACACTAAACCATTTTGAAAACAAATTTATAATAATTATTGGTTTTTTGAATGATTTAAAAAGTTTTAATTTGGCATGATTTTTATGGGTGTTACAAATACCTTACCGGTTGTCCAACCCAAAACATAAAACAATAAACAAAGTCCCACTTTTTCATTTCATGCTGCAAATTGGATAATGTCACGCCACAATGTACGAATATGGATCTGAAGAATTTCCAACCATCTTTACCCTATCCTGCAAGAAAGGTGAAAAATTAGTTATAAGAGGAGCATAGAAGGTTTCTGGGATAGATTGGATTGAAATCTATCAATATTACCATAGTTGAAGAATTGAAAAAATTGCAAAAGTATGTGATATTTCTCACGCTTTTAAAGTATAATCAAAAGGGTGTGGATAAATTAGAAAAAGGAAGCGATTGCAAGAAACAATCAACCAAGATATCAAATAAGATTCCATAAAGAAAGAGGATCCAAGAAGTCAAACAATTCTATGTGAATTTGGAAGTTTGAAGACACATGCTTTAACTAATTCTAGATCAAGTGTTCATCTTATGCTACACTAATTTTTTCTTAATCTTGGATTGTCAACACTAGAGCCCATGAATATGTATATTCACATGGCCAAAAAATCGATATGCTTGTCAAGATAGGAAATTTTATCTTCCCTATTGATTTTATTATTTTGGAGATGGAGGAGGATGTTGAAGTACCGATTATTTTTAGAAGATTGTTTTTTAATACGGCCAGAGCAGTGGTGGAGGTTAGTGATGTTGGTTCTATATGCTCAATAATGATCATAAAAAAATATTTCCAATAGCATATGATCTTGTAGGCTCACACTAATAAAAACTAGACATTGATTAAATAATATTCATGTCATTTCGACAAAAGATGAATATTATTATTTCTTGTAAATATTATTTTCAGAAATGTTCAAAATAAAAATTGATGCAAAAAAGGGATCTAGTTTATTTAAATCATAAGATGATTTAATTAGTAAGTAGAAAATATGGGGATGAACTAAAGTTATAAATTTTAACTAGTTAGAGTAGTGACTTGTAACTAGTCAAACAAATAAGGGCTTGAAAGAGAAAGATGCATGACTAGCTTTTATTTGATTGGTTGCATGCATGTATCTCATACGGTTGGTTATTTTAGTAATCATAAAGATTTAGTCATATAAATATCACTTGATTTGGTAGACATCATAGACAAGAGATTACTTGCATAAAAACTAACAACTAGCACTCTCTCTCCCACTTATTCTCACTTCTGGCTGAACACATACTAGTGTGCGTGTTCTTGGTGTTCTACCTTTTTCTTTTGAAGATCAAGCTAGTTTTCTCATTTTTGCATTACCTCTATTGGTACAAAAGTTGGTATTTTATTTTTCGAGCTTAGGAGGTTCTTTTAGAAAGAAGGAACTAGCATTCCAAGATTGGTGTTGGAGCTTGTTAGTAGACTTACTTTATATGGATTCTCTTCAGAGTTCTTGCCAGCATCATCACTATTCAACCTCTCGTAAGAACCACAGGACAACAAACATTGCTTAATCTAATCATTATATGGTTGTTGATTGAAATCATGCATGTTCATGTGATGTGATCCTTTGTCGGGTTTTATGGGTTAAAGATTTATTTTAAAGTATTTTGTTGCAAACTCAAAAGTTTTATGTTTTCAAAATTTATCTTGAGCACCATGTTTCCATCAATTGCTATCACAGTCTTCTTTACATGCATTCATATATTTTATGGATCAAATGTTGGTATTTGGTTTTTAGAAGCCATGGACGATTTTCATGATCTATAAAAAGTTCATGCATGGCTTCTTTGGCAACATGCAATGCTAATTTATAATAAAACATGATCAATTTTTTTTATAACTACGTGCATTTGATCATATTAATGTTGTCTCAGAAAAACAAAATGTTATTTGATAACTTTTGTATGATTATATGTGCATAAACAAGCCATGAAACATGTGTTGTGTATTGTTAGACTTTTTCGATATGGTTGTAATAGTATTTATTTATTCAAATGATTTGTAATAGTAAATAGGAATTTCTTCATTTTTTTGTAAATATTAGATTAACTTTTAATCTAGTATATATACTTTAAAATGTAACAAGAAATGAAGATGAAACCATTTTGAAGATCGAAAAGCTTTGGAATTTATTAATTTTAATAGCAGTGGAAAACACAACATTGTCTTTAAAGTGTTGCATTAGATTCTATGATGTTGAAGCAACAGCCCCTAATGCAACCTTGTATGTGAAATGTTGCATGTTGCTGCAATGATTTAGAATTAATAGAGTATTCAACATCTTGCACACATTGAATGTTTTCACAAGTGGGAGCTTCAACAACATCTCTTGAATACTTTGGCCCTAATTGTCCCTTAGGAAAAGGACTTGATATTTCATGTATGACTCATATGAAGTATCACATAGTTATGGTTTGGTTTAAGTACCCATGTGTGTGTGATGATTAAAGATTGTCATTTTTGTTTGCATGGATGAAAATAGGATTTTTCATGTTAGACAACCAAACAACCAAATGCATATAATCATGGAGTTTGATATTTTTAAAACAATAATTTTATACACAAGATGCTAAAAATGGAGTTTCAAATAAAAGTGAGTTTTACTCTAAAAGTGTTAAACAAATTTGTAATTGGTAAAATGGGATAAAATAGAGATTTGAAAGTCATGAAAAAATCCAATTCTAAATAATAAAAGGTTATTAAAAGACTAAAATTACTTCCAAACACACAAACTCAAAAGTTAATACAATATATTAAAAGTAGAACTAATATGAACCAATAAAAGAATATACGATTTTTCTAAAATGTATCATGTCTTATTGGATGCATGCAATATACATGATGCAATATGTTTTTAAATCTAGATTTATAAAATATATAAATCCCTTTAGAACATAAGTCTATGACATCCTCTTAAAAGACACGCGTCATTTGCATGGTCCTTGTGGGATAAAGGTCACCCAACCACTTGGATTTATATTTTGATGTTCAAGGTATTTTTGCAATTTATAATGGGATAAATGTCACATAACCACTAGTTATGTGTCGATTCTACTTGAATTTTAAGATGGATGACTTGATTGGGAATCTTTTGTGATAAAGATCACCAAAGCATTAGAGACCCAAGGCATATATGGGATCAAACATACCAATTAACAAAAGTTTGTTATGGATCTCATGCAACTAGGAATTACATTTGGATGTAATCGGTAATCGCTACCTACCTTCTTGAAATAAAAAATAGGATAACGGACACCTAACCGATTATTTAATTTGCAACGTTGGATCTTAGACCCTAATTAATTAATGCTTATTTAAACAAAAGGGTATTAATTATTAAAGATTTAAAACATCAAAAATACTAAATTAACTTTGTTAAATTTTTTAGAGAGCCCAAAATTTAAACCACCACAACAATTACCTTCGATCACTCCTTGAAAAGGAGAAGCTAAACCATACGAAGTTTCTCAAATGGTGCAAAAATTTGAGAATTGTTCTTATGCAAGAAAAGAAATCGTATGTATTTGATGCTCTTGTCCCCAACAAGCTTGCTCCTACTACCAAGGCTCCTTATAATGTTTGGTTGAAACATGTATATGATTCAATCGAGATTGCGAGCCTTATACTAGCCAACATGATACTAGTCCTCTAGAAGGATATGTTTCAACAAAAGGCAAGGACAGAATGATTTTAGACAGTCAAAGTGTTACATGGGTGTAAGATGTGAGAAGGATAGAATATGAGCATGCATGTACTCAAGATGAAGAGTCATATTAATCATCTGGAGAGACTTGGTTCTCCCTTTTCTAATGAGTTAGCTACGAAATTGATCCTCAACTCATTGCCTAAATCATATGATACCTTCATCATGAACTACAAAATGAATGGATGGGAAAAGCATGTCTCATAGTTACATGCGATGTTGAAAACTACTGAGAAGAACATTCCCAACAAAGCCATTCTTTTCTCTCAATCAGGAAAAGAGAACCAACAAACCCAAAGCCAAGAACTCCACAACTAAGTTTGTTATGCGTAAGGGAAAAAAGGTTCCCAACCCCTACAGCTTAAGAAGAAGAAGATGGACAAAACATGGCCAAATAAGACACAACTTTGATTGTGGCGTCGCTAGCCATTAAAAGATGAATTGTCGTACCTACCTTGCGGAGTTGAAAAAGAAAAAGGTCGAGGCAGGCACTTCAGGTTTCTATGTGATACAATTAGATATATTTACCTTTTCTTCTAACACTTGGTTATTTGATACTAGGTGTGGAACTCATATTTGCAATTTGTTACAAGGGTTTAGAAAGAGTAGACAGTTGAAGACGGGATAAATCATATTCCACATGGGGAATGGAGCAATAATTCAAGCTCAAGCTCTAGGAGACTATTATTTACTTTTACATAATGGTTTGTATTTGATTTTGAATAGTGTTGTTTATGTACCTAGCTTGACAAGGAATATAAATTCAGTTGTACGTTTGAAACACTCTGGTATTACTTATCATTTTAACGACGATCATATTCATTCTTACAAGAATGATATATTTTATTTTGACGCTAGACCTCTTAAAGGGATATATGAAGTAAACCTAGATAGTTCGTTAATTAATAGTTCTATATACCATACTAGCACCAAGAAACTCAAAAAAGATTTGAGTGAATCTTATCTATGGATTTATCATCTTGGATATATAAACAAGAAACAAATATCCTAACTTTAAAAGAGTGGTATTTTAAAGGCAAATGAGCTTGATCCGTTTGAAATATGTTTTTCTTGTTTATGTGGAAAGATGAATAAGGCTCCTTTCACTGGTTCAAGTGAAAAAGCTAAGGATTTGCTAGGAATCATACATATTGGTGTACGTGGACCTTCAGACTATATATAGAAATAGTGAAACATACTTCATCACCTTCACTGACGATTTAAGTCGCTATAGTTATGTTTATTTAATGAAACATTATCATGAAGCATTTGAAATGTAAAAAATATTTCAAAGTGAAGTTGAAAATAAACTCAGTAAAACCATTAAAATCCTTCGTTCCTTCATCACCTTCACTGACGATCTAAGAACTCACTCCACCTAAAACAACACAACATAATGGTGTTCCTAAGAGGAAGAATCGAACCCTACTTGACATGGTATGATCTATGACGAGTATAAGCACTCTTCCTTTAACCTTTTGGAGTTATGCCTTGCTAACAATAGCCCATATTTTGAATATGAATTCAACCAAGAAAGTAGACAAAACACCTTGTGAGCTTTTGCATGTAAAGGTTCCATTCTTATCTTACTTAAAGGTGTGGGGATCTGAAGGGTATGTAAGAGAAGAAGCTTCTAACAAGTTAGGTCCCAGATTTACTAAGTGCATTTTGTAGGATATCCTAAAGATTGTATAGGATATTACTTCTACAATCCTAGCAAAAATAAAGTCTTTATTTATAGGAAAGCTGAATTCTTAGAAAGAGAGTTTCTAGTAGATGAGGATAGTGGGAGGCACATGGAACTTGAAGAAGAACCACAACCTAATGCACAAGAGGTTAGCACTAGTACCCAACAAGAAGTTGTTGTACCTAACAAGTCATTGATAAGGAACATAATGAAACACAAGGTGTTCATAGATTTGGTAGAATTTATCTAGAACCAGAGAGATATAGATTTCTTATTGATGAGATTTTCTTTTGGATTCCGATGATCCCATCAATTACCAGAATACTATGTTAGATTCTGAGTCTGACAAATGGTTTGAAGCCATAAAAATCGAGGTGCAATCCATGCATGAAAATAAAATACGGTACTTGGTTGATCTTCCTCTCAATGGTAATACAATATGGAGTAAGTGGGTTTTTCAAAATAAAACCAACATGGATGGAAAACTGCACACATATAAAGCTATACTTATGGCAAAAAACTTACACACAAACTAAAATATTGAATACTAGGAAACCTTCTTACCCGTGGTTATGATCAAGTCTATAAGAATATTATGGCCGAATATCGACTATGAGATATGGAAAATGGACGTCGAAATGGATTTTCTATATGGACACTTATATGAATCGCCTATATGGCTCAACTTAGGGTTTTTGTTGACCCAAAGTATCCTAAAAAATTGTGTAAGCTTAATAGATCCATTTATGGATTAAAGAAAGCATCTTGAAGCTGTAGCATTCATTTCAATGAGAACATCAAATATTATGGTTTTATTAGAAATGAAGATAAACAATGTGTTTATAAGAAAACTAGTGGGAGCACTATCATTTTCCTAGTTCCAGATGTTGATGACATATTGCTCATTGGAAATGACATTTCTTCTTTGAAAGGATTTAAAGCATGGCTTTAGAAATGTTTCTTAATAAAAGATTTAGGTGAAGAAGCTTATATTCTTATTATAAAGACCTCTAAATATGGATCAATGCGACTTTTAGGTTTAAGCCAAAGTGTATACATCGACAAAATCTTGATAATATTCAAGATGGAGAATTATAAGAGAGGATTTTTGCCATATGTTTCTGCAATTGGATCGATCATTGTCACAATTGAGCTTGTCTCAATGCCCTAGCAAAAAACTGAGATAGAAAGAATGAATGCAATCCCATATGTTTCTGCAATTGGATCGATCATTGTCACAATCCAGAAAATTTTAGATCCAGCAAGTCTAAACCCTAACCATGTATAAGTGAAACTACATTGCAATCCTAGTTGAATTGTATCATCTATAGCCTTAGGGACATGTTTATAAGCTAGTAACTAAGTATTGATTGAAACCTAAGTTAATTTAGGTTAGTATAAATCAACGTAAATCAAAATGTTAAGCCTTAAACTATAAATAAATACACTAATTCAAATAAGGGTTTCGATTCTTCATACAAGAGCCTAGTACTTAGTTTAAATCATGAAAATACAAGGTGTAAATGTAGTTTTCGGTTTTGGGAATCTAATCCCAAAACCAAACCGTGAACTCTTGCTTTTGGAAAGCTCAAACCGCAAACACCTCTTCTTGAAAACCTTGACCGAAATCACTTCACTCTTTGACTCAAAACCGCAAACCCTCATTCTTGTTGAATTTAGGACAGAAACCACTTCAAAGCCCATTAAGAAGGACCGAAAACCCTTTTCTCTTGGTCCCATCTTGACCGAAAACACCCTCTATACATAAGTAATCAACCGCAAACCCAATTCATTTCTCACTTTCTAGGCCGCAAACACCTCCCATTTGCTCTCAAGTATCATCCGAAAACCCTTGAATCTTCATAAAATTTTGCCCAGAATCTTCAAATTTTCAACCAAGTTCCTCAAGAACAAGCTTCATATCTTCAAGTTTTCACCAAGAACACCAAGAACATTTCAAACAATTTTAAAAATTGTTTTTGTAAGTACTTCTTACATAATTTAGTGTTGTCTAACACTTTAATTGATTATTTAAATTAATATTTTATTAATTTAAATACGATATCGTGCATAATTATTATTAGGATATGACTACTCACACGAGTTCTAACCCGAGGATCACCGTTACCACTTCGTATCCAAACGAGAACACGCATTCGACGTTAGTTCATACCCCTACATTTTCATGATTTTTAAATTGTTTTAGGGGGGAATACAAGTAAAACACAAGAAATCATGTGTTTAAAAATATAGATTTCTTATTATGTTTTCTTACCATTAATATGCATTTAAACGTGAAATTTATTAAATACGCAAAACATCGTTACTGTTAAATTGACAAACAATTACAAAACATGTTAAGACGCAACGGTTTTCACATCAACAGAAACAAACTCATAAACTATAATAGGTATAGTTTATGGAACATATGAATTATTTTACAAAGTTCAGGTTACAATACGGAAACAAAATTATAAACTATAATAGGTATAGTTTATGGAACATATGCACTATTTTACAAAGTTCAGGTTACAATATGGAAACAAACTTATAAACTATACTAGGTATAGTTTATGGAACATAGGTACTATTGTCACACCCCCAAACCAGAATGGCGGAAACATTCGGGGGCGGAGGACTTTAGGTAAGTATCACAACACATACAATATAGTAATCAAAGTACAAACAACCAATGTATTAATAAGTATAAGTTTTACATAAGTGTTTAAACATTACATATTCAAACACTAAAGTAGGTACAGCAGATGACAAGAGTCGCGGTTCGGTACTAGGTAGTCTTCTCAAAGCTTCGGGAGTGTACCTGTCTACTGGATTCCTGAGAATACAAGTTATTTGGAAAGAGTAGATCAGCATTTAAGCTGGTGAGTTCATAAGTATTTTAGTTCTGTTAAGTATACCCTAAGTTCTTTGAATAAGTTCACTGGTTTCTCCAGGAAATCCTATATTTCCTGAGGTGATTAACTGATAACCTCAATAGTTTCCCTCTGTAATTACTTAGTTTATACTGATTATATATAACCCAATATCGAATGGACAGTCAAATGGGTGTATCTGCCCTAAGCCCACAACCAAACAAGGAACAGGAAGTAAGGCGGAAGTCACACATTTCACTGTCAATCGGATATTACTTATGTATAACTATGACGTAGCAACTAAGGAATTATAGAATTAACCACTAAAGGTCCTTTATGTTATACTAGTTTACTAAAAGTAACTGACTAGATTCCCGTTTGTAAAAGTGGTTTAATCCCATAAACCGTTCTCTTTGTATTCTTGTTTTGTATTTGTATTCCTTTATGAAAACTTGTAACTGAGAGTGTGCCTGGCTCCACCAACTGTTATTGAAAACTGTATTGAACCATTGTATTTTGTATTCCTTAAACTGGTACTTTGAAGGTGTACTTTCGTTTAGTTGTTTATACACTAACGTATTGTTAATATCTTTTTAATGAGTTATTATAACCAGACTATGACTGATGGCCTGAAACAAACGCTTTGTGGGCGTTTAAACTTGTGATAACAATTGCCACTCATCTAACTGTAGCTAGCAGCCTGAGTGCGGGGTTGTTAATCCCGATATAGATCTACACACACTTGTTTCGATCCCCAGCTGGAGATTCTGGTTATAATGTCAGGACTTTTCCTATGTTGTCTAAAATGAATTAAACAACCGGAATAGAGTGTCTCATAAAAAACATATAAACGTTACATATATATATATATATATATATATATATATATATATATATATATATATATATATATATATACAAATATGAATTTTTGGGGAAATATATAAGATGATAAAGAGTTTATGTTTTGAGTATTTTTGATGATTTAATGTTGTTTTATCATGATTTGAAATCATGATTTTTATAACATAAAGTTCTTGTGTTATGCTTGTATTCCCCCCCCCCCCTTAAAACAGTAGAAATTAAGAAAATACGGGGATATGTACTCACTTGATAGATGGTGAATCGGACAGAGTTTCGTTTCACGAAAAGGAGTTTATTTGTCGAGAAACCGGCTCAAATCGGGCAGAGTTTCGACAGGAGAGAGGTTACTTCTCGGGAATCTCGGGGCTTTGAGGCTTGCTTAGGGTTCGAGACTTGATATCGGGGTTTTAGAGGTTGTATATTGTGACAACCCGAAATTTCTATTCTGTACAACCATTCACTTCATTAGAAGTAAGAACTGTTTCTGCTAACTTTCAAGCTTTTTGGAGTCAGTTTGAGTGTTTTAAAGTTAGTACTTCAAGAGATAACTGGAGAGAGGATACCCTAGGGTTTATTGTGCACCAATAAAGTCCCAAAACTCCAAGAGTTTGGAGTTTACGGCCAAAACATGGTGTTTACGGCTGTAAACTCTAAGGAGTATAAAAGTGACACCTAGTCATTTTTATCACTTTTTCACACTTTCAAGAACTAGAACTCTAAATCCTCTCAGGTATCATCCGATTTTCCTTCTTGATCTTCAACTTTGTAAGTGTTCTTGCCCTAATTAGTTGATATCTTACTTAATCTAGTGACCTTACATGATTTCATCCATGAAATCATTCCATTTGTGTAGATCTTCAAGTGTTCTTCATTTCACCAAGAACACCAAGAACACACACTAGTGTTCTTGGACTTTTAACACCCTTACGAGCTTCTATATAGTAAGTACTCTTACCTTGGCTTGTTATAGGCTTGATACACTTGTTAAACAACTAGAAAACACAAAGAAACACAAGATCAAAGGTGTTTACGGTCAAGAACATGTTCTTGAACCGTAAACCCTAATGAAAGGGCCATTGTGAGCCCTAGTCCCTTACCAAGCCCTGGATACTAGTCTAGATCATATCCTTGAAGTGCTTAGGACCTTAAACATCAAAAAGACCAAGAACCATTAGAGTTTACGGCCGTAAACTCATGGAGAAATGGTCCATGGGCCGTAAACTCCATAAAGGGGTGAAATGGTGCCACAATCACTTCCTAAGGCTTAGACTTGAAGTAAGGATGCTTCTTTATGACTTATAAGACTTCAAAACACAAAATGGTAGAAGTACCATGGGTTTACAGCCGTAAACTCATGGGTTTACGACCGTAAACTCCATGGGAGTTGGTCCCAAAACCATAAACTCCAAAAGAGTTTACCCTTGGACTTTAAACTCAAAAGAAAGGCCCTACAACCCTGAGATGCAATCTTTAGTACTTATAACACTTGAATCAAGGTGTTTTTCATGTCCTAGGGTGTCTTAACTTGGTTAATTAGTTGTTAAATGACTAATTGGATACATATATGTGTTATTATATGTTAACTAGGATCCTTGTGTGTGCTCAACTCTTCACCTGACACTTAGCATCCTATACCATCCGTTCATCCAAAGCACTCACTACAGGTGAGTTCATACCCTTTAATCAACATTTTAATTGATTTTAAATGCTTTTATGGGGGGGGGGGGGAATACAAGTTGAATTACAATAGTTATTATATCAATCACATGTGATTAATAACTACCAAACAAGTGGATTTCTTACTTTTCAAACTATGTTATCAAACAAACTACTTCAAACTGTTTAACAAACTCCTTTACATGTCAAATACTTTTATTAAACTCTTTTAAACTTATATTCTGTTAAATGTGTATCTATATAAATATAGTTATATAAGTATGATTGAAAGGACTTAGGACTGATAGCTCACCTTGCTTCATGTTCCTTGTTTGGTTGTGGACTTAGGGAATCGGTTATTTGTCCGAAGGTCGTTTGAATCTTAGTTATATATTATGTATATGTGTATAGATATAAAAGTTCCTTCATTCAGTTCAATACCTTTGGGTAGCAAAGGTATACAAACATGTTCATACATTCAAACAACGTTACTAGTAAACTATAATAGGTATAGTTTAGGAAGTTACCAACACTATTACTAGAACAATGAAACATACAATGAGTCAGTTCATACATGAGTCATAGTACATAGTGATGAGAAACAAACATAATACAGAGTGACGAGAATCAAACATAATACATAGTGATGAGAAACAAACAATAACATACAGAGAGAATACTATTATGAGAAACAAACAGAGTATACTAGACAGAGAGAAGACACATACTAGACAGAGAGAGAACATACAGTACAGCTAGTACATACAATACATATACAAGAACATTACAACAGTTATGTGAGCCACGTAACGGGGCATGGCATCACCTGTCATGGCTCGTTTTGTATCCAGAATCTCCTTAAGTGGAGAGCGTTAAGTTTGTGTATAGATCTATACTGGATTGACTATCCTACACCTTGGTGCTCGCTACAGTGGGACTTGCAAGTCTACGGGTGCCAAACGCCATTTCTTCTGACGTCTTACATCGTCGTGTTTCTAGTCGGTAGTATGGTACAGGCCGATCACATGGTACTTTAAATAACAATTGGTTTAAGGTAGTTAGTACAGCAGTAGTTACTTAATACAACACTACAGTACTATTTTATTTCCCTATTTCATTCACTTTGTGATCTTCACACAGAGAACAGTAATGTATAAACTATATTTTTGGTTAATGATAGTCAGATTTGGGAAAATACATACTCTTACAAGAGACACACACACAAACACTTGATGCCTTAGTAGAAGGTTACTTTTAGTAGAAAACATAGGGTTTTCTAGGAGAATTCAAACAATTACAAACGTTTACAAACATTTACAAACTTATACATTACATACTTACAAACACTTTCATACAAGCAATGACACTTAAATACTTATGATCTCACCAGCTTTAAAGCTGATAAACTCTTTCAAAATAACTTGTATTCTCAGGTCACCAGTAGATAGGTACCGGTGCCAGGTTTTGAGAAGATGGAGCTCGTTCAAGACTCATCTTTTATTGTGATTCATATTTTTGGTGTCTATTAACTTGACAGAACACACTTGTATTAAAATTATATTATTAATGCAATGGATGATGTTGTTGCTTGTTTACTACTATGCATTGTTGTGATACTGTACATGACGTACTCCACCCCCGAACGATTCCGCCGTTCCGGTTTTGGGGTGTGACAGATTGGTATCAGAGCATTGTTTATAGTGAATCGAGTATATCAACCCATAAAAGATATACGAACTATAAACACAGCGGGATTAAAATACTCTGATAAAGAGTTTATACTTTTAAATAATAAAATATTTAACCAAGTATACATACTTGCATTCATACTAAAATCAGTGTCACTAGGACAGAACAAAAGTATTACGATTGTTGGGCAACACAATTAGACTTAGAGACATATGGTCAACCCTGGGAAGATATAGCCTGACCAACTATATTATCCGAGTAGTGACTAGCATGTGCCTAAGGGTGGTTGTGAGGTTGCAACAAGTCTAAAAACTTACCAACACTACTACAATGAAAACAATAGAACAGAACATAAACTTAAAACACTATAGGAGTAATTTGTGTTACTATAAATTACTTATGTGCAAAGTAAAAAGGTCTTTATTAGTATGTCAATAGTTATTGAGTGGATACGCTAAGGTTATATGTAACTAGGATGTCATACACTTAGAATCTGTGATCTTTGCTTTACTTCATGTTCCTTGTTTGGTTGTGGGCATAGAGTTAGGGTTACTTATTCGAAGGTCTATCCTGTTTTGAGTACATATAACTGGTATGCACTAAACAAGTATTGAAGTAACTGATAAAGATCACCTTATAATTATCTAATTAGTGCGACTATTTAGTTGTATCTTATACCCCTTTTCTCGCGTAGATATCATGGCTGGATTCCATCTTCCTGGAGATCCATACTTCCCAAACGAAGGGAATGTTGGGTGGCTTGATGAAGACCCAGAAGATAATCATCCAATCCCTTTGGATGATCAAGAGGATGAAGGTTTTTTGATGGTTCTGACTCGGAACCTGAAGTCAACAACCTACCCCCAGCGGCTCAAAACCCAAACCCTAACCCTCATCCAGCATTTCAAGGACTCACACCTTTGTGGGTCAACCCATGCCCTACAATGGAGACAGAAGCTTTTACAACCTCACTGAGGGAGGTTCAGCTGACAAGGTCCTACCCATCATGGTTCGTAGGATTTCTCGGAATACCGTACAAGGTCGAGCAACTATCGACCGAGTCATGGAGATTGACGCCAACTCTGGCGTTAACACAGTCCGCATTCGACAGCTAGAGTCTGCTCATGAAAGGACTCAGGTCCGTAATGCCGCTCTGCAGAGAGAACTTGCTGAAATCCAAGCTGAAGTCATGGAACTTCGAGCTCAGCAAGCAAGATCTGAAAGGCGTGTCAGGGACATAGAACGCCTTCTGTCGGAGTCAAGAACTCACTCTAGTAGTTCTCGTCGCAGATAGAGTCTCCTCGACTTCTCTTTTGCATATAACTTAGTTTATGTAAAAACTCTAGTCTAAGTTCCTATCTTTGTTAAATCTTAGACCTGTTAGGTCTTGATTATGTCATAGTTCTGTCAAAATTTTCCTATCTTGGTTGATGTAAGACCTACTTCTAGGTCATTTTTCCAGAACTTGTTACATCTGTAATACCAGTATTATTGACAGATATCTAATCTCATGAAAATTATTATCCAAATGCGATCGTCTCTTAGTAATAGATCTACAGTCAATCGTACTATTCAATTGTGCTGTTGGACTATGGAGATTTAGTCCATGAGTCATTCTCATCTATTTTCCTTATTAAATTCTTATCAATACCTTCATCTTTGTAAACTTATAGTTGAAATATGCCTCCACGTCGATCAACAGGACGCGATCCTCCGATAACTATAACACCACCTGCTCCTCAAATCGATACGGCAGCTCTAAATGCTGCAGTAGCTGTGGCTGTGGCAACAGCCATGGCTCAATATCATTCTTCTGGTTCCACTGGAGGAGGAACCCCTGTCTATTCTACTCGCGGTGAAATCCCTGTGCGCTTGAGAGAGTGCTCCTACAAGGACTTCACCAACTGCAAGCCATTGTCCTTTAAAGGGACTGGCGGAGTCATTGCCCTCTCGTAATGGTTCGAAAAGACAGAGTCGGTCTTTGAGGTCTGCTCATGCCCGGAGGGAAGCAAGGTCAAATTTGCTGCTTGTACCTACGAGGCAAAAGCCCTGACCTGGTGGAATAGCCATGTCAAGTCACTATCTCTTATAGTGGCTAATGATATGGGCTGGGAAGCTCTGCGAGAGTTGATGGTTGAGGAGTACTGCCCAAGGGGCGAAATCCAAAAGCTGGAACAGGAACTGTGGAGCCTAACCATGAAAGGCTCCGACATTGTGACCTATACCGCCAGATTCTGCGAACTGGTGGCCCTCTGTCCCAACATGGTTCATACAGAGGGAAAGAAGATAGAGAGATACATATGGGGGCTGGTGCCTCCATTTCAGGGGAATGTTTTGGCTTCAAACCCCACTACATTCAATAGTGCCAACCGATTGGCACAGCGGCTCATAGACCATGGGGTTCGTACCCCGGCCGCAACAACAACCCTGGCCATCTCAGAACCTGCCAAAACCGTTGATTCTAAGCGGAAGTTCTGGGATGACAAAAAGAAGAAGATTGCTGCCAAAAAGCAGCAGGTCGTGGCAGTACATGCTGCGATAGCACCTGCCGCTGCTGCTCCGGTAAGGCAGTATGCTAGAAGTCTGCCTAAGTGCAACCACTGCAACTACCACCACATCGGAGCCTGCTGGGAAATGCAGTGCTCTAACTGCAGCAGGAAGGGGCACACCGCCCGTTTCTGCAAAGCTCCGGCAAGGCCAATCACCCAAGTCCCCGGCGCTGGAGTGGGCCAAGCTTGCTACAATTGTGGCGAAGTGGGCCACTACAAGAGGAACTGCGCTAAAGCAGGGAATGCCGGTGGAGTAGGAAGAGTTCTGGCCATAGGCCACGAGGAAGCGGTTGCCGAACCCACAGTGGTCACTGGTACGTTTCTCCTCGATAACTCTTATGCATGCATACTATTTGATAGTGGAGCGGAGAGGAGTTTCGTGAACCAAAAATTTGCTCATTTACTTAAGCAAATATCACGAGCACTTAAAGAACCGTTCACTGTAGAAATGGCTAATGGAAAGACAGAGAGCACTAGCAGTATATATATAGGGTGTACCCTAACTCTAGATAGCCATTCATTTTCGATCGACCTCATGCCGGTCTCAATTAAAAGGTTTGACGTCATTATCGGCATGGATTGGTTGAATCTTCATCGTGCCGACATCATGTGTTATGAAAAGGCTGTACGCCTTAATCTGTCGTCTGGCGAAACTCTAGTAGTTTATGGCGACAAACCCGGCACGAACCTTCATATCATCTCAAGCATTCAAGCCCAGAAATTCTTGCGAAAGGAATGTCGGGCATTCCTTGCTCACGTGGACGATGTGAGCCAAGAAACGAAAGACATTCAGAACATTCCAGTAGTACGCGACTTTCCCGACATCTTTCCAGAAGAACTCCCAGGATTACCTCCGCAACGTCAAGTCGAGTTCAGAATCGACTTAGTTCCAGGGGCTACCCCCGTAGCCAAATCGCCCTATCGTCTAGCACCTGCAGAGATGCAAGAACTGCCCTGTCAACTTAACGAACTGCTCAGCAAGGGCTTTATAAGACCAAGCTTCTCACCCTGGGGAGCTCCAGTCTTGTTCATCAAGAAGAAAGACGGATCATTTCGTATGTGCATCGACTACAGGGAGCTCAACAAACTGACCGTCAAGAATCGTTATCCTCTGCCTCGTATTGACGATTTATTTGATTAACTTCAAGGGGCGAACTTCTTTTCAAAAATCGACTTAAGATCCGGATATCACCAACTACGAGTGCTAGGGGAGGATGTTCCGAAGACAGCCTTCCGAACTCATTATGGGCACTACGAATTCGTAGTGATGCCGTTCGGATTAACAAACGCGCCCGCAGTATTCATGGATTTAATGAATAGGGTGTGTCGTCCTTACTTGGATCAGTTCGTCTTCGTCTTCATCGATGACATACTTATCTACTCTCGTAGTAAGGAAGAGCATAGTCAACATCTGCGACAAGTCTTAGAAACACTGCGTTCGGAGAAACTCTATGCGAAGTTCTCGAAATGAGAATTTTGGATCCGAAGAGTCGAATTCTTAGGTTCGTGGTTAGCGAAGAGGGAATACACGTAGACCCTTCCAAAATTAAAGCCATTGAGATCTGGTCAGCACCGAAGACGCCTACCGAAATTCGTCAATTTCTAGGCCTCGTTGGCTACTATCGCAGGTTCATTCAGAACTTCTCCCACATTGCGAAACCTCTTACAACACTGACCCAGAAAGGCGTAGCCTTTGACTGGGAAGAGAAGCAAGAGAGAGCGTTCCAAACGCTCAAACGAGCCTTGTGCACCGCACCAATACTATCCCTCCCCGAAGGGATAGAAGACTTCGTTGTCTATTGTGATGCGTCAAATCAAGGGCTCGGCTGTGTTCTGATGCAGCGAGGTAAGGTCATCGCCTATGCCTCGAGACAGCTGAAGACACACGAGGTCAACTACACCACACACGATCTTGAGCTAGGAGCAGTTGTGTTTGCTCTGAAGATCTGGAGACACTACCTGTATGGTACAAAAAGCACTATCTTTACAGACCACAAAAGCCTACAACATATATTCGACCAGAAGGAGCTCAACATGAGACAACGACGGTGGGTCGAGCTACTCAGTGACTACGAATGCGAAATTCGTTATCATCCGGGTAAAGCCAATGTAGTAGCTGACGCCCTAAGTCGGAAAGAATACGCTGGTCGTAGAGTCAAATCTTTGACTATGACTATCCATTCACAATTATCCACACAAATCAAGGCAGCTCAGCTCGACGCTTTGAAACCTGAAAATGTGGCAAGTGAATCCCTTCGAGGGATGGATAAGAACTTGGAAGTCAAGGGTGGCGGAGCCTTATATTTCATGAATCGGATCTGGACACCGAAACACGGTGGTTTCAGAGACTTGGTCATGACAGAGGCGCACAACACTCGTTATTCCGTCCACCCAGGTTCAGATAAGATGTATCTGGATCTCAAAAAGCTATAATGGTGGCCTAACAGGAAAGCAGAGATTGCTACCTTTGTAAGTAAATGCCTTACTTGCGCCAAGGTCAAGGTCGAATACCAGAAACCCTCAGGCCTACTACAACAACCGGAGATACCGGAATGGAAGTGGGCGCGGATCACTATGGACTTCATAACCAAGTTGCCCAAGACAACGGGTGGACTTGATACCATATGGGTCATCGTCGACAGATTGACCAAGTCCGCACACTTCCTGCCTATCAAAGAAACAGACAAGATGGAGAAGCTTACAAGAACATACATTCGGGAGATTGTATGACTGCACGGTGTTCCCATATCCATTATCTCGGACAGAGATAGTAGATTCACATGGAGGTTCTGGCAGTCGCTACAAAGTTCCCTAGGAACTAGGCTGGACAAGAGTACGGCCTACCATCCACAGACCGACGGACAAAGTGAGAGAACTATCCAAACCTTGGAAGATATGTTGCGAGCCTGTGTGATCGACTTTGGGAAGGCATGGGATACTCATTTACCCCTTGTCGAATTTTCCTACAACAACAGTTATCACACGAGCATAAAGGCTGCTCCATTTGAGGCCCTCTATGGCCGAAAGTGCAGATCCCCTCTGTGCTGGGCTGAGGTGGGTGATACCCAGTTAGCTAAAGGACGGGTTCCTGATAGCACTCTCACAGGTCCGTAGATCATTCGGGAAACGACAGAGAAGATCGTTCAGATTCGTGAACGACTGAAAGCCTCTAGAGACCGACAGAAAAGCTACGCAGATAAACGAAGGAAACCGTTGGAATTCCAGGTGGGCGACCGTGTTTTATTGAAGGTCTCACCCTGGAAGGGCTTAATATGGTTTGGAAAGCGTGGAAAGCTAAATCCAAGATACATAGGGCCTTTTGAGATTCTCGCTAGAATCGGCCATGTAGCTTACAAACTTAACTTACCACGCGAACTCAGTAACGTACATTCTACTTTCCACGTCTCGAACTTGAAAAAGTGTATGTCCGACGACACTCTTGTAATCCCACTCGACGAGATCGAGATCAACGAGGGCCTCAACTTCGTGGAAAAACCTGTAGAGATCATGGACCGAGAGGTCAAGCAAACGAAACAAAGCCGTATCCCGATAGTGAAGGTTCGCCGGAACGCCAAGCGAGGACCGGAATTCACTTGGGAGCGAGAGGATCAGATGAAACTGAAATATCCTCGTCTTTTTACTTAGTTATTTGTAACTACTTATTTGCTTAAACTCTAATTTCGGGATGAAATTCCTTCTAACGGGGGGATGATGTGACAACCCGAAATTTCTATTCTGTACAACCATTCACTTCAATTGAAGTCAGAACTGTTTCTGCTAACTTTCTAGCTTTTTGGAGTCAGTTTGAGTGTTTTAAAGTTAGTACTTCAAGAGATAACTGGAGAGAGGATACCCTAGGGTTTATTGTGCACCAATAAAGTCCCAAAACCCCAAGAGTTTGGAGTTTACGGCCTAAACATGGTGTTTACGGCCGTAAACTCTAAGGAGTATAAAAGTGACACTTAGTCATTTTTATCACTTTTTCACACTTTCAAGAACTATAACTCTAAATCCTCTCAAGTATCATCCGATTTTCCTTCTTGATCTTCAACTTTGTAAGTGTTTCTTGCCCTAATTAGTTGATATCTTACTTAATCTAGTGACCTTACATGATTTCATCCATGAAATCATTCCATTTGTGTAGATCTTCAAGTGTTCTTCATTTCACCAAGAACACCAAGAACACACACTAGTGTTCTTGGACTTTTAACACCCTTACAAGCTTCTATATAGTAAGTACTCTTACCTTGGCTTGTTATAGGCTTGATACACTTGTTAAACAACTAGAAAACACAAAGAAACACAAGATCAAAGGTGTTTACGGTCAAGAACATGTTATTGAACCGTAAACCCTAATGAAAGGGCCATTGTGAGCCCTAGTCCCTTACCAAGCCCTGGATACTAGTCTAGATCATATCCTTGAAGTGCTTAGGACCTTAAACATCAAAAAGACCAAGAACCATTAGATTTTACGGCCGTAAACTCATGGAGAAATGGTCCATGGGCCGTAAACTCCATAAAGGGGTGAAATGGTGCCGCAATCACTTCCTAAGGCTTAGACTTGAAGTAAGGATGCTTCTTTATGACTTATAAGACTTCAAAACACAAAATGGTAGAAGTACCATGGATTTACGGCCGTAAACTCATGGGTTTACGACCGTAAACTCCATGGGAGTTGGTCCCAAAACCGTAAACTCCAAAAGAGTTTACCCTTGGACCTTAAACTCAAAAGCAAGGCCCTACAACCCTTAGATGCAATCCTTAGTACTTATAACACTTGAATCAAGGCGTTTTTCATGTCCTAGGGTGTCTTAACTTGGTTAATTAGTTGTTAAATGACTAATTGGATACATATATGTGTTATTATATGTTAACTAGGATCCTTGTGTGTGCTCACGTCTTCACTTGACACCTAGCATCCTATACCATCCGTTCATCCAAGCCACTTACTACAGGTGAGTTCATACCCCTTAATCAACCTTTTAATTGATTTTAAATTCTTTTATGGGGGGGAATACAAGTTGAATTACAATAGTTATTATATCAATCACATGTGATAAATAACTACCAAACAAGTGGATTTCTTACTTTTCAAACTATGTTATCAAACAAACTACTTCAAACTGTTTAACAAACTCCTTTACATGTCAAATACTTTTATTAAACTCCTTTAAACTTATATTCTGTTAAATGTGTATCTATATAAATATAGTTATATAAGTAGGATTGAAAGGACTTAGGACTGATAGCTCACCTTGCTTCCTGTTCCTTGTTTGGTTGTGGACTTAGGGTATCGGTTATTTGTCCGAAGGTCGTTTGAATCTTAGTTATATATTATGTATATGTGTATAGATATAAAAGTTCCTTCATTCAGTTCAATACCTTTGGGTAGCAAAGGTATACAAACTTGTTCATACATTCAAACAACGTTACTAGTAAACTATAATAGGTATAGTTTAGGAAGTTACTAATACTATTACTAGAACAATGAAACATGCAATGAGTCAGTTCATACATGAGTCATAGTACATAGTGATGAGAAACAAACATAATACAGAGTGACAAGAAACAAACATAATACATAGTGATGAGAAACAAACAATAACATATAGAGAGAATACTATTATGAGAAACAAACAGAGTATACTAGACAGAGAGAACATACATACTAGACAGAGAGAGAACATACTATACAGCTAGTACATACAATACATATACAAGAACATTACAACAGTTATGTGAGCCACGTAACGGGGCATGGCATCACCTGTCATGCTTCGTTTTGTATCCAGAATCTCCTTAAGTGGAGAGCGTTAAGTTTGTGTATAGATCTATACTGGATTGACTATCCTACACCTTGGTGCTCGCTACAGTGGGACTTGCAAGTCTACGGATGCCAAACGTCATTTCTTCCGACGTCTTACATCGTCGTGTTTCTAGTCGGTAGTATGGTACAGGCCGATCACATGGTACTTTAAATAACAATTGGTTTAAGGTAGTTAGTACAGCAGTAGTTACTTAATACAACACTACAGTACTATTTTATTTCCCCATTTCATTCACTTTGTGATCTTCACACAAAGAACAGTAATGTATAAACTATATTTTTGGTTAATGATAGTCAGATTTGGGAAAATACATACTCTTACAAGAGACACACACACAAACACTTGATGCCTTGGTAGAAGGTTACTTTTAGTAGAAAACATAGGGTTTGTAGGAGAGTTCAAACAATTACAAACGTTTACAAACATTTACAAACTTATACATTACATACTTACAAACACTTTCATACAAGCAATGACACTTAAATACTTATGATCTCACCAGCTTTAAAGCTGATAAACTCTTTCAAAATAAATTGTATTCTCAGGTCACCAGTAGACAGGTACCGGTGCCAGGTTTTGAGAAGATGGAGCTCGTTCAAGACTCATCTTTTATTGTGATTCATATTTTTGGTGTCTAGTAACTTGACATAACACACTTGTATTAAAATTATATTATTAATGCAATGGATGATGTTGTTGCTTGTTTACTACTATGCATTTTTGTGATACTGTACATGAAGTCCTCCACCCCCGAACGTTTCCGCCGTTCCGGTTTTGGGGTGTGACATATATGAGTTTGTGGAAGTGGAAAATGTGAAAGAGAGTGAAATTTAGGGTGAAAAATGTCAAAAAAATCTGGAACCCTCGCATGCCTTATATAGGCCGAAGCCTCGGATCCGAGGCTATGCGTGGCTGACACGCGTCGGACAGGTGGCGAGGGAAGGCCTTACTTCGGACCACAGGCTCGCAAGGTGTTAGGCTCGGATTGGACCAAACCTCGGTCCAATGGGAAGAGGACACGTGCGAAGGGGGCATTCGAGGGGTGTCTCCGGGGTGTCTCCTGCGATGCTGTCCGAGGATGACTGGACCACAGAGTTGGTCGAATCAGGAGGTGCCACGCAATGGTTCGGTCCACTCAGCAGCTGCCACGAGCGAGGGTGACGTGGCACATGCAAAATTGCCCGGTTTTCCTATTTTTCTTTATTTTTGTGCCAAAACTTGCGAAAATCATAACTTTTGCATACGAGCTTCGTTTTTGGCGTTCTTTATATGCACGCGTAGGTAAAATCATACTCTACGACTTTCGTTTAGACTTCGTCGGCTAATTTTGAATTTATTTTTAATATTATTATTTTAAACAGACCGGGACGGGAATCCGTTAAAAATTCATAACTTCTTCATCTGACGTCCGTTTTCGGCTGTCTTTTTACCGTTGTGCTACTTTTGACGAGACCTTCGATTCTCATTTAAGTTGCGTCGGCTAAATATTGATCGATTTATATTTCGAATTTTTAGTTGTCTACTGCTAAACCGAAACTTCGAAAAATCATAACTTCTTCATACGAAGTCAGATTTTGACGTTCTTTTTATGAACGTTCTCGTTTTAACATATTCTAAAAGTTTCATTTAGATTGTTAAGGCTAAAAAGCCTTTTATCGAAAATTCACTTTTTACACTGAACAGTGTTTTACCGGTTTTGTCGCAGATTTTCGATTGGTCATAACTTTTTCGTTATAACTCGGATTTCAGTGTTCTTTATGTTTTTGGAAACCTTGTTACAAACTCTACCACTTGGTTCATCCCAATTAAGATTATTGATCAATTTATTTTTGACCAAAATTTGACTGGTGTCACAACTATTTTATAAAGTTCAAGTTACAATACGGAAAAAAACATATAAACTAAAAGGGTTTTCAATTATTAGTCGTAAACACGTTGAAGCAATTTGTGAGACGCCTTCAAGTACTTACCTAAGTACCAACCAAGTCCTGACTTATAACCAAAGTCTCTTATAGGGAGAGCGAGATATTTATGTATAAATCTATATGGGACTAACAATTCTACACCTTAATTGTTAGCTACAGTTAGGTCGGCAGGCCTGGGTTGAAAAATGTCGTTAACATTCCGACGCCTGAAGAACGTCGCGATCAGGCCATATTATGTTATAGTATGGTTATAAGAACTCACATGGAGAAAACAAGGACACATTTACGTAGTAATATACTTTTTAAACAGTCTTAAGGGGTATTAAGTCCGTGATTACTTAGCATATACATCAGGGTTATATACAATTAATATCCTATAGGCAGTGGAATGTGTTATTTCCGCCATACGTTGTTCCTTGTTTGGTTGTTGGCTTAGGGAAGGATCACTCATTCGACTGTCTGTTCGATCTCGATTATATACAACTCGTATCTACTAAGTGATCATAGGAGGGATAAACATCATTATTTTACAAGCATACAGTTTACAATTCAACTTTCTAGAAACAAATACGATTACTTATATAAATTCAAAGCGTCAAATTTTATTCTTTAAGCATAAGAAACATATATATTTTGGTCTTACGGCCTAAGACTACATTCCCTTTTACTAAGAAAATATAGGGTTTTCTGGAGGAACCAACGAACGTTTTCAAAGAACAAAGAATATACTTTCTATAACAAAAAAATTTATGAACTCGCCAACTTTAATATTGACACTTTTTCAAACCACTTGTATTCTCAGGAAAAATAGTAGACAGGTACCCTCTCAGGCGTTACGAAGACGGAGCATAATAGCGTCACGTCTTATCTTTTGCTATAGTTTTAATGTTAAACAGACAATGTTTTGAACACAATGTAAATTATATATTATCAATACAATGGTTGTTGTTGCTTTTATTACTATTATACAATTGTTGTGATACTGCACGTGATGGCAACCCCCCCCCCACCGAACGTTTCCGCCGTTTCGGTTTGGGGGTGTGACAGATTGGTATCAGAGCATTGTTTATAGTGAACTAAGTATATCAACCCATAAAAGATATACAACTATAAACACAATGGGATAAAAACACTCTGACCAAGAATTATACTTTTAAAATATATTAATATTTTTATAAAAATATACATACATGCATATATATATATATATATATATATATATATATATATATATATATATATATATACACACACACACACTAGAACAAATATCACAAGAAGAACAAAACAAAAGTATTTAGATGTTGGACACTACAGTCAAACCTAGATAGTTATGTAATCATATCTGGGATAAATATAGCCTGATCAACTATATTTACTTGAGATACGACCAATATGTGTTTGGGAGTGATAGTGGTTGCAATAAGTCTAAAACTTATCAACTCTACATGCAAAGGAACATTAGAACCAAACATAAAGTTTAAAATATTATAGGAGTATTTTATGATACTATACAATGACAACAAGTCTAAAAACTTATC
Organism: Lactuca virosa; assembly: GCF_052849685.1. Lineage (NCBI taxonomy): Eukaryota > Viridiplantae > Streptophyta > Magnoliopsida > Asterales > Asteraceae > Lactuca > Lactuca virosa. The sequence continues at coordinate 73,526,335 of NC_136432.1, forward strand.
AACTTCGTATACCAAGAAGCTCTAGAATCAAACATACAATTAAAATACTATAGGAGTATTTTAGGTACTATAAATAATCTATGTGAAAAATAAAAGACCCTTACTGGTAGGTCTATAATTGTGGAGTGTATGCTCCCAGGGTTATATATAATTAAGATTTTATAGACTTTGAATTTGTGATCTTCGCTCTACTTCCTGTTCCTTGTTTGGTTGTGGTCTTAGAGTATGATCACTTATTCGAATGTCTGTTCGATCTTAGCTATATACAACCTGTATACACTACGTGATTATAGGAGGACCCGATAAGGATCACCCCCATAAAAATTTTGATAGAATTGCTTTTATTAATCTCATAGATTCCTGATACACTCATATTCTCGCACAAACGATATATTTAGATATCATAACCCCACTACAACAGCCAAGCAAATGAACTGAGGAAGAACCAAAAGAGGGTTCTTGAAGAGGATTCCAAGAAAGGATCAGACGAAGAGAAAGGCACTAGAGAGATTATTAACGAACCTTACCCTATCAGGAACAAACTAGAGAGCATCTTATGCGTCACACTAATAATTAATAAAAAAAATATAACTAGTGAGTTAGTGATTATACTACTCGCACTATGTGTTAGGCTTATCACCTCTTTCGTAGCAACAAATACTAGTACATCAAGTCACATAATTTCGTATTAGGGTGGTCACTATTAAAAATTCATAAGTTTATTTTATATAGATCTTTGTTATGAATTGTTTACAAAACTCTATAAAAGTCAGAACATGATACGCACAGAACTAAGATAACATAGTTCAATCGACACACGACTTATAACCACTACTAAAGACTTACCCCATATCATCTTTTAAACCTTACAGTAGAAAAATGCCTCCCCATAGACCTAACAGACGCGTCCTCAATAACACGTCGACGAATCCACCACCACCACCTCCACCACAGTACGAGCCTACTCTCGTTCAGGCTGCTATAACAGTCGCAGTGATAGCCGCCATAACTCAAATCCACGCGAGTGGTACCAGTGGGGCAGGTAGTGGTGCCAACCATTCTAACCACGGAGATAGCCACGAACACCCAAGGGAGTGTTCTTACAAAGACTTCACCAATTGCAAACCCAAATCCTTTAATGGAAGCGGGGGAGTCATTGCTATAATGCAATGGTTCAAGAAAATAGAGTCAAACTTTGAGATATGTGTGTGCTCAGACGGGAGCAAAGTGAAGTTTGATGCCTTCACCTTCTCTGACAGGGCCCATACATGGTAGAATGGCCATATCAAGTCACTGACCGTTATAGTGGCTAACTCAATGGGTTGGGAGTACTTAAAATCATTGATGATGGAAGAGTACCGCCTGAGGGGCGAACTACAAAAGCTAGAGAAAGAGCTCTGGGGTATGACGATGAAAGACTCCGACATTACTACTTACACAGCCAGATTCAGTGACCCGGGATGGTCACCCCGGATAGTAAGAAAGTGGAGAGATACATCTGGGAACCATCTCCTCGGATCCAAGGGAAGGTGATAACTACAAATCCACTCACTTTCGATAGTGGCAAGCGTCTGACACAGACACTAGTGGATCATGGAGTTCGCCAAGGCTCCATGACAGTTGTTCCTGAGCAACCCAAACCGAATGGAAACAAAAAGAAGTTCTGGAACAAAAGAAAGGGCCAATCTTCGCAAGAGTCCTCAAAGAAACAGCAAACCGTGGCAGTCCACGCTGCTACTATTCTTGCTGTTGTTCCTACCGCTCCAGCACCTGTCAGTCGATATGTTGGAACCCTTCCTAAGTGTAACAAGTGTAACTACCATCACATCGGAGTTTGCCGGGAGATGCATTGCATAAATAGCAACAAGAAGGGGCACACTTCATGTTTCTATAGCGCACCGACACAACCAATCTCCCAAGTCCCATGTGTCGGAGTAAGCCAGGCTTGCTATGGGTGTGGTGAAACGTGACACTTCAAAAGGGACTGTCCGATATCAAGGAATGCTAGTGGAGATGGAAAGGTACTTATGATCACCGCATGAGAGACTCTCCCGGAACCACCTGTGAATAACAGTACGCCTCCAAATAAAAATATTTAAAGCTTAATTTTTTACTAAAAACTGGTGACAGTTAATTCATAATCGTAAATTTCTCCCTCATCCGAATAAAACACATCATTCATATAAAAACTAAGGATCCTTGCAGGTGAACTATGATGGCTTAGTGTAAACATTAGATTCATATATAATTAAGATTGTACATGCTTAGAATGAGTGATTCCGCCTTATTTCCTGTTTCTTGTTTGATTGTGGATTTAGGGCAGAGTTACTCATTCGACGGTCTTTTCAATGTTAATTATATACGAATTGTATATACTAAGCGATTATAGAGGGACTTGGTAGGGATCATATTACGAGATTTCATCACTAATTATTGGAGCACTCCTAATGCTTGTACTCACTAAATGCGGTACAAATGTTCGCAGTAATAATAACAAGGATAAAACAGAAAGCACTAAAGACATAAACATAGAATACACCATCGCTCCAAAAAGTCAGTCCTTCTAAATCGACTTAAAACCTGTGACCATAAGAAGTTCTGAGGTTGTCATTTGACATGGATTGGCTTGGTCCTCACCATACCAATTTCATGTGCTATGAAAAGACCTTTCACCTTAACCAACCGACTAACGAAATTCTTTCAATCTATAACGACAAACCGGACACAAACCTCCGCATCGTCTCTCACTTTAAAACTCAGAAGTACCCATGCGATAGGTACCACGCCTTCCTAACTCACTCCGTAGACAACAAACTTGAAGCGAAAAACACCGAGGATGTTCTGAAAGTTCGTAACCTTCCTGAAAGTATCCCCAACAGCCCTCCCAGGAATACCACTCGTACATCAAGTCAAGTTATGGAATAGAGACTAAGAACCCATGCAGCTAACTTATCACTGCTAAGTATATACATGAGGGCAGTATATAATTAAGATTCTACGGACTTAGGATGTGTGATTCTGCCCTACCTCCTGTTCCTTGTCTAGTTGTGGACTTGGGGCTAAGTCACCCATCCGAACGTCTTTTCAATCTTAATTATATACGACTTGTATACACGAGGTGATGATAGATGAACCAAGTATGAGTCCTACCATGAGCTTCAGGACAAAGCTGCCCAAGACTACGATTGGACATGCTACTCTTCAAGTGAACGTAGACAAGTAAACCAAACCCACACTCTCTCCCGTCTTAAGTACAACTTACCATCCCTATACAGGTAGTCAGATTAAACAAGGCAAAGTCACATACTAATAATAAAGGTCCGTTGGAACATCAAGTAAGGATCTGATTTCACTTAGGGACAAGAAGATCAATAGGAACAGTAGTGCACACCTATTTCCCTAGTTCAAAGAATAACCACTATAAAACGCATTTCAGAACACAATTCCCTCTAACGGGGGGGATAATGTCACAATCCGGAAAATTTTAGATCCAGCAAGTATAAACCCTAACCATGTATAAGTGAAACCACATTGCAATCCTAGTTGCATTGTATAATCTATAGCCTTAGGGACATGTTTATAAGTTAGTAACTAAGTATGGATTGAAACCTAAGTTAATTTAGGTTAATATAAATCAACGTAAATCATAATGCTAAGCCTTAAACTACAAATAAATACACTAATTCAAATAAGGGTTTCGATTCTTCATACAAGAGCCTAGTACTTAGTTTAAATCATGAAAATACAAGGTGTAAATGTAGTTTTGGGTTTTTGGAATCTAATCCCAAAAAAAAAACATGAACTCTTGCTTTTGGAAAGGTCAAACCGCAAACACCCTCTTCTAGAAAACCTTGACCGAAATCACTTCACTCTTTGACTCAAAACCACAAACCCTCATTCTTGTTGACTTTAGGACCGAAAATACTTCAAAGCCCATTAAGAAGGACCGAAAACCCTTTTATCTTGGCCCCATCTTGACCGAAAACACCCTCTATACATAAGTATTCAACCGCAAACCCAATTCATTTCTCACTTTCTAGGTGAGCTCTTAAGTATCATCCGAAAACCCTTGAATCTTCATAAGATTTTGCCCAGAATCTTCAAATCTTCAACCAAGTTCCTCAAGAACAACCTTCATATCTTCAAGTTTTCATCAAGAACACTTCAAACAATTTTAAGAATTGTTTTTGTAAGTATTTCTTACATGATTTAGTGTTGTCTAACACTTTAATTTATTATGTAAATTAATATTTTATTAATTTAAATACGATATCGTGCATAATTATCATTAGGATGCGCCTACTCACACAGGTTCTAACCCGAGGATCACCGCTACCACTTCGTATCCAAACGACAACACGCATTCGAGGTGAGTTCATACCCCTACATTTTCACGATTTTTAAATTGTTTTAGGGGGGAATACAAGTAAAACACAAGAAATCATGTGTTTAAAAATATAGATTGCTTATTATGTTTTCTTACCGTTAATATGCATTTAAACGTGAAATTTATTAAATACGCAAAACATCGTTACTGTTAAATTTACAAACAATTACAAAACATGTTAAGATGCAACGGTTTTCACATCAACGGAAACAAACTTATAAACTACACTAGGTATAGTTTATGGAACATATGAACTATTTTACAAAGTTCAGGTTACAATACGGAAACAAACTTATAAACTATAATAGGTATAGTTTATGGAACATATGTACTATTTTACAAAGTTGAGGTTACAATACGGAAACAAACTTATAAACTATACTAGGTATAGTTTATGGAACATAGGTACTTTTTAAAAAGTTCAAGTTATAATACGAAATAAACATATAAACTAAAAGGGTTTTCAGTTATTACTCATAAACACGTGGAAGCAATTTGTGAGACGCCTTCAAGTACTTACCTAAGTACCAACCAAGTCCTGACTTATAACTAGAGTCTCTTGTAGGGAGAGCGAGATATTTGTGTATAGATCTATACGGGACTGGCAATCCTACACCTTAAATGTTAGCTACAGTTAGGCCGGCAGGCCTGGGGTGACAAATGTCGTTAACATTCCGACGCCTGAAGAACGTCGCGATCAGGCCATCTTAGGTTACAGTATGGTTATACGTACTTACATGGAGAAAACACTCACACATTTACGTAGTAATATACTTTTTAAACAGTCTTAAGGGGTATTAACTCTGTGATTACCTAGCATATACATCAGGTTTATATACAATTAATATCCGATAGGAAGTGGAATGTGTGATTTCCATCATACTTCCTGTTCCTTGTTTGGTTGTGGGCTTAGGGCAGGATCACCCGCTCGACTGTCTGTTCGATCTCGATTATATAAAACTCATATGTACTAAGTGATCATAGGAGGGTATTAACATCACATCTAGTTTATAGGGAAAACACATCTTCAGCTAGTTTTAATTATGAATAAAACTACGTATCATTGAATTAAGTATGGCAATTATATTTTTACTTGCCGGTCTTGGAACGTTTAAGACTACAATTCGGTTTTATGGAAAATATAGGATTTTTCAGGATAAATATCATTATTTTACAAGCAAACAGTTTACAATTCAACTTTCTGGAAACAAATATGATTAGTTATATAAATTCAAAGCGTCATATTTTATTCTTTAAGCAAAAGAAACATATATATTTTGGTGTTAAGGCCTAAGACTACATTCCCTTTTATTAAGAAAATATAGGATTTTCTGGAGGAACACATGAACATTTTCAAAGAACAAAGAATATACCTTCTATAACAAAAATGCTTATGAACTCACCAACTTTAATGTTGACACTTTTTCAAACCACTTGTATTCTCAGGAAAATTAATAGACAGGTACCCTCTCATGCGTTACAAAGACGGAGCATAGTAGCATCATGTCTTATCTTTTGCTATAGTTTTAATGCTAAACAGACAATGTTTTGAACACAATGTAAATTATATATTATACAATTTTTTTATACTACACATGACGTCATCCACCCCCGAACTTTTCCGCCATTCTGGTTTGGGGGTGTGACGATCATGTAGGCCACGTTATGCACAAGATCGAGTATATCGTATGCTTTGAGCATGGAGACAAAATACCAACAAAATTCGGCAGAAGGTCGTCGGATTGGTGTTAAGAACATTCTAAAGTTCTTACGAAGAACAAAAGAAAGTTTCTTATCCATGAAGATTTGGAAGAAATATTTAGTGTAAAGTATTACACAAATACTAGTTTCCAAATGTGTGTAGATGATTCTAAATCGAAATCTGGGTTTATCTTCATTATGAATGAGGAGGGGTTTCTTACAGGAGCTCCAAATAATGTGTTGTTGCATAATCTACTATAGAGATAGAGTACATTTTCGCTTTAGAAGCAACACAAGAAGTAGCTTGGATGAAGAAATTCATTGAACAACTAGGGGTTATCCATTCCATTTAAGACCCCCTACAGATATTTTGTGACAATTAGGGTAACATCGCATTAGCTAAGGAACCCAGATCACATAATAAAACTAGGCACATCAAACGGAGATTCAACTACATTTGAAATATTGTGGAAGAGGGTGATATTTATATTCAAAAAATTCATATAGATCAAAATATGGAGGGCCCATTCACAAAGCCACTACCACCAGCCAACCATGAGCATCACGCTAGATCTATAGGGTTTCTTTATTTTAGTGAATGGATTTGATTTAGATTTCATATTTGGATGTTGGAAAATTGTAAGAAACAAATATGAAGGAAGACTAATATCAATTTGATTATTTGAATTTCACAAGATGAAGTTTGCAAAGGGGTTTGTAGCAAAGTTCATAGGTTCTTATTGTAGAGAAAGTATTGGACATGCCCCGCTTCAAGATCACTTCATGGATTGTCATTATAAGTAACTCTTGAACAAGGTAGTATCTTTGTATCCTTAGACCTGAGATACATATCAGGGACTCAAGTGTGAGGAGCATTGTGATTTTATATGGTCCTTCCCCGCTCTTTAACTAGGCAATCATAAGGCCATCATTAGGTACAATATGATTTGCAAAAGAGGCATATGTAGTTAAAATGGTATTTTTTTTCTTATTATATGTTGAGAGTGAGACATCTAAGGCGCCGAATAAAGTTGAACACTAAATGAGAATGATTGCAATCCATGTCTCATGTTTAACATGATGTCTAAAACAATGGGATAACTGATACATCACCTAGTTACATTAATAGAAGCTTTGAGCTTATGTGAATTGAATTTTCTTGAATGGAACTTCTTCATGTCATTTATACATAAGATGAATATGATTATTTATTGTAAATATTATTTTCAGAAATGTTCAAAATAAATAATTGATGTGAAAAAAAGGATCTAGTATATTTAACTCAGAAGATGATTTAATAAGTAACTAGAAAAATATAGGGAGGGACTAAAGTAATAAAGTTAACTAGTTAAAGTAGTGACTTATAACTAGTCAAACTAATAAGGTCTAAAAAGATAATATACATGACTACCATTTATTTCATTGGTTGCATGCATGTCTCTCATATGGTTGGTTACATTAGTAATCATCAAGATTTAGAACTATAAATATGAATTGGCTTGGTAGATACCATACATAAGAGATTACTTGCATAAAAACTAGCAACTAGCACTCTCTCTCCCATTCCTTCTCATTTTCGGCCGAACACACATACAAATTAGTGTTTGTTTGTTTGTGTGTTCTTGGTTTTCTTCCTTTTTTCTTTTGAAGATCAAGCTAGAAAACTTACTTTTGCACTGCCTCTATTGGAATAAAAGTTGGTCTTTAGTTTTCCAAGCTTAAGAGTATCTTTTAATAGTAAGAATATATCATTTTAAGAATGGTATTTCAGCTTGTTGGAGGACTTACTCTAAGAGGATTCTAATTGAGTTCTTTCCATCATCATCATCATCGTTCAACCTTCCATGAGGACCAAAGGACAAGAAGGATTGTTTAATCTTATCCTTATATGGTTGTTAATTTAAATTTTGTGTGTTTATGTAATGTGATCCTTCGTTGGATTTTATGTTGTTTATGTAAGTCTTCCATCGCAAACTCAAAAGTTTACTTTTTTGAAACTTGATCTTGAACACCATTTTCCATCAAGTGAATCGAAGCTCACATTAAGAGTAGGTACGAAATCACTCATATTTGGTTTAGAAGACTATATGGTGGTAAAAGGGAAGCATGAAATCTTTTAGGTACACACTTTCGAAGAAGATGCAGATGAAAAACTTGAAGATCTAATGCGACTAATGGATGAGCAATATAGTCAGTACATGACTAATTTGTACAAATAGAGGGTAAAGAGGTTCTGTGTCGTGAACAACTAAAGATCGTGCTGCCATGCGACGTAAAATTAAAAGGAAACACTGAAAAAGATTTTCACGCCACGATGATGATCATAGTAGCATCACGACTAACAAAGTTCAAGAGGAATTTTTACCAAGTAATATTAATTTTCATATTTGAAAGAAACAAGAAGATGATGATATATGTGTTGATACACTATATGAAGAATTAATGGAAATTTATACAAATGATGATTATCTTTCTCATAGTGGAATTACCGGTGATGATATTTAAAAGGCATGGGAATCTTTTCTCATTATTTGAACAAGGGAATCTTAAAGTTTTTAGAAAAAAAATTCAATCTATTTGTCTTAGATGCATATTGTTTGGAGGAAAAAATAAGAATGTCCTTCAAATTTAATTTATGCACCGGGAATCGATATAAACGAAGATTACATCCAAATTCCGGAAGTTAAGAAATCTCTAATAGTGAAAGAGAAAAAAGAAGCATGGGAAAAGAAGAAAGAAAAGAGAAAGTGGAAGAAGCCAACTGAAGATGAAGCAATTTTAAGTAAAGAAAGTACAATGCAATAATACAAAAAAAATGTGAATGGGTACAAGAATTAGAAGGAAGGATGGAAGAAAGGATCATCTTCAAACAAAAAGAATTAGATGAAACGAGGAGTCTGGATAACGACTTGAGACATAAGAAAGCACCTATCGGGATGCAACCCAGCATCTGTTTAAGCTTTTATTTTCTTATATACTTATGGAAAAATTTAAAATTTTTGTTTATCATTCTTTTTCTGTTAAAGAATTTTGATTTCTAATTCTGGAATGTTTTTCCTTTATGGTTTTCTACATTTTTCATTTATGATTTGCACATATGGGAATTGTTTTAGTTTTTTAGGGATGCCACATTTTAAGTGCGGGCTCTTCGATTTTATAATGATATTTTCAGGATAAAGATTACACAAGGATACCGATATTCACTTAACCAATGAAGTTTCGGTTAAAATTGAGTTCGTGAAGAAAGAAGTATATTGTTTGCTTTTCGTGACACGAGCAACATTATTTAGTAGTGTGAAGCTTATTTTGAATCAAGATGAAGGAGTATAAAAAGAAATACACTTAGTGATATGATTATCTTTATTTAACAATGTGATGTAGAGTTTGAAGACCATATTTGGATGACAAAGATGAAAGAATTCTGATCTACAATGAAGTATGAAGCTCCAATGACTACCCACTTTGAATATCGCCACTACATACTTTGAAAGTTTTCTTTACATGTACAATTAGGGCATTGTACGGTTTAAGTGTGGGGCATTGAGATCAATGTTATTCTTAATAAAGTAGAGTAAAATTTTGTCAAAATATTATAAATTTTTTATGTTTGAATTTCCAAGTTTAGGACATTGAGTTATATTTATGAGTTTAACCAATCTGTGCCCTTTGATGTTTGCCCAGTACCCTCCGAGTGACGTTTTACATCTATTGACCACACACCAACTACTTTGAGATTGATTGGGGGGATTTATGTTACATAGGCTTCATGGAAGGTCAGATTTCACAATAATTATATAGTAAACGATATATATATATATATATATATATATATATATATATATATATATATATATATATATATATATATATATATATATATATACTTATTATTTTTTTAAATGTTTGTTTTTTTATTCTATTTTTAATATTTTAGTCTAGTTTCTTGGAGTTTTAAAATACTTTATGTTTTATAATTCTATATTTGCTTGAGGGCAAGCAAATCTAAATGCAGGGTATTTTGATATTGCATAAATTAGTCATACAATATAGTTAATTATTTTAGTATTACTTTTTAGCATGGAATAATTCTAAAGTAGGGATAAATATGATATAAATAGTTTATATATGATAATAATTGTCAAAATCAAGAGATAAGGCTAAAAGAAGAAGAAACAAGCTAAATATGGAGTAGATAAGGAAAAAAAATGGAAGATACCAACATAGTCGGGGTTAGAGTTGTGAAAGATAAGGGATAGCGACGAGAAGATGTCTTTTACTTCGGGAAAAATCTATAAAGATAATGATTAGCATCGCAGAGACGAAGACTTATCGCCGCAAAGTTTACTTCCTATAAATACGAGATTTTCACATCCCAAAAAGTGTGCAGAAAAGAATCCTTCTTAGATGCGAAAAATAACCCTTTATTTCGTCTTAAAAGCAGAAGGAATTTCAGAGGTGGTATCTTGAAGAATTATCAAAGAAAGTATTAGGTTTGCAATGTTTAGAATACTTTTTTTATTATCTATTATTTATGCTTTTCTATAACATGAGAGATTAAAAACCTTCTCTTCCACTTAAATGTAGATGAAGTAGAGTACTATGGTGTAATTTTGATTTTGAAGTTATAAAGATGATATAAAATTACTTTTTGATTAAATCTTCTACACTATTTGTTATGGTTTCAAATTTTATTACTTGCATCTGAGTTGCATATAGTTTAAACTAGAAATCTAATTATAACAACTTATATCTTAATAGCTTTTGATCGTAAACTGTTATGAGTGATGATTTAAACAATCTTGGTGTTAAGTAATATTAATTGGTTACATTCACATTTAAGAGATCATTAGTTTAACCAACTATGCTAGGTTTAATTTTATGAACTTTAAGATTAAACTCATAATTGAATTGTAACACCCCGATTCTCGAATATCAATTTATGGTTATCAATTCTCATGAATTCAAGGTCTACTTGACAAGTTGGTTGCCTGACTCGTCGAGTAGAAGTGGGATTCAGCCACGTGTTTAAGTGACCAACTCGCCGATTCGGAAGAGTGACTCGACGAGTTGGAGATGGAGGGTGAAACCCTAATTTCCAGGGTTTTGCACCCTATTTAAGGGATCATTAGCCTCCCTAAGTCCCTTACAGCCTCTAGAGAGTTCAGCAAGACCCTAATACGTGTGTGTGTGCTCCATTTGTGTGTTTCAAGCCTTGGAAGAGGATTTTTAGAGAGAGAGGAACTTGAAGATCAAGTAGCTAGCAGCAATGAACTTGTGCGGATCTAAAATCTACCTTAGTTAGCACCATTTGAAGGTATCAAGTCGTTACCTTGACCATCTTGCCTTCTAGATCTCTTTTGGGTTGAAGATTTGGGCTTTTCATCATGTTATGAAGCTATTCTTGGGTATGAGCTAAGATCTGAAGTTGCGACTTCAGATCTGAACTATCTTTGGTATTTAGGTCCATAAAGCTTACAACTTTAGAAAGAATGAACCTCCCCTCATGTGTTAGACTTCATTGCAATCTTAGTTTTTTCATTTTAAGGCTCTAAAGTTTTGCATGGAGGTGAATTTTGCAACTTTACGTGATAAGGATGCCTGGGAAAGTTGGATCTCAAATATGGAGCCTTTGCATGGCTTAAAAAGCATCTGTATGCAGGAAGGTCTGAAGGGACTCGGCGAGTGGCATGGTGTTGACTCGGTAAGTCCGATGAAGATGGTCGAGGGCTCGGCGAGTCGGATAAATGACTCGGCGAGTCCGATGAAGATTGCCTTGGGATCGGCGTGTCAGACGAGTGACTCGGCGAGTTGGCAAGTTATACAAGGAACTCGGCGAGTAGCTGAGGGTACTCGATAAGTTGAGGTCAACATGGACTGTTGACCTTGGCAGTTGACTTTGACTTTGACTTTGACCAAGAATTGACCAGTTTGTCTCCTGAGGGTATTTTGGTAATTCAGGAAGTTATGAATTTGGTCCTATGGTGGTTATAGGTGGTGGAGTTCGGGACTGTGACTCGGGGGTTTGATCTTATCTCTACGGTTCGACATTTTGAGGTGAGTTATCCTCACTATATCAACAGGGTCTAAGGCACCAAGGTCGGCCCTTTCTCGGATTGTATTCTGGTAATTGTTTGATATGCTTTTGATCTGTTAGATCTGCGTCCTGGTAGTTAGGACGATAATATGTTAGTGACCTGGTTAGGTCGGTATCCTCGTATATATGATGATGCTATGTTAGTGACCTGGTTAGGTCGGTATCCTGGTATATAGGATGATGTTATGTTAGTGACCGGTTAGGTAGGTATTTTGGTTTAAGATGTTGCTATGCTATATGATCTGTTAGATAGGCTTGGTTATTTATGGCCTGTTATGTGATTATCTGTTTATGTGCACATGTTGTTGGTATGGGGGTTGGGTTGAGGCGGGTCCTGCTTTGTGTTGTAGGCCAACATACCCTGGGCGGACCGGATAGACTGCAAACCCGGGAGGGCACATAGTCAGGCCGAAGGCCCGGCGAGCGGTCCGGATAGGCTGAAGGCCCCGAGAGGGCGGCCCAGACGTGCCGAGGCTCGGAGAGTGGTCCAGATAGACAGAAGGCCCGACGCGGGCGGTCCACTCAGACTGTAGACTCAGAGGGTAGACCAGGTGGACTGAAGGCCCGATGAGGGCGGACTAGTCATACTATAAACTCGAGATGCATGGTTGTTATGTGTTTGTTATATGATATGGTTATGATATTGTTGAAGTTGGTATTTTGGGGGTAGCTCACTAAGCTTTCGGGCTTACACTTTCAGTTTATTGTTTCAGGTACTTCTGGTGATCGCGGGAAGGCAAAGGCATGATCGTACCGCTCCTCCTGCTGTTATGATTTTATGATTTGATACTAGGATAATCTGATAATTATTATTTTGAAAACAAACTATGTGATGTTGAATGGTTATTAAGTGTTTTACAAAGGTTAAAAAAATTGCTTAAGTTTTATGGGTGTTACAAGTTGGTATCAGAGCCTTGGTTTGAGTGAATTGGAGGAACATTCGTGTAAATCCAGTCTCAAATCAAGGAAAGATTTTCAAAATGATTTTTAAAAGGGTTTTCAAAATGAGTAATGGAGGATGCAAAGTGTACGATCGGCCGGAGCCAGTAAGTGAACCCCAAAATACCATACAGTTATTTGATTATGTGATATGTTAGAGCAACATGCTAGTACTAGGCTAGGGATCTTCAGGAATTGCATGATAGAATTGTCTGATTACATGATGTCTGTTAGCCTAGGGTTTCCTTTATATGAAATTGAAATCATTACTGTAGTTGCTTAGTGTATGCAGCACGGTTATACATAATTAAGATCTTATAGCCTGAGAATGTTTGATTTGGCCTTATGTTCTGTTCTTGTCTGATTGGGAGCTTAGGGTAGGATTGGATATTCAAAAGTCTATGGGTTCCAGCGCTATGTATGGCTAGCATACACTAGTGTTGCAGGGTTGGTGGAAGCTTCATGGATGGGTGGGTTGTGCGAGGCCAGTAGGCCAGTTATGAGATATTTAGCATTTCCTCTAGGAGTGAGGATTGAGCGCTCGCTATATTTGTGTGTATTGTTAGGGCGTTGTAATGATACTTGGGACAAATATGGGTAGGTGTGGAATGTAGTATGGGCCCGTACTACTGAAAGCATAGGACCCATACGCGTATCAAGGAAGTCACAACCCCTAGGGTTTAGGTTGGGAGTTGGTTCCCGGGTTGTTATGAGGAGTATCTGATATATTTTCGGTATGTTTTCAGTATGATTGTTACACGACGATTCGTGACTGGCTCCAGGTCAGGATCAGGAGAGGACGGACAGGAGGCGCCGGCAGCGCCCGAGACTATCGGCCAGATGAGGCCAGACGAGATGGATGACAGGATCCGGGAGATCCTGCATGATGAGGTTGCTGCTATGTTCCGGGCTCAGTTGCCGGAGATGATTGGGTCTATCAAGGCCGCCATGGTCGAATACTTTGATGAGCGCTATGCAGCCCTTGCGGAGGCGGCTGCCGCGGCAACTACTACAACTGTAACAGCGGCAGGGGTAGGAGCCAGTCGGGCTTTTCAGTATCGGGACTTCGATAATACGAAGCCCCCGACTTTCGATGGGATTCAGGACCCTATCATAGCCATGAGGTGGCTATCGGATATCGAGGGATGTTTTTTCACATGTTCCTGCCCGGCTGACCAGAAGGTCAGGTGTGCCCTGAACATGTTGAGGTCCGGGGCGAAGGACTGGTGGAGGTTGATGACAGGGTCTTATTCAAATGAGCAGAGAGCTGTAGTTTCTTGGGATCGGTTTAGGGATATGTTCTGCTCCCGTTACATTCCGCGAGTTGAGCGTGAGCGGCTAGCTCAGGAGTTCTTAGAGTTGACATAGGGTGCAGAGTCGGTGAAGCAGATCACCCGTATGTTCACTGAGAGGGCAATGTTCTGCCCGGAGTTTGCTTCCGAGCAGGCTCAGATGACGCGTTATCTGAGCATGCTCAAGACTGACATTAGACAGTTTGTTGCTATCCATCGATGTGATACGTTGCTGGACTTACAGGAGGCTGCTAGGCGGCGTGAGCTGGAGATGGAGTTACAGTTGCGAGAACAGAGGTAGGCCCCGGTACAGTCGCAGTCGGTGCCAAAGCGGTCCAAGACCGCTGATTCTAGGTTTGGAGGCCAGAGCGGCCGTACGTGTGAGAAGTGCGAGAAGGGTCACTCCGGAGTTTGTAGGTCCGGTGGTGCGTGTCGCAAGCGTGGAAAGGAGGGGCATTATGCGAGGGATTGTCGCCAGTTGGCCCCGGTTCAGGACATGAGGATTTGTTATCACTACCATCAGGTTGGTCACGTGAAGACCAACTGTCCCCAGCTGGTTGCTAGACCGGTGCAGGCTCCAGCGTTGGCTACATTGAGGATTACTGACGGGGGTCAGGGTAGAGCAGAGCCCCCGAGGGCTCAGGGGCATGCCTTCCAGCTTACCGCAGAGGAGGCCAGGACAACGCCAGATGCAGCTGCTGGTATGTTTCTATCTGTATCTTATTGTTTATGTTTATGTTGTAAATTTTCCATCCCTTTTTACATATGTCATAGAAAAGTTTGAGGAATTTAGTAACAAGGGTTGTAGACGGTTAGTATCCAGGGGTGTTGGTGATCAGAAGTGAGGATATAGGATCACCATTCCAGGGACTGAAATAGTGAATTGGAGATGCAGAAGTGTCACTGGGATTCGGGTTTCTTCTGAAGTTCGGTTGCTCCATGTCAGGAGGGTTGTTTAGCGGAGATTATTCGTTCTCGGATTCATCGTTCTATGCTAAAGTGTGGAAATGCTTGGTTAGGATGGCTAAGAAGTGTTTTGTTTTCGCCACTAGTAGGTAGTGGTTAGTGTCCCAAGTGGGGGAGAATTAGGAATTTTCATATGGAGCATCAGTCGTTGAGGGCTTTGCTAGCTGCCAGGGCTCGGCAGTACATTCATCACGAGTATGCGGGTTATTTAGTGTGTATGGTAGATACGCGGGTTAGGGAACATACCACGGTTTTCCAAGAGGGTGGACGATCGACATGAGGCCTAGGGTTAGGCCGGGGTTATAGTCCGCAATTTGGATAAGGAGTTCGAAGCCCCAAGTGGGTGAGAATAGGCTGCATAGGAGAGAGAGCGCCAGGATGGGGTGGCCCAGGGTGATGCTCAACAATTTAGAGCGGTCTGGATAGACTGCAGGCCGATGGAGCGTACCAGTCAGGCCGAAGGCTCGAAGAACGGTCCAGACAGGCTGAAGGCCCAGTGTAACATCGTGATTTTTCATCCAAATTTTTTTTTTATTTTTAAAACATTTATTTAACAGAATACATTGCGGAAGACTTATTATGATTGTTTCAGAAACATCACCAATGTTACTTTCATGTCAAAATAAACTCATCAAAATATAAAGTTCACAAAAACATGATGATGAAAACCCAACATGTCCAAATGGTATCATAACTAAAGATACTAAATTATACTACCCAAAGATTCCCATCCTCACCAAGGCATCATGTCAAGCTACCTGTTCCATTCCACATAAACCAACAAGCAAAGAACAAGTGTTAGCATAAGCTAAGTGAGTCAATATAGTACAGTGTTAAGAGAACACTCATATCATAGATGGATTCACACAAAACATCCACACACAGTCAAGGACTCACTAGCAAGACATACAACATCACACCACATAACAAACACATGTTTAGCTCAATTTATTTTAGTTCTTCAGTTATAACTTGTTTTATTAATTACTCTCCTCAATGCCGTTGTAACTAATTTAATCTCACCGCTTAAATATTAATATATAATATTTTGTTTCTCCGCTTTACATTAATAATCACTCACCGCTCATCGTTGTAATTATTAAAGTATTACCTCCTAGTTAGGGTCTATTTATTCACCGCAAAAACCTCCCCAAAGCTAGACCCCGTTCGCTATTAACGTGACCGGCACGACCCAATGCACTAAGTGAGGCGCGACTCTCACCCGTAATCATTGCTCCCGGTGCGCTGCGTTCGCTACTCTGACTGTGCACATACGTATACATGCGTTGTCGTTCAGGATTGGTACGAGCGGTGCCAATTCCAATAGATACACCTCACAAATCCCACGTGATGTTTGCGCTGGTCCCACCGCTTAACCAACATCACTCCAGTCCCGGTATACCAAGGTGTACCGAGACCATGTCCCGAGTGGTTATCTAGAAAAACCAGTCGGCGTCAAAGTTGGCTTAAGCTCTTTTTCCTATAGGTATCTTTCAACCCACTAGGCCATCATAATATCCGGATTGGGTATATACCTATGTCTAGGTTTCTACCCTTTGTCCCGCTAGTGTGTTCCCCTTTTTAATTTAATAATGATTAATTAAATAAGGAGTTACACTTTTACCCTTTCAAGTAATCATGTAATTATTATGAATATTCTTTTATTAACATATTACCTCCTTAAGGGTTATTTTCATGCAAACATGTAATTTCATGAAGTTATCACATTTTACATCACACACTACTTTCATACACAACTCATCTATAAAGTTGATACAACACTAGCATGCTTGTACTAAAACATTTTAAACAAATATTTTCAATCAAGAATTAACAAGCTCACATCACATAATGTTCATACACTTCACTCAATCTAGCATGACCCTAACTCACATATCACACCAAACAAGGAAGATTTTAGCATGCAACACGCTAGATATCATTACACATAAAACATTTCAACAGTAATGGCATAACAATCAATCGTCAAAAGGGGCACATGCATCCTAGATAACTAGGTTCATCCCAATCCATCTAAGATATGGGATACTCCTAACAATGTACTTTTAAAACCACAAGTTGACTCACCTTTGCCAAATATGTGACCAACTCACACTTCAAATCTTGTATTGGTTGAAGTATCACACTTGCCCCTATTACATTTCAAATAACAAAGTTATTGAAGTTCTACAATACCAAACATTGTCAGTTTTGAACCCAAAACAGCCACCTGTTTAGAGCTGTTTTAGCACACTTGAAATGTCAATAACTTCCGTTTTTATTTCATATTCCAGAATTTCAGACTTTTATCTTTTCATAATGTACTTTTGAAGGTCCAAACTATTTTTCTACAATTTTATATGATTTTTACAAAACTGCCTATCAATGCAGCTAAATTCTGACCATCTGGTGAAAAATGCGATTTTCACCTAAGTTAGAAGCAACAACACATTCTGGAAAAATTCATGGACAAACTAGACTCAAAATGGAAACTTTGAGAGTTCACGGATCATTAATTCGACTCCTGGTGATTTTCCTATAATTTTTCCAATACAGGGACAGATTGGTAATTTTTGCTGAATTTTCTAGATTGGATTTCAAGGGCTTTTTGACCACTTAACACATTAAGCCATCACTAAGAACACCCATAAGGGTAAAAATCAGCCTCTTAACAGAAGTAGCATGTCAAACAATAAAAATATCAATCCCACTCACAACCCACTCATCAAGGTACATAATATTTGGTGGAAAACAAAGTAGGTTGCACAAATAGGAACTTGGATTTCTTCCACCACCAATTCTCATTGAAGGACTTTGAAAGATTGTTTTGAGGCTTATTGGGTAACTCAAAACATGATTTAATCACAGAAAAATATATATTTGATTCATGGTGGAAGTTAACATAAGTTTTAGAAATGAACAACAAAGATTGAGACTCCAAAACTTTGCTCAAAATATGAACTTGAACTATAAACTTGTTGAAGGTATTCATAAGCAAATTCTGACAGCATTGAGTCATCATAAACATCATAAACACCCAATAAAAGTGAAATTGAACCATATGAACCTTCAAGGTTTCTAGGAAGAAGAAGATGAGATTATGATCATCAATTAAGAGGAATTAGACATATAAACACAACAAAAAATTGACAAGGAATTAGACATATAAACACAACAAAAAAGATTAGAAGATGCTTTTACCAATCATTGGCCAAAAAATCGATGCACTCCTTCTTTCCCTTATCACTTTCGTTTTTTTCCTTTTCTTCGTGGCTTGATCGACGATGCACCCTACCACTAACAAGAATCGGATTTTTTTTTCTTCTTCTGTCGATGTCGCACAAACACACAAGAGAGGTTCGGTTTTTTTATTTATGTGTTCGTATATGGAGAAGGGAAAGCATGATTATTTTTTTTAACGCCCTAATCAATGAACGTAAAGGCTTAACCCCAAGAAAGAAACGGAGGTAGCATTGAAACTGTTTTAATTCTCAAGTTACAACATTAACCCTCTATGTATGCTCATTTGTACATATCCAACCTTCTATTTTGGTTTGAATTAGTTTTAACCCTGGATTATATTAAACATTTGTCTTATTTAAAATAATTTATTCATATATATATTTTTTTTAAATATTAACTAATTCTCTTAGATATTAATTAACATCACTTTTACTCACTTTGTTTTAACTTATTATCATTGTTTTTTTTTATCATCGAACGTATAGCCAAAGGAAACGAATTTGAGATGCTCTCGAGGGGTATGTTTTAAATCAAAAGGAAAAACCGACAAATTGCGCATTCAATGAAATCAATTACAATTCTTTTAATTGATTTTGATTGGATTTATAATTGCATTTACATCTTTGATCCCTATAACTTTCTTATAATTACTCTTTGAACCCCAAACGTAAAAGCACAAATTCCTCCACTTTCAAGAATAACGATTCACCCCCTTGACTTTATTTGTTATATTAAAATGATTTTATTTATCCTAACTACACCCACAATTTAATTAATTAACTTTTATACCTTATAATTATTAGCTAATCTTTTACTTATTAATTAACGACCTTTTTATTTAATTTACATCATTTTACAATCTTAAAGTTGAAACAACTAATATTCGACTAAGGAAAAACTAACTTCGTTAACGGACGGATTTTCGGGTCATTACACCCAGAGAGGCGGTCCAGACATGCTGAAGGTTCAGAGAGTGATCCTGATACACTGAAGGCCTGGTGAGGCGGTCCAGTCATACTGAAGACTTTGTGTGTGTTTGTAGATCTATGTGTGAGTATTGAGTATGCTACTATGCTATAGCAATCAGCAGGTCTGTCCCCATGTATTGAGCATGTTGTTGGAGTAGGCTGAGGACTCCGATGTATTTTTGGGTTTGATCGGAAGTTGTTATTAGAGATCGGATGGAGTTAAGAGAATATTGGTAATCTCATTAGTTCGGAGTGCCTCAAAGGATTAATCTTCTCGGATCAGGTAATACTCTAGTTGGGGATTGGGAAGTAGATCTGATTGGGTATTCGTCAGCCTTAGGAAGGCTTGGGATTAGAATATACTGACATTCAGGTTCTGGGAACCGGGTTAGATCTTTCTCATGATCGTCTATGGCATTTGGATAGGGTTGAGGCGGTCCTGCTTTATGCGGTAGGCCAAGATACCCGGTGCGGGCCGACTAGAAATCGTAGGCACGGAGGCTCAAGGGGAGCGGTAGGGTTGAGGCGGTAGGCCAACAAACCCTAAGAATTTCAAAGCGATAGTTGAATTGATTAGACATGTTGGTATTCCAACCTGAAGGGGGTGATAAGGGTTAGATATGAGTGTCGTATTAGTTGGCTGGTAGTGGTAGGTATGTTGATGATGGTTCGAGTTATTGTGATGTGTCTTGGGTTGGTCTCATCTGCGAAAGAGCCATAGCGTGTCTGAAGTAAGGCGAAGATGGGTCACTGAAGACTAGGTAGGATGTGAGGTTGACGTGGGTCATGTAACGTTCATAATGATGGAAGAAGTCGATAGCAGGACGTGGAAGCAAGTCCAGCCAGTCGGTTTCTTTTCGGGAGACGGGAGGGACTGTTGTTGGTGTGTGTCTTCTGGTTCGGTAATCGGTGAGGTGTCTGATGTTCAGGTAGTGGGCAGACAAGTTGGGACCAATGAGGTTTCGACTTCGCCTGAGAAACGTCATATGGTAGCAGGAAGAGTTGAAGTGGGTTTATGACTTGGGATTCAGGTGTAGTAGTAGTTTTGTATAGTTATGTTGTTCATTGATGGGAGGAGCGTTGATTAGGCCCTTCGAGCGGCAGAGGAAAGTGGATATCTGCAGGGCCGGAGTGTTGGGTTTCCAATACTTTGGATCATCAGGATTTTGTCAAGTTGGAAAAGTGGCATGTAGTATAGACCTTTTTGAAAAGGTTCGGTTGGGATTCACATCACCTTCACGTTTCGCAATTGCGAAAGTGCATCTCAGATGAGGAGGCGGTAGTATCGTTGGATGACATTCAGGTCGACGAGCGCCTGAATCATGTTGAGAGGCCTGTGGCCTTCTGGAAAGAAGGGTGAAGGTTCCACGAAACAAGGAGGTACCTTTTGGTAAAGGTACAATGGGAGCACCAAAGAGGGTCCGAGGGGACATGGGAGCTGGAGGCATAGATGTGGGAGCACTATCCAAGGATGTTCATCGCAGCAGACTTCGAGGACGAAGTCTAGTTCAATTGGGGGAGAATTGTAACGCCCCGATTCTCGAATATCAATTTATGGTTATAAATTCTCATGAATTTAAGGTCTACTCGACGAGTTGGTTGCCTGACTCGTCGAGTAGCAGCGGGATTCGGCCACATGTTCAAGTGACCAACTCGCCGAGTCGGAAGAGTGACTCGACGAGTTGGAGATGGAAGGTGAAACCCTAATTTCCGGGGTTTTGCACCCTATTTAAGGGATCATTAGCCTCCCTTAGTCCCTTACAGCCTCTAGAGAGTTCAGCAAGACCCTAATACGTGTGTGTGTGTGCTCCATTTGTTTGTTTCAAGCCTTGGAAGAGGATTTTTAGAGAGAGAGGAACTTGAAGATCAAGTAGCTATCAGTAAGGAACTCGTGTGGATCTAAAATCTACCTCAGTTAGCACCATTTGAAGGTATCAAGTCGTTACCTTGACCCTCTTTCCTTCTAGATCTCTTTTGGGTTGAAGATTTGGGCTTTTCATCATGTTATGAAGCTATTCTTGGATATGAGCTAAGATCTGAAGTTGCAACTTCAGATCTGAACTCTCCTTGGTCTTTAGGTCCATAAAGCTTGCAACTTTAGCAAGTATGAACCTCCCCTCAAGTGTTAGACTTCATTGAAATCTTAGTTTTTTCATTTTAAGGCTCTAAAGTTTTGCATGCATGTAAAGTTTGCAACTTTACGTGATAAGCATGCCTGGGAAAGTTGGATCTACAATATGGAGCCTTTGCATGGCTTAAAAAGCATTTGTATGGAAGAAGGTTTGAAGGCACTCGGCGAGTGGCATGGTCGACTCGGCGAGTCCGATGAAGATGGTCGTGGGCTCAGCGAGTCGGATAAATGACTCGACGAGTCCGATGAAGATTGCCTTGGGCTCGGCGTGTCAGACGAGTGACTCGGCGAGTTGGCAAGTTATGTAAGGAACTCGACGAGTAGCTGAGGGTACTCGACGAGTTAAGGTCAACATGGACTGTTGACCTTGGCAGTTGACTTTGACTTTGACTTTGACCAAGAATTGACCAGTTTGTCTCCTGAGGGTATTTTGGTAATTCATGAAGTTATGAATTTGGTCCTATGGTGGTTATAGGTGGTGGAGTTCGGGACTGTGACTCGGGGGTTTGATCTTATCTCTACGGTTTGGCATTTCGAGGGGAGTTATCCTCACTATATCAACAGGGTCTAAGGCACCAAGGCCGACCCTTTCTCGGATTGTATTCTGGTAATTGTTTGATATGCTTTTGATCTGTTATATATGCGTCCTGGTAGTTAGGACGGTAATATGTTAGTGACCTGGTTAGGTCGGTATCCTGGTATATAGGATGATGCTATTTTAATGACCTGGTTAGGTCAGTATCCTGGTATATAGGATGATGTTATGTTAGTGACCGGTTAGGTCGGTATTCTAGTTAAGATGTTGTTATGCTATATGATATGTTAGATCGGTTTGGTTATTTATGGACTGTTATGTGATTATCTGTTTATGTGCACATGTTGTTGGTATGGGGGTTGGGTTGAGGCGGGTCCTGCTTTGTGCTGTAGACCAACATACCCAGGGCAGACCGGATAGACTGCAGACCCGGGAGGGCACATAGTCAGGCTGAAGGCCCGACGAGCGGTCCGGATAGGCTGAAGGCCCCGAGAGGGCGGTCCAGACGTGCCGAGGCTCGGAGAGTGGGCCAGATAGACTGAAGGCCCGACGCGGGCGGTCCAGTTAGACTGTAGACTCAGAGGGTGGACCAGGTGGACTGAAGGCCCGGTGAGGGCGGACCAGTCATACTATAGACTTAAGATGCATGGTTATTCTGTGTTTGTTATATGATATGGTTATGATATTGTTGAGGTTGGTATTTTGGGGGTAGCTCACTAAACTTTTTTAGCTTACAGTTTCAGTTTATTGTTTTAGGTACTTCTGGTGATCGCGGGAAGGCAAAGGCATGATCGTACCGCTCCTCCTGCTGTTATGATTTTATGATTTGATATTGGGATACTCTAATAATTATTATTTTGAACACAAACTATGTGATGTTGAATGGTTATTAAGTGTTTTACAAAGGTTAAAAAAATTGCTTAAATTTTATGGGTGTTACATGAATCATAAGTAATTTTAATAATTTAATGGATTTATAAGTTTCTAGTCTCATGTACATTGAATTTAGTTACTTATTAATCACAAGCATCACTAATTAGATCATAATTGCTATTCAAATAAATAATCTATTTATACTTCGTTGCACTATTATATATTCACCATAGGAAATAGGATTCAAAATTTAAGTGGAAGTGTTCAAAAATGTTGTCTTTAATTCTAGTAATTTACTTTATTCGTTAGTTTGAATTGCATGTTTAAGATTTCAATCAAACAAAACCTCACATTTAATTTTTCGTTTCAATTAATTTTATCTGTTATTAGTCCTGCATGTTCCCTGAGAGCTCGACACCCTTATTACCGCAACTATACTATAATTGATTAGGTTCGTTGGCTGTGTGAGTACTAGTTAATACGTGATAGTTAAATGTTTTATAAATTTAAAACTTAAATATTACTTTTGGTATAAAAATCTCACACCACACTCTGTTGTGTTCCTATGGATGTTCGTGTTCCGCTGATGCTGGTGTTCCTTTTATGTTTTTTAACCTAACTACTACCCAACGTTCATACATTACCTAATAACAACCATCATATACCACACATGCATCAAGGATGAAAAGTCAACATTGAATGACAGTCACAACGATGCATAAGAGGATCACAGCCAGTTCGAAGTTGTCAACAAACAATATTAACGGGGGGAAGGGTACTTATTCCATTTTTCCATTCCTAGATATTAGCAACCACTATATTTCTTTTGTTTATAATAAAAAGATATGTTTATAAATGAATTTTTAATAATAATATAGATTAGTTTAAGCGTAATCTTCAAAAAAAATCACAATATCGTGGTTATTGGTAAAAAATAACATAATCTTCAGAAAAGTAGGGGTGTATGGGGCGGTTTGGCTCGGTTATTGGTCAAAACCGAACCATAACCATTACAATTGGTTAATACATTTCAATAACTATTGGGTAGTGGTTAATATTGGTTTTGGTTAACGGTTTTAGTTGGTTAATCGTTAATATCGGTTAACCATAATGGTCCAAGATAACATAAAAATTAAATACTTTTCTATAAAAATTGAATAACATAATGTCCATTGTTATAAAAAAAAATGAATGATTATGTATATATAATTGTATTGATAGAAGATTACATATGCTATCTAATTCCGATTAATTACCCTTTAAAATTTCAATTCTCAATATAATTACATACCATACATTTAATATTATATTATATTAATATTATTGATTCGGTTCAGTATATAGTGGTTTGGTTTTAGATGAAAACCATAACCGACCTATATGTATTCTGTTAATCAAAATTAGAAACCACGTCATATATTTTAGTAATGGTTCGGTTATATCGGTTAATTTGGTTATGGTTCAGTTTTCGGTTAATATGCTCATCCCTAAAAGTCTTAATTTTTTAATCAATTAAGCAAAAAAAGACGGGATATTGGCTGAATCTATGAAACCGGCCAAAAAAGATTATTACGAAGTTTTAATCGGTAATATGTCATATTATGTAAACAAAATTGAATTTGGGATTAAACTCAAACTAAAATATTAGTATTTTGTTGAAGATTTCCCTTATTGATATTATTGTTATAACACTAAACAATAATCAACTCACATAAATCAATAAAAGATTTTTGTAAAATCATATATTTTAGTGTGATGTAATTGTACAACCTAATTTTAAATTTAAAATGTATGCGTGTTACACTACCGATGATTCACAAGTTTGAAATTCTCCGTATATGTCATAAAAAGAAGCAAATATGAATACTAGGATATCCTTGTACAACCAGGTTTACCATTTTCCAATTCGTATACAAGCTATTCAAAAACTTTACTTTAGTGTTGTAACCTTTGAATGTTTAAATCATTTAATTTGGTCGCAACAAAATTGAATGTCATACTTAGCGTGAATTGTCTCATGATGCAGCATTTTGAAATTGTCATTCTCGTTCAAAATTGAAATCTTTTTGTTTCACATGATTTTTTCGTTTCCCTCAAAATTTCTTTGTAAAATTTGTAAAATAGACATTTGACTCAAAATGTTATAAAGAATACAAGACATAAATCCTTCCAAGCTTGAAGTTCCCGTTTCTTTCATTCAACATTTATATCATTTACATCTAGATTGCCATCCGGTACAACATTAACAATGTATAAGTGTACCATTAACACAATTCCAAACATTCGAGCTTAGAGTCTGAGAGCCCAAAATTTTTATGAACTTTATAATATATATATATATATATATATATATATATATATATATATATTCAAAAGCTAGTACAAGTAATATCTTTCTCGTCTCGGACCCAAAATATGTATAGAACGGCCTTCATAGGAATCACACATTAGATATGCTATTCCGGAATGAGTCTGTGTGGAACCAACATTGTTAGGCACTTAAGACTGAACTTATGCTCGAATCGTTCAAGGATGTCAATTAAAACAAGTGATATGGATTTTTTAAAAAGAGTTTGGAAAATGGGTTTGAAAAACTAACGTTTTGATAGAAAAACTGAAAAAACATAAAAAAAACAGAGTGAAAATGATTACTATAATTTTTTAATGAAAAAATATCTATGGTTTGGAAAGTGTTTTGGTATTATGAAATTTTGAGAAAATGATGAAAAAAACCAAAACAGTAACGATTTCTAATCAGTTTTTTTGGGGTTTTCAAGCTTTTAAAATAGAAACACTAAGTGCTATCCCTTGAATACTGAAGCATATGGTAAATTGTACTATCCCTAAAATCACTTGTGCTGCATCTTTGATTTTTTTAGTTTCGCCACTGACTAACAAGAAAAAAAAAAGTAAGGAGAATTTGCTAAACCAATTTTTATGAGTTTTCTAAGTATTTTTGAAACAAAAACAATGAATGTAAAATCAAATTATATCTTGCTACGTGAAAGATTGAAAAGATTGAGAAAAATACAATTCCATGTATTTTCCATAATGCTATATGGAAAGGACATGAGAAACTTATTCATACCGCCCTAAGCTAGTTAAATAATTTATGCATTCACACATAGTATATGTAGACTGGATTAATGAGCGTCCATACTTTAGATGACAGAAAAGCATTCGAGTAATGATCCATGGAAGAAATTAAGCACACATTGACATTGATGAGTGATGATTATCACCCCCACGGTTTAATACTTTTAGGCCATTATTTGGGACCCATGTGTTTATAGATTACTTGGATTGTCCTTAATTGATCAAGACATAAATCCCATGGTTTTTAATACGAAAATGATTGTTTTAAATGAATCACCTTTTTGTATAAAAAGTGTCAAAATAATTATCATATTATAAAACCACGAAGATTTTTGACAGATTAAGAATGTAAATGAAAAACTAAAGCATACTTTGCATTTTGTAAAAAAAAAAAAAAAAAAAATGAGCAAGTTTATCCATCTTTTGCATTTTCACAAAAGAGGTTTGCTATTTTTTTTAAAACAAATATAAGTTCTACGTTTTTTTAAAGTAAATGAAACATTTTATATAAGGTCATATCATATACCCACCACTAACTATTATAACGGTAGATGTGTTGCATCACCACATCCAACCACTAAACTTAATAGGTATCTATCACTAACACACCACTTCACATCATTTTTTAAATTATTTTTAATTCAAAAATACAATAAAAACATAGATTTTTTAAACTAGTTTTTCATTCAATAAAAAACATTATATTAATAAAAAAAACAACATTACCTAAAAATCGAGAATTAAAAAACGACAAACAAATATAAAAATTCAAAGCATAAAAAAACAAAACAAAAATATTCTTCGTTTATGTTTCGTTGGTACAATTGCTCCGCGACGTCTTCTCGGAGATTGAAACATGTTTCACTGTGATAAATGTTAACTACTCGTGCTAAAAATTCACTCGTTTCGGGTACAAACTCTTCAATCGGAATAACTACGTCATTTGGACCATACATTCAAATCGCTTTATCTTGATGATCAATAATCATATTATGCATTATAATACTTGCATATATCATACGTTTAATTCTATCCACATTCTAGAGTCGTGTAATGTATTTTATTATATGATATGTCTGCTTGGGGACTCCAAATGTCCTCTTTATATACCCGAATCCTGTCTTTTTTAGAATAATTTTTCATTTTCAGTTCGACATTATAGAGAATAAAACTATATGATCGATAGATTCAAGAACAAGATTAAGAATCAAACACAAAGAATGAAGATCAAAGTCGTGCTGAATGATTATGATATATGCCTTAGAAGAGCTCGATTAAGAACTGTTACTATAAAAGCAAGGTAGGGTTACAAGCAATCTCGTCTAATCATGGTGCATGCATGCACTATAAATAGTCTAACCTTAGCACATTAATAACCGGGTGGACAGGCCCAACCCATTACAAAAGATGGACTATAACAATACAATACAATATTGACACAACACTTAATAACGCAACAATCTCCCCCTTTGTGTCAATAAGGAAGGTAGATCTTCATTGATGTTGGCGTTTTTTAGTCTTGAAGAGCTTGGGCACAATTCCGAGCAGAGTCTTGCGAACCAAGATATACCGATAGATCATATCCTAGAAACATTTCTTGTCTCCGACACTGTTCACATTGCATTTATTCATCATTTCCATAATGTATTCAAGGCAAGAGGTGGAGTAAAGATGCTTATAAGCTAGATAGAAACAAACTTTGTGAAAATCAGCATCAGACCTTTCTCGGATTTGGAATGCCATACACCAGCCATCTTTTCGTATTCTGCCCAGCTTCATTTTATCAAAATCTTCTGGAGCTTCCTTGGGCAACACTGTTGGCTTCCTTCGGAGAACTGTTGCAATATCTACATCCGTTTTTCCAACCTCCCGGATATATGAGATCAGCATCCTTTTAAGATGTGCGATGATGGGTTCGAACTTCTTTTCATCCTTCAATAACAGAAGAAGCAGAGAAATCCAATCGTACGGGTTCAGGGATGTCAGATCTCCTAGAGTAAACTCGAACACTGAGCTTGCAGCTCCACGAGCCACCTTGAAACCAACATTTACGAAGCTTTCAGTTTCAATGGGGCCAAAAACCTTCACAGTCGTTATCTTCTTTGAGCTCCAGGTTTTGTACTGTGGTTTTATGTGCTTTAGGTAAAAAGAAAAGAGCATCTGATCAGCACCATTATCAGAAGGAGGAATGTTCGCAACTTTGTCAAAGCAGCGAAGCTGGAACGCCTTCGGAGTAATCGGCAGATCAAGCTGCGAATTTGAACTATTTTCCAATTCGAAAGACACAACCAACTCTAACCAATAGACACTTGGGTTATCAACAACTTCGTTCAAAATTCTTTCCAAAGTCCACAAAGGAAATAAAAGATACTAAGTTTCCAAAGTGACTTAAGCTTCTCGATTAGCCTTCCCTCGTTCTTCAGGTTCCCTAGCAACTCGCAAGTTTTCATCAAGTTCATCATCGTGAGATTTACACTTCAGCTTCGCATTTTCGTCCTCTTCATCCTCATCATCATCATTCACAAGTTTTTCTTTTCCTTTCGAACCCGAAGCAACATTATCCTTCGGTTCGTTGGACTTTGGCTTTGCATCATGTTCATCACCACCACCAGTTGTTTTCATAACACTAGAAGTTCTTGCAGGTTCTCCCCCTTGTTTTGGAATAGAAAATTCCAAAACACCTTCAATTCTATCAAGCATGGAGAAGATTGGCTTCATTTTCTTAGCTAGATGCTGACGAATAGACATAGTAAGAAACAAATCACGAGTTTCGATAAGACTGTGCAAATGAGCATTCACATCAGCCACACAACTCTTAATCATTGCTTTCTCAGACTTGAGCTTAGTGATCTCTTGATTCGCATGAGACAACTTCACAGACATAACCTTTAGTTTTTCTTCTTTGAGCGCAAGTTGATCCATGAGTTTGTTCTCTATTGCCAGATCTGCTTGAAGTTTTGAAATGTGGGAGGAGATGGAGGTTTGAAATGCGGTATTATCAGTTTGAATCCCGATACGAACCGTCTCAAGAGCTCCTTTCTCAGTGTGAAGGGTAGATCCAAGACTGGTAATCACTTGATTTGCTTTGGCAGTGTTGGATTCAAAGGAGGTTTTGAACACACCCATGAAAGATTGAACATCAGTCATTAGTTTTTCGACTTTTTCGGTCATATTCGTGCAAGTGTTCGCTGACTCCTCAACAGCTTTGTTAGATTTTTCAAGATTCGCAGCATGCTCTTTCATCAATGTTTCCAGGAGAGCCTTCTGAGTTACAAGAGAATACTCAGAGATGGAAGAAGACTTGGATGACTCAATTAAAGTGTCCAACTTTTCTTGAATAAGCTTGAACTGGTTTTTGGACATTGGAGCTTCATCGTCATCACTTTCTTGTTGAATCGTGAAAGGACTGTAATGAAAATCGTCAAAGTCATCCTGATCATTACCAAACACCGTATTCGGATCATCTCTCCGTAGTGGTGAGATAGGTGAGGAAAACAGACCAACAGTGACACTAGAAGCATTAGCCCCTGTATCAGATACGTTGACGGTAACTGGAGGTGTACTCGTGGTATTTGTTGTTGTTGTAGTGGATTCAGTGAAGATTGGAGTAGTTTGAGCAATGGAGATCTATGGATACGAAACTCCCATAGATACAGGTGGACATGGAACGATTATGATAGGAGTTGTAGTAGAAGGAGGAGGGGTAGGTGGAGCAAAATCCTGGAAAAATTCATTTGTAATTGGAATAGAAGTAGGCATAGAGAAAGATACCTCAGGATTTGATGTAGGAGTAGGCTGCGAAACAATTGGCTGTGAAGTCACAACAGTGTCTTCATGTTCATGTTGGACCTATTATGGTATACGAACGTTAGAGATGGTTATAGACTGTGAATTGTAACATCCGGATTCCCAGGTATCTTATTTTAAGTATTTATGTTGAATTTTAGAGAGGGACTCAGCGAGTAGGCGCTCAGACTCGCCGAGTGGGATCGCGCACTTTGGTCTGATTTAATGAAGGACTCGGCGAGTCCATACGTGGACTCGGCGAGTCCACGCTGTTTAATGAAACCCTAATTCTCGGGGCCTGAGCCCTATTTAAGGACCTTTATAGCCACCATTTGCGGCTACCAGACACTTGAGAGAAACCCTAAGAGTGCTTGAGCGTTTGTGAGAGGGAAGAAGCTATTATTTGATCTTTGTGGGTTGGTTTTGCAAGAAGAAGGTGGCTCCAGCTTAGAGGAGGCCAAGGAGGTTGCATATCTGTGGATTTCAAGCAAAGGACATCATCCTTGAGGTAGCATATCGATCCTTTTTCTATTTTGTTAAAGAATCCATGGATCTAGGGTTTTCTATACCCTTTATTGGGTTGATTTGTTGGGAATATGGTCCCTTATCATGTTTAGACTTCAGATCTAGACCCATAGAGGTCTAGAGAACTCTATCCACCTTGCTTTATGATGAGTTATGGAAGAAATGGACTTAGGATGTTGTATTTGGGGCTAATTCTTCAAGTAGGGTTATTTGGACATTGCATGAGTATCAAGATCGAACCTTTACGTGTTTATTGAGCTTGGGAAGGTCAGATCTATAGATTAGAGGAACAGATCTGACCTCAGAAGGTCATTTGAGTATGAGCATGGCGGCAACTCGCCGAGTCCATAAGTGGACTCGACGAGTCGAGTCGGGGTTGCCCCGCGATTCGTGACAGGTGTAACTCGTTGAGTGGAAGGATGACTCGACGAGCCAAGAGAGGCTGAAAGGATTCAGAGGACCCGCATGGACTCGCCGAGTCGCCCATGTGCACTCGACGAGTTGGGTCAAAGTTTGACCGTTGACTTTCGTTGACTTGAGGGTTCTGGTCAAGACTGATTCAGGAGAGTTCAGGGAAGGGTAGAATGGCCTTCTACCCAGTTTGTAGAGATGAGATCATGAGAGAATATTGATCAGGATGTTATTTGAATAATAGGAGGAGGCTAAGTCGGGACGTTGAGCACGAGAGTTTATCCGACTTCATTGAGGTGAGTCTTCTCACTATACTATACCTGGAAGGGTACTTATGTGTGACCGGAAGGTCTTGTATGCTATGAGATGTATGTGTTATATGTTGTTATGTGATATGTATGTGCTATGTATGTTATGTATGGTATGGACCGGAAGGTCAAGAGGTTACGGACCGGAAAGTCGATATGGGTAGGACCGGAAGGTCTACCGAGACTTGGGACGGAAGTCCCTGAGACACATGGATCGGAAGATCCTATAGAGTTATGGCCTGGAAAGGCGTATGTATGGTATGTGGTATTTTGGGGAACTCACTAAGCATTTATGCTTACAATTGTTATGATATGTGTTTCAGGTACTAGCGAGGATCGCGGAAAGGCGCCGGCGTGATCCGTACACACTTACAGAGTTTATGTTATTGAGATTCTGGGGACATGTTTTGTTATGTTACAGTGGATACATTATGTTTTTATGGTTATTGTGTGAATGAGAGTATGTTTTAAAATATAAAGTTGTTTTGAAAAATTACGTCGTTACATGAATCCTCCTCATCACTCGGAGTGGGAGTCCTTGGCTTGCGAGAGGCTCACTTGACTTTCTTCTTTTTTGGAGTCTGAGCAGGTTCGGAGGGTCTAGCCTTCGGTTTTCGTTTGCCGCCCTTTTTAGGCTTGTCTGCTTCTTCTAAAGCCTTCTGCATCTCCGTGGTTAAAGGACGAGGACCCGATGCTGGTAGTATGCGATAATCAACGATAATTTCACTGCTTGCTGGAACATCGCGAAGCATGGTCTCTGGAATAGATCCGATGAAGGTGAATCTTGCACTGTCAGACACTATAACATTTAAAGTGTGAAACATAGGAATTGTTGCAATCGTTGAACCTTCAATCACCAGAATGTTGTGATGATTGATTGCCCGCTGAACGATGATGGCCCAAAAACAAGCACATGAAATCTCATTGTGCCTTGTAACAGAGAGAGTGCTCAGAACAAGTTGTGACATCCCCATTTTCACGGCCAGAAAATACCGATTTTGTTTATGCTTTATAAAAATCAGAGTACCTCTTTTAATAAAAATGTTGCGGAATTTGTTTCCAGAAAAACATGATAAATACGTTATCAAAGCATTTCTGAAGAAATGTATTTTTATTCATTTTAAAACATTGGGATGTCATCGTCAATACAGAAACATAAGCATAAACAGAACTTACATTCATTATCACTAGTGATTTATATCTCCTTAATCTCTCAGTGTAATGTAACTTCATATCGACACCTGTGATTCAAATAAACTGAGCGGGTCAGGTTGGGAAACCTGGTGAGTACATAGGGTTTTCAACCCACAATAATATAATTATTATGTTTAAACATCAAACAATCAACCCAATTATCCATCCCCATTATCTTCTTTACTCTTAAGGATCTACCCTAAGAATCAGCTATTCCTCGTTCATTTATTCCTAAGGATCATCCTAAGGAATTGGCACGAAGTCCATCGTTACCAAGGTTTATAGATTACAACTGGTGAACACGAAGTCCAAAACATCTGGTAAACACTTAGTTCAAAAGTAACTAGTGAACACACTTAGTTCAAAAATACCTAGTGAACACACTTAGTTCAAAAATATCTAGTGAACACACTTAGTTCAAAAATACCTAGTGAACACACTTAGTTCAAAAATATCTAGTGAACACACTTAGTTCAAAAATACCTAGTGAACACACTTAGTTCAAAAATATCTAGTGAGCACCTAGTTCAAAAACACCTACAGGTTACGAGCCTGCTAGCGTTCCACTGGGCTGTCTAGTATAGTCTGTGGTCGTCATCTATACTCCACTTGATGACTGGATCACTGCCAACATTGATGTCTTTCATCGTGTTATTAAACAGCAACTATTTCATCTACCCATGTTTTTACCCAACACATTTTGTAGATATAAAATACATATACAATTTAAATCATTTAAAACATGTATAAAAAATCTTTCACTCAGCATAGACAGCAAGTATTCAGACAATATGCACACATAGCACGTAATTTATATTAAAATACTTCATATCTATGTGTAAGATGAAAGTAACTATGCACTCACTTGAAAAGGTGATGACTCGGTACTTGGACATCACTTCGTTACTGTTAAAACAATTTCCCTCGGACAAAACCTAGTATCATTACCACTAGAGTTTAGTCTAATGTTAACCGCGATTAATTAATAGTCTAGCTATTATTACTATTATATAAGCGTTAAGAAACACTCTTATATAACTCATAATAACAGCCCAAATAATTATTTTAAGGTCCTAATAATGTTACTATATTAAAACATAAGCTAGACTAAAGATAGGGTAGGCATAGCTCACTTACAGCGGGTTTTTCGCAAAACCGGGCTTCGCCGGAGCAGCGTTCCCGAGCCGAAAGGCTCTTTTCTCGGGGCTTCGGGAGCCTCGGGGCTTCCTTAGAGGTGCTACGGGGTTTACCTAGACTTTAGGGGGGTTAGGGAGGCTAGAGAGAGAAAGTAGAGAAAGAAAGTGGAAGAGGAAAGGTGTGAGAATGAATGGAACCCGACACATCTATTTATAGTGTGAAATACTGATGGACTTGCCGATTAGGTTCACTGACTCGCCGAGTCGATGCCACGTGTCATCACCTGATGGCTTTTCTTGGGGAGAAAGCCTTGGCCCATATTCAGCCACGTCACCCCTTTTGCAGCAGCACCCTGCCGACTTCTAAACCCCGTAACTTTCGCATACGAGCTCCGTTTTTGACGTTCTTTTTTTCCACGCGTAGGTAAAAACAAGATCTACAACTTTCATTTAGACTCTATTGGCTAATTCTTTACCGATCTTAAATTTAACAGTAGGAGGAGATTAGACTGTTAAATGACCGCGAAGAATTCGTATCTCCTTCATACGGACTCCGTTTTCTTCTGTCTTTTTACCGTTGAGTTCCTATTAATGAGACCTTCAACTCTCATTTAGGTTGCGTAGGCCAAAAACCACTCGAACTAAAATTCGAGTTTCGGGCCGTGCACTACTATGCCAAATCTTAGAAAAATCATAACTTCCTCATACGAAGTCAGATTTGGGCGTTCTTTTTTTGTATGTTCTCGGTTTATCATATACTAAAACTTTTGTTTAGATCACTAAGGATAAAAAGTCCTCTATCGTAAATTCACTATTTACGTCTCCCGGTGTCGTGCCGGTTTTGCCAAAAAACTTCGACGAGCCATAACTTGTTCGTTATAATTCGGATTTCGGCGTTCTTTATATGTACGGAAACCTTGAGACATATTATACAACTTGGTTAAGATTATTTATTCTAAATAATCTTTTGTCGAAAAGTCGTTTTCGACCCCTATTATCTCTAAATTGACTAGCCCGAATCTACGGGCGTTACACAAGTTGAGCCCAAAGAACTAACCCATAATCCAAATTTACCCCAGAACAGACACCGTACATAATCGTAAGAAAGAGCTTACTCTCATAATCAGATCCAGTCATTCTCTCTGAGAAGCTCTTGAAAAGAAGGGTAAAAAGACCATTCCACATAGGAGGAAGGTTAGGCTTCTTGAACTTAGATAAAATTGCAAGATGATCTTTGTATCCCATTTGGTAGAACGTCTCCAAAATTGCTGAAGAGGAGATAGATTCAGGATCGACCAAATTCATAGAATCAGAAAGCCTTAGCAACCGACTAAAACGGGCCTTGGTGATGGTGGTTTTGACTGAACCAACCTCAAAAGTAATAATCGGTCCACTTTCCTCATAGCGAGCAATAGAGTAAGCTTTGGATAGAAGAGCCAAAGGAACAATCTCTGTCTTCGATAGTGCAATAACCAGAGGAGATTATCGCAGACATTTAATCAGTGGTTGGAGAAAAGCGTCGTACTTGGATGGATCAAGGTCCAATATGAGATTCTGGTTAGCCTTAATGCCCAGTAATGTTGATTGAGCCATTTGTTCATCAACTGAAGAAGAAGCTGCCATTGATGCAGTGGAGAAGATGATGAACAGTGCTTGAGAAAGAGAGTTCGTCAGGAGAAAATCGATTACTTTGAAAGGGGTAAGGTAGAATGAAGTGACAATTTTCCTTTTATACGGTATGATTAGAGAGAGAAATCCGACGTTTGGTGCTCCATAATCCCGATAAAGTAGCCTTGAAAGACGTGACGGGCTAGCGTGTGACAGACGTGTGTCAGGCGGTGTGATGTATGCAATAGTTTGAAATATCCATGCGCCAAAAGGAGCAATCTTATCCCTTAAGTGTCGCCGTTTCAGTTGTTCACTTTCGCAATTGATCACCAGTTCCTATACTCCGAATCTGAAAGTAACCGTTAGGACTACAAACCATACTTTTTGAAAATCACAAGGATCTTCATGCAAGAGTGTGCCAAAGATAAAGAAATAAATCAATATAATTATATTGGATTTTAGTGATGTCTTAATTGACATAAAGCAGATGGATCCAGTGCAACGATCTCTTCCTTTTGAGTCAATAGAGACTCTGAAGTGTCTATGTGGTATCTCGTTGAATTATGATCATCTGTTTGTTGAGAAACAGTGAAAGACTTCTTTTTAATATGGAAAAAGGGTGGCTTTATCTTCAACCAAACTCCAAAACTCAATATAAGTCTGAACGTTCGGAAGAAGTACTTGTCTGACCAGTGTAGTCATAAGAACAAGTATGCTTTGGAAGTAGCTGGATAATATAGAAATATCAATAAAAATAAAAGCTGGATCTTATGGGAAGAAACCTCTTAGGTCTAGAACATTTCAATAAGATATCACAAAAATAAATAGAGATTTCAATGTATGAACCACAAAGGTGGATATTCGTTAATTCCATGGTGAAAAGCTAGAACATATTAATTGTTAACCGTCAATTATGGGATATGTGTTGAATTGTGGGTTTCACTCAATCCGTGGTGATAACGAATTTAAGATCATAAACACATAAATTGTGTAACCATAAACCTCAGTGGTAATTTCTGAGAGTCTTAAGGGTTACGAGTGTGAATACGAATGTGATGGAGAAGTACAGGAGATGGTTCCAAAGAGAAAATTACCTCTGCTATATGAATGTGACCAAGCAGTCAACTCTAAACTCAATACGAGAAGAGTAAGGTAGCTCAATGACTTATGTGAATATTAGCCTGATAGGGAACAAATGATTGGTATTTTTGATTCATTAAGGCTTCAAACATAAAGTCTTAGAGGCTTCAGACAATATGCAACAACATGCTTCTAGGGACACTTAACTAGTGTAAAGATTAGGAATTCAATACCTGCCCCAGCATTCGTAATAGAGAGTATCATGATATATTCTGCCAATCCTGATCAATTATTTTTAGTAGAGAAACAAAAATGGAAAATATTTTTGAAAATTTTGATTTTTCTGAAAAAAAATAAAAACAGAAACAAATAAAATATTTTTGGATTTTTGATTTTTCTGAAAATAAAATAAAAACAGAAAAATTAAATAAGAAGAAACAAACAAAATATACAAAAGTATACAAGAAGTTTCGAACCTCCGAATGAACAGTGGACTGCGAGCCACTACGAGCGTTCGCAGATGAACAATAGAATACGAATGATCAATTGACTACGAATAACTACGAGCGTTCTTGGATGAATAGTACACTATGAACGACCATGAGCTTTCGCACCCATTCGCAGTGTCAACAATACTTTTCTAGTGCGAAGGTGGTTTCGGAACCGATTCAGCTTCTATCATTCCTAAGCCTTGAAGAATGAGATTAAAGGATTGTTCAGGTAAGGCTTTTGTAAATATGTCGGCCAGCTGATCAGCAGATCTAACAAAGTGGATTTTGACATTTCCATCTTCCACGTGATCTTTTTGTTGGATTAGGTGTCTAAGCCCATAACTATAATTGGTATGTACTTGACCCGAGAGTAGCATGGTCCATTTGGGTTGCATATCATCAGGACAATTTGTTAGGATGGACTTTTGAGAAGAGGTTATTTATGGTTTATTAATATATTATAAGTTCTAATATATTAATATGTAATCATATGATTTAATTATTATTGATCAAGAATTAGTTTGGAATTAATTTAGTGATCAAAAGAGACTAATTAAATAAATGGGGACTAATTGTGTAAATTAGTTATATTTATATGTTGGGCTTATGATCCATGTTGGACTAAGTTTATGTATGGATACATAAAGAGTTGGGCCACATGAACCATGGATCATAAACCCATGGGTATGGGATTAGGGTTAACCCATGACCTTTGGAATCCCACATATAAATATGTTACTCCATAGCCAAAATCACCACTCATGTGTTCTTGGAGTATATGGACGGTTTTGGTGTATGAAGATTCTCTCTCAAAATGTCATCCTTTGTCCATGATGTGTTGTGATTCCATTTGAGGCATTCACACTATTGGTGCTAAGTTCTTAAAGGCCAATTATATCTAGGGAAACAAGCTACAAGAAAAATGTATGTCATCTAACTTGTATAATTACCCAAGTATCAAAGTTTTGTATGCTAGTTAGGGTAATACCTTGGAAAGATCAAGTTTGCATGTATAATAGAGAAAACATAGATCCAAGGTATATAGGGTTGCATGTACACCTTAGGAGTGTTAGAATGCTCAAAACCCATCAGTGATATCAGAGCCTAGGCTTGTTTTCAATTATACTTGATGCTACTTGCTTGAAAATGCTTTAAAAATCGATTTTCTGCTGTTCTGGACAGTGGACTCACCGAGGCCACTAGGGGACTCGCCGAGTCCAAGTACAAAGTCATCCAACTCGCCGAGTTAGTGCCCCAGAATGCTGTTTTTCAAGTTTTTTGGCTGGATTTGGACCAGGATCAGTACCCGAAGCTGTTTTTGAACTTATAAACCTATTTTTGATGTGGTAATGATCATGCTTATCCAATTTACAAGATAATTGTCAAAGTTGCATGTTTTGTATTAGTTTATATGGTTAGGCTCATTACATGAAATTTGTTTGATTTGAATTGTCTTGTTCTTATGAGTTTAATTTAGATCATTGACAAATTGTTTGATTTTCTTGTTAGAATTTTTGATCTAAATGTTTTTGATGGATTCCATAACTTGTCCTCAAGTTATGGAAAATGAAATTTTTTTCATTTAAATGGATCATTAAAAGTCATAGGTTATAGAAAAATGAAGAGTCCTTTTCATAAATGGTTTTATGGAATCCATAACTTGTCCTGAAGTTATGGTTTTTCAAGAATCTTTTCATAAAAACAAATATTAAACTCATAAGTTATGGATTCCAAAAGTTTTTGAAAAGTTCAAAACTTGCCCTCAAGTTTTGGAATTTGTAAATGTAAAAGTCTAACTTTTGAAACATTTAATTCCAAACCCTAGAATTTTAAAGTTTAAAATTCTACCCTTATACTATTACAATATTATAGGTTTAATATATATATATATATATATATATATATATATATATATATATATATATATATATATATATATATATATATATATATATATAAGAACAAAGTCAGTCTTACTGTTAGTAGGCCTCATTCACGAAGTCGGTCTATAAGGGGGGTATAAGGTTACTGCCTATAAAATGGCGGTTTAATGGGTGTCCACTCTCACCCACCGCTTCCTTGACTGGTGGAGGGTCGTTAGCCGAACGGATTTGATAGGACATTTAAATTCTCATTAAAAGTATAATGAAATACTAATTAACTAAACACTTATGAATTCCCAATCTTAGTTACTTAGGAAAAATGTGAATATGGTGCTAACCCATGAAATTGCACTTTGCACCTTGTTAAGTCGTTAAGGGAGCATGTGTGGTTAACCGACACACTAACCTGGGACTGACTGTACGTGGAAAAGGGTTGTTTGTTGTTAATCATATGTCAATGGAGCGTGTGTGGTTAACCGGCACATTGATTAGGTGGTTGTAACATTGAGTGTACCAAGCTAATTTGCATGGTTATTCACACCTTGTTTGTGATCCTCGGCATCCCAGTCATACACTTGAAGGGAACAATCGAGATTTAAACATGCCATTGAATTGTTCAATGAATCTCAAAGGATCTAGGAATTTCAATTCACTTAAAACCTAAAGTCCATTTGCGTTTTTCGTGGTGGAAATTGGTAAATCGTCATTTACCTACCTTCAAATATTTTTGCAATAGGATTACGACATCTCTCTTCCGAATTGTATAGTATTGTGTTGGGTCCTAGCCTTAATATTTAATTTGGGTGTTATATTAAGGACTAAAATCAACTAAACTCTAATTTCTCCTTCATGAATGTCTAAGTTCAGACAACTATGGTCTTCCCGAATCTTTTAAAAAAAAGTTCTTTATAAAAATGATTTTCCACAAGGCAATCACGGTGAAAGATTAATCCCTTCTTTGTGCTTTAGTGGAACTTCACTTCCTTCACTTCCTCCAATAATTCTCCCTAACCCACAAGTTCTAGGTCACTCAAAGCCCTATTGGCAGGAAGGAGAGTCTATATGTGCTCACGACTTGGAGATGAAGTTACATATTGACAAGCTGGGAGAGTTGGGTGTCGAAGTCTCAAGGAAGTTGACTGTTGACTGGTTTCTTCAATCACTTTCCGAGTCATATAGTGAGTTCTTTAAGGACTACTATGTGACAGACCACGACATGAACCTTATCGATCTTACCTATTTGCTTGTTGCTGCTGAATCATAAATGATTTGGTGCACTGGTAAACCAAATTTGATTGGAAGGTCTACTCCCCAAACAAACATTGGAAGTCCAGAAAAGCTTTCTCTCCCCAATGGAAAGGGATCGGACATGGTCAAGTCATTTGACCAAATGGTAAGGAGAAAGGCTAAGTCTAAGATAGTCTCATGTACCATTCCAAAGAGCCCATATGTTTCTATTGCCAAGAGAAGGGGCATTGGTTGCGAAGCTGCCATATTTACCTAAAAGACCACGAGGATGGTAAAGTCAGAGTATATGACTCTTCTTCAGGTAAGTCCACTATCTAACTCTATTAAGTTCCTATTTGGAGATTCTTAATACATGATGTAATGTAATTACATTTTGATGTTTTTAAGAATCGAAGAAATGAAAGGAAGCTTAAAGGAAGAGTATGCCGAGTCTGATCGCGAAGAGATGGATTTCGATCGCATGGTTCGATGATCAGATTTGTGAGCTGCTGCTTTAAGAGTTGTGATAGATTGCTTAGGAATAGATAACAACATATTTTCACTTGTATTTTCATTGAAAGGATAAGTTTTCCGCAATTTTTATAAATAAAGAAAAAATTTTGAAATTTATCTTATTTTTAAAAAATTTCCTTACAATGGCATTTGTGAAAAATTGTTGTTTATATGATTCCATTGGTAGAAATATTAGGAAAATGGATTTGATTCTTTCGTTTGTGGTAGTGTCGAGAATTTGCCAAATAAGGAAAGATTCTCATCACCAAAGTTTCAGTTGGATAGAAACTTGGAATCATGCAACTTGTATTGTGTGATGAATGAGAATTTTCATCTTTGGGAAATTAAGACTAATTCTTTGTTTACATGTATATGTGAGTCAAGCGAAGAACTAGGGGATCGGGTACACTGGGTGTGTGCTGGTCAGGTCCGCCACAAAGAACTATAAGACTATTCGTCATGATTTACTAAAGTTTAGTAAACATGGTTATGCTTACAAGTTTAAGTATAATTCTGAAACATTGTAAAAGGTTCAATGTATGGCAGAACGAATGAGAAGACCAGTGACAACTTCACTAACCGATAAATCAATGGAAAGGAAAGATGCGTATCGGTTTCCACCATCACTTTAGCAAGGTCGGATATACTCTTCAAAGTAGCAAATCTTCCATCTTGTTGCATATGTGAAGGGTAAACCGAAAGTTCATGTAGAATATTCATCCTATCTTTATAGC
Source organism: Lactuca virosa (assembly GCF_052849685.1). Classification (NCBI taxonomy): domain Eukaryota; kingdom Viridiplantae; phylum Streptophyta; class Magnoliopsida; order Asterales; family Asteraceae; genus Lactuca; species Lactuca virosa. The sequence goes on from NC_136432.1 coordinate 73,567,456, forward strand.
TAAAATCATGTGGATAGAAATCGATCAACTTCCGTAACTTTGATGGGTCAAAGTCACAAAATGAATCATGTGGATTCAAACCCGTCATACAAATAAGCAATTCGGAAGCTACTTCACTAAAACGATCACCGAACTCTTGAATTTGCATATCCAAAACCATGTTAAAACAAAAAAAACTCGTAATAATGGCGATTTTAGATATTGGTATGTTGTCTTCGATTTCTTGGACTAACATAAATATCCTCCATGTTCATCATTTGAATTTCATTATTCTCACAAAAAGAGGTGATGTCCAACATAAGTGAATCAAACCCATCATTTCTCATCTTTTTTAACGTTGCAGCGGTTGATTTCACCAAACTTATGGCATTCACGATATCCTGATCCTTTCTTTGTATAGATTGTGACAATATGTTTGTGATCCCTAAAATTTTCAACATCAACTGTAAATGGAAGCAGTTAATCGAATTCGATGTTCAATCTTAACAACCTCATTTTGCTTGTAAAGAGCAGTAGCAATTGATTGATTTTGTCTCATTAAGTCTTCACATTTTTAAGGGCAATGTAATGAGAACTATTAACATTATCTCACTCGTGAGTTTTAAATCTTTCCGGTTTATTCCAACTAGTAAAGCCTTCCGTCACAAAAGCATCACCCCCACCCTTTTTACTTGATCCATCTTTAAATAATTAACAACACAAACAAAATGCTTCATCTTTTTTCACACTATATTCCAACCAATTTCTGTAATCATTAAACCAAGCCGAATTAAAATATCTTGACCTCTTTCCTATCACCCTTGGTGGAAACTTATGAACACGCGGTTGAGAAGACCCTCTAATTAAATATTTTCTTCTTATTTCATCTCTTTGATTAGGGTGATAATGTGAAAACTTTTTTCTATCAGCCAGATCCCAAGGAATGTCAATCATATCATCTTCAATCGGGAGGGATGGAATTGAGCTAGGTTGGGGAATTTCATTAGAAACATTTCCGGATGAAGATGCTTCATTTGTTGATGGTTTTCTTTTCAAATATCTTAACATATTCTTTGTTAAATAATCATTGACCTGTAGATTGAAAATTTAAAACATAAATTATTAGAATTGTAGTTCAAAATATTTTAAACAGAATGTAAATAACCATTTTTTTTGCCATATATGAGTTAATATGTTTAAACAGATAATCTCAATTACAATCATTTATATATAATCTATTTGATATTACTTCACCTGTTTCCTGTCCATATATACTAATATGAGTAAATATTTCCTTATAGTTAATATATTTGATATTTATAATCGTGTATCCTAATTTTTTATAACTAAAATATTCTCATAAATAATCAAGGAATTAACATTTTTAACAATCCCAAAGAACTTTTATTACAATTTAATACAATCCAACGAACCTCTCATAACTTTTTTTTTCTCTCTGTATATGAACACCCAAAAAAAACTAACAAACTTCAACATTTCCCAAAATCCCAAAGAATCAAACATATGTAAAAACAAAGAATCAAACATATGTAAAAACATATGTAAAAACATTTCCCTCCGAGTTTCCGACAGCTTCTTCTTAAGGAACCGACGACTAGCTAGGTTAAAATCAGAGGGAAAATGAAGGAAAATGGAGGTTCTTGATGTGTTGGGGATTGGGGGATTTTAGAAGAGAGAGGAAGCATGCAGAGTAAAACAAAAGGTTGTTGAAAATTTTAACCAAAGTCAAGAGGGGCCATACCAAATCTCTATGGGGGACCATTCCTTTAAAAAAAAATTAACAGGTGGGGTCCACTTTCAAGTGGGGCCATACACCCCACTAAGCAAAGCTTACCTCCGCCACTAGTATCATCAGATGAGGGTATGCGAGGAGGATATCTAGACGACGGCCTTTTAGACTCGTTATCGGCGTTACGAGTTTCAAGTGATGCCTTTCGGGCTCACCAATGCATCGGCAGCGTTCATGGACCTCATGAACCGGGTGTGTAGGCCCATGTTGGATCGGTAGGGTGTCTAGGGAACATCACGAGGAGCATCTACGGGAGATGCTTGGAGTGTTGAGGATGGAGAGGCTTTATGCCAAATTCTCCAAGTGTGATTTCTGGTTATGAGAGGTCCAGTTTTTGGGACACCTCGTTAACCAGAATGAGGTTTTGGTCGACCCGGCCAAGATCGAGGCAGTTATATAGTGGGAGGTGCCGAGGTCCCCATCCGAGATCAGGATTTTTCTTGGTCTGGCAGGATACTATCGGAGGTTTATCAGAGATTTCTCCAAGATTGATGTTCCTCTACCCAAATTGACCAGGAAGGGTGTTATCTTTTCTTGGGGGCCTGAGCAGCATGCATCATTCGAGACTCTTCACCGGAGATTATGCGAAGCTCCAGTGTTAGCCATTCCGGAGGGAGTAGAGGACTTCTTAGTCTATTGTGATGCATCCATTTTGGGAATGGGTGCCGTGCTGATGCAGAGGGGGCACATGATAGCATATGCGTCGAGGCAGCTGAAGCCTCACGAGACGAGATATCCCACCCATGATTTGGAAATGGGGGCGGTGGTATTCGCCCTCAAGATTTGGGACCACTATCTTTATGGTGTCAAATGTACCATATAAATGGACCATAAGAGCCTGAGATACCTTATGGATCAGCCCAACCTGAATATGAGACAAAGGAGGTGGTTGGATGTAGTGAAAGACTATAACTGTGAGATTTTGTATCATCGTGGCAAGGCTAATGTGGTAGCCGATTCCCTGAGTCGTAGAGCAGCGAGTGCTCCGATCCGAGACATGTGTATGAGGATGACGGTGATGACTCCAGTCTTAGATACCATCTGAGAGGCCCAAGCGGTGACCATGAGACCAGAGAATCACAAGAGAGAACGGGTAATTGGGATCATTTCTGAGTTTGAGACAGATGGAAGAGGCTTATGACCTACCATGGGCGGATATGGGTGCCATACACGGGTGGAGCTCGATAGAATTTGATGGAGGAGGCCCATAAGTCGAGGTTTTCCATTCACCCTGGGGCTACTAAGATGTATTTCGATTTGAAACGCGAAAACTGGTGGCTTTGTATGAAGAGAGATGTGGCATGGATAGTTGAGAGGTGTTTGACCTGCCGCAAGGTCAAGGCAGAGCACGAGTTCCCTCATGGAAAGTTGCAGCCTTTGGAGATTCCTCTATGGAAGTGGGAGCAGATTTCTATGGATTTTATTACCAAATTGCCGAGGACAGCGAGGGGTGTGGATACGATCTGGGTGATTTTGGACCGATTGACAAAGAGTGCTCACTTCCTGGCTATAAGTGAGAACTCTTATGCGGAGAAGATGGCCGAGGTCTACGTTCGAGAGGTGGTGGCTCGGCACGGAGTCCCGACATCGATAGTGTATGACCATGATGTGAGCTTTACTTCCAGGTTCTGGAAGACATTTCATGAGGATTTGGGTACCCGACTACATTTCAGCACCGCATACCATCCACAGACAGACGGGCAGAGTGAGCGGACGATTCAGATGCTTGAGGATACGTTTGTTGGGTTTTGAGCATTCTAACACTCCTATGGTGTACATGCAACCCTATAAACCTTGGATCTATGTTTTCTCTATTATACATGCAAATATTAACTATTCCAAGGTTTCATCCTAACTAGCATATTATGAAGCACCTATACTACAAAGTTCTAGTTAGATGACATACCTTTTGATGTAGTTTGATGTCTTCAAGCTTTAAGAGCTTAGCCCCAATAGTGTGGAAGCCTCAAATGGAATCACAAATCACCAAAACACCTTGGAAGAACTTGAGAGAATATGTATGCACACTAAAATCGGCCCACTCTTATTTTCACACACTTGTGCCAATTTTGTGAGCCAAGGACCCCTTTATATATTATGGAGGATTAGGGTTACATCCATGTAAACCCTAATACCCATGACCTTTCATTTACATATGATCCATGGGTTAAAAGCTCCATGGACCATCCATGAAAGCTTAGCCCAATCTAAATGAACTTGGCCCATTCCATATATATAAGAGTCCATATTTAATTAGTTCTTTTTTATCACTTAATTAATTCTAAATTAATTCTTGATCAATACTAATTAAATAATATGATTCCATATTAATATATTAGAACTTATAATATATTCATATAAATCATAAATATACTATTCTGAAAAGTCTATCCATATAAATTGTGTCGGTGAAGTGCAACCCAAATGGACCATGCCGGGTCGGGTCAAGTACATACCAAATATAGTTATGGACTTAGACATTAATCCAACAGTCTCCCACTTAGATACGTCTAAAACTATTATTGAGTATGACTTCAAAACCTAACTGGCAATCGTAGCTCTTAAAGCCGCTGTCGAACTCTGACCTTGTCAATGACTTGTCCATTAGATAAGGGATCATATATTCCTCCATTCTAGATATCATATGGACTGAGACATGGATTATAATCATTCTCTCTATCCATTTTTTGTTTCCCGATTTTTGATTTATGATGACTGACTGATTGAACAAATCAAATCAGTCCTGGCTTGGCCAAGCACTCATATGTGTCATCGCTAAATCATCGAGGGGCCCACATATATCGCTTTTATCCGGAAGGTAAAAGGAATGGATAAACTTCGACTCATATGGCTTGTTCTACTACTTGTTGAATCATACACAAAGGCACGTTTTATAACATCGAGTTACCAATGCGTTTTCGTGCAATCAATGTATAACCAACTCATAGTAACAACTCATATCTCTAGGTTTTAAGAATATAAGATATTATCGTCTCATGATCACTCGTGATAAAATCCATGAAGTGATTCAAATGAGCGTGGGTTGAATCCAATACTCAGAACTTATGAGCACTCATGAGTGTTGTAGCACCGCTTTGTCCAACATCTTAGACCTCTACAAGCCAACCCATGACAGTCTTGATTCATATCTACTTCCAACATATGACCGACTGTGGATAGTTTTAATAACTTAGTCATTCAGGAAGTATGACCTAGTTTATTCTGGAAGTCAAAACATGCAAAATGAAACACAAGAATAAATGAGTCAAATATGGTATCAAACCCTATGAATATAAATAGACCACTTTTATTTATCACCATACTGTTTACTCATTATTTCGTTGTTTCGGTTTTATCAACTTTATACCTGAATTAAAAACACTAGTTGTCCCATGCTCCAAGCATGTACACTATGTTTTTCTAAACAATAGCTTTGCCATACACCAAGTATGCACTCTATGTTTGTCTATGATCCTTACTTTGTGAAATAAACCAATTGAACATAATTTCAATGATTCTAATTTCACACTCCCAAATCCTTATCGAAAAATGTGCGAATTTCAAATTCCTATCATTTATCGAAATCTGTTTAGATTTTAAACTTATATGCACTGACCCTCCTGTAATGAATATGTACAAAGTCACAAAGACTTGTCAACAGTCATTATAAGGTATTCCAATGGAGATCAACTCCAAGGAAACTAAGTCTCATATTCAAAGTACATTGCTTTGGACATGCTTCTTGCATTAAGTTTTCTAATCTTACACAGATAACTTCCACCTATGGAGACAACTCCATATTCTCATTTTGACTATCACTTTTGAATAAGAGATGCCTCTTTTTAGAATATGTCAATATGGTCCTTCCAAAATTACCACTATACTTCCAACTGTCCCTGAGCAACCAATCTTTTGTAAACCTCAGATTGTCCTCGACAATTGCTTAATCATTTTAGTCATATCCAATTCTAGACCTTTTCCCTTCTTAGTGCCTCTGGGCATTTGGAAAAATTTAGAAATGACAAATATTATAGCACATGCAATCGATCCTGTACCCAAAGCAAATGGTACACGATTCATGATGTCTCACATAAAGACATGATTCTAGACCAATCTTTTGCTACAATATTTTTATTTGCCATGTTTTCAAAATTTGACTATGAAGAGGGATGCCGTAATCATAATCGAATTTTGAGAACGCAATATATAGAATTTCCTTAAGTTGAACCAATCCAACATGAAATTCATATATATATTCTTGACTAAAGATGATTAAGGTCTCAATCTAAGCCTTTAGAACTGAAATGAAGTATATGCTCTCCCTTAATTATAGCAAAACAACTTTTTCAATCCCAGCAGCCTCACGAATTGAAACTTTTGTTTTCTATAATTAACATTGCTAACTTGCAACACTAACAATAATTATCATGCTCCCACTAACATGATGATTATTAGCATAACACTTATGCTCCCACTAGCTTTGACATGTACTCAGAAATCAGCTGGACTTCTAGAAATCAATACTTTATTGACTTTCTTACCAAAGTTCAGATTTCTGATACGATTTGCTTTGATAAAACTTTATCAAAATCATACACCTTTCCTTAGATGGCATGCATGTGTGTCTAAACAATTTCAGAACTATGAAAAGGGATGTCGTAATCATAGTCTCAATTGTTTAGACCTTTTGCCATCTGCTTCAAATCTACTTGGTGGAAGTGTTTCCTCACCATCATTTTCATGAATCGGAGAGAAACCTTATGACCCTTAGATTTTATGGTGTATGTGTTCTTATCCATGTGAATCGTCAAAACCATAGTCATAAGACAAGGATAATGACAAATCCAAACTCATATGGACTGAACTTATGCAATCTTAACTTCTTGCCACATGGCAGTACAGGGCCTGCCATTGCTTCCAAGTTGTTATGCAACCAATTGAGAACTTTCAGAACTCCTATGCAAAGCCAACTTTAACTGGAATGGGCACAGAATATGTCAACACGATAGATTATAAACCTCAAGTCGTGTGGTAGTGAAGAACCTCAGGTTATATTCTTGATTAGTTCTTGAAATTCTTTTTAGGATCTTTAAGACTCCCACTATCCTCTTGACATATAAGACAATCTTGCCAAATATTCAAGAGATAGTGCAGATTCTTTATCAAGACAAACACTTCACACAATTGGCCTTAGTTGGTCTTTGTTTTATCCAAAACATCACAACTTACCAATTTCAAATGTACAAGAGTAGGACACTTTTACTCTTACATTTGACAAGTGTTTTAAACCTTTCTTTAAGATATGTCACTCAAGTTACAATCTTGGAGTATGACTCTAAGAATTGTTTTGGAACGAAGTATGACTCTTCTTCCTGATCTAACCATTTCAACAATTCATGACTCCTCTTCTTAGTCATAAGAATGCACTAAGATGACCTTTAGAGGACTAATTGTGATATGATTTCTAAATCATTAAGATGATCACAAACATGATACTAAAGTACTCTCCCATCTTTTCAGATTTGAGAAACTTTTATCTTTCTGCCTAATTTGATTTTACCCATTCGTTCTGCCATACATTGAGACTTTTCCAATGTTTCAGAATTATACTTAAACTTGTAAGTATAACCATATTTACTAAACTTTAGTAAATCAAATAGTCTTAACAAGCTTTGTGGTGGACATGACCAGTGCACAAGAATGTGTACTCGGTCCCTTTAGTCCTTCACTTGACTCACACATCCATGTGAACAAGTAATTAGTCTTGATTTTCCAATGCTTGAAAGTTCTCATTCATCATACTATTCAACTTGCATGATTCCAAGTTTCGGTCCAATTGAAACTTGGGTGATGAGGAACTTTCCTGATTTGGTAAATTTAGACACTACCACAGATGAAATAATCAAATCCATTTTCCAATATTGCTGTCAGTGGAATCATATAAGCGACAATTTTCCACAAATGCCATTGTAAGGATACTTCAAATAAATAAAATTAAACAATTTTCTTTTATTTTAAAACTTTGCGGAAAAACTTATCCTTACAATCCACATGGAAAATTGTTGTTATCTATTCCTTAGCAATATATCATAACTTCTTAAGCAACTGCTCAAAATTCTGATGCGATCGAAATCCACCTTCGCGATCAGAATCATCATATACTTCCTTTAAGATTTCTCTCTATTCTTTGATTCTCATAACATCAACATGTGACCCAATCACATCATGTAATGAGGATCTCATAATAGAACTTAACAGAGTTAGATAATGGACTCTACCTGATGTAGAGTCAAACTTATTGACTTTAACATCCTTAGGTAAATTTGGCAGCTTTGCAATCAACGCCCCTTCCTTTGGCAAAATAAACATATGGACCCTTTGGTAATGGGACTATCTCAGACTTAGCCTTTCTCTTTACCATTTGGTCAACCGGGTTGACTATGGTCAATCCCTTTCCATTGGGAAGAGAATGCTTTTTCTGGATTTCCAGTGTCACCATGAAGTTGATCTTCTAATTAAAGTTGCTTTTCTATCGTTCCAAATCATTGTTGATTCAGCAGCACCAAGCAAATAGATATGATCATTAAGGCTCATGTCATAGTCTGTTTCATAGTAGTCCCAAAAGAACTCACTATGTGACTTAGAAAGTGATTGAACATCCAACTTTCTCAAGACTTTGACACCCAACTCTCCCGGCTTGTCAATATGTGACTTCATCTCTAAGATGTGATCACACATAGACCTTGCTTGCCATTAGGGCTTGAGTGACCTTGAACTTGTGGGTTAGGGAGAATAATTGGAGGAGGTGGAGGAAGAGAAGTATGACTTTCATGAGCCAAACTCGGGAAGTCATATTCATTAGGAAAGCTTGGTTTGGGAAGATCATTATTGTCTAAACCAGACATCAACAATGGGAGAAATTCACGTAAAGTTGATTTAAGTCCTTAATATAACACCCAATATGATATATTAAGGCTAGGACCCAACAAACTATTTTATAACTTGGAAGAGGGATGCCGTAATCCAAGCTATAAAATATTTGAAGGTAGGTGAATGACGATTCACCAATTTCCACCAAGATAAACGAAATGTATTATTAGGTTTTAATTGGTTTTGAAACTCCTAGATTCTTTTGAGATTCATTGAACTTTTCAATGGCATGTTTCAATCTCGAGTGTTCCATTCACGTTTTGTGACTGGGATGCAGAGGATCACAAAACAAGGTGTGAAGTAACCATGCAAATATACTTGGTACCCTTAATATTTACCCATCAATCGATGTGCCGGTTAACCACACACGCTCCAACGATACTATGATAAACATTAAGTTACCCTTTGCCTACCTTGTTAAGTCCAGGTTAGTGTGCCGGTTAACCACACACGCTCCACTAACAACTTAAACAAAGTGCAAAGTGTAATTTCATGGATTAGCACCTTATTCACATTTTCCTAAGTAAGTAAGATTAGGAATTTATAAGTGTTTAGTTACTTAGTATTTATCATTATACTTATAATGAAGGGAGAATTATAGTCCTTGTCCTACCTGTTCGGCTAACGACCCTCCACCGGTCAAGGAAGCGGTGAGTGAGAGTCGAAACCCATTAAACTGCCATTTTATAGGCAGTAACCTTATACCCCCCTTATAGATCGGCTTCGTGAATGAGGCCTACTAATGGTAAGACGACTTGCTTTTATACATATAATATATTAAACTTTTAATATTATAATAGTATAAGGGTGTATTTTAGACATTTAAAATACTTGGTGGTTTAATCTATTAATTAAACTAGACTTTTAATTTAATTAAACTCAAACCATATATTTATGGATTAATAATACTCTTTTAATTAAACGTTTTAATTAACTATTAATAAAGTCCATAAGAGTTAATTTGAACTATTCAACAAAACATCATAATTCCAATTATTAAACTCAAAATTAAAACCATTTAATTAATTGTTTAAGTTATGAACCCAAGAGTTTTAGAATTCAATTCTTTTTTTCATAAAAAACTTTTCTCAAATTCTAAAACTTGAGGGCAAGTTTTGTAATTCTTGAAAACCTTTGGATTCCATAACTTATGGAATTAATGGTGTTTTATGATGAAACTTTCCATGTTCCATAACTTAAGAACAAGTTATGGAATTCTTTAAAACATTAACACCAAATTTTGTAACTCCATAAAAACTTTGAATCAAATTTTTTTTTTTTAAAAAAAAACTTTCATATCCATAACTTATGGAAGTTTCAAAAACCCTTAAGATCACAACTTTAAAAAAAAAAACTTTTGAGCTCCAAAATTTTATGACAAAATATGTAACTCCTTAAAACATTTAGATCAAACTTTTAAAACTAATAAAATAATCATATCATTTTATCTTTTACTAAATTTGACCTAATTCAACTCATATAACAAATGATTCAAATTTTACAAATAATTCGTTTTTCACAAAACAAGTAATTATCTTAAAATTTGACAAACGTCATGTTTTTTTTTCCTTTTTTTTTCAACATGAAAATAAAACATTTGCATCAATATAACAGAAAACAACCCATGTCTCTGATACCACTGTTGGGTTTTGAGCATTCTAACACTCCTATGGTGTACATGCAACCCTATAAACCTTGGATCTATGTTTTCTCTATTATACATGCAAATATTAACTATTCCAAGGTTTCATCCTAACTAGCATATTATGAAGCATCTATACTACAAAGTTCTAGTTAGATGACATACCTTTTGATGTAGCTTGATGTCTTCAAGCTTTAAGAGCTTAGCCCCAATAGTGTGGAAGCCTCAAATGGAATCACAAATCACCAAAACACCTTGGAAGAACTTGAGAGAATATGTATGCACACTAAAATCGGCACACTCTTATTTTCACACACTTGTGTCAATTTTGTGAGCCAGGGACCCCTTTATATATTATGGAGGATTAGGGTTACATCCATGTAAACCCTAATACCCATGACCTTTCATTTACATAGGATCCATGGGTTAAAAGCTCCATGGACCATCCATGAAAGCTTAGCCCAACCTAAATGAACTTGGCCCATTCCATATATATAAGAGTCCATATTTAATTAGTTCTTTTTGATCACTTAATTAATTCTAAATTAATTCTTGATCAATACTAATTAAATAATATGATTCCATATTAATATATTAGAACTTATAATATATTAATATAAATCATAAATATTCTATTCTCAAAAGACTATCCATATAAATTGTGCCGGTGAAGTGCAACCCAAATGGACCATGCCGGGTCGGGTCAAGTACATACCAAATATAGTTATGGACTTAGACATTAATCCAACAATGTTACGCGCTTGTGTTATGGATTTTGGTGGGAGTTGGGATTCCTATCTACCCTTGGCTGATTTTTCATACAACAACAACCATCACTCCAGTATTGGGATGCCTCCCTTTGAGATTTTATATGGGAGGAGGTGTCGGACTCCCATCTGTTAGGGGGAAGTCAGGCAGAGAGTGATGGGGAGCACTGAGATAGTGCTCAAGACGACAAAGCAGATCCAACATGTTAGAAAGAGGTTGCTGATGGCCCAGAGTCGTCAGAAGAGTTACGCATACCAAAGGCATTCTGAGCTAGAGTTCCAGGTTGGCGACTTTGTTCTTCTGAAGGTATCCCCATGGAAAGGGGTGATATGATTCAGGAAGCGGGGCAAGTTGGGCCCTCGATTCATTGGTCCTTTCAAGGTGATTGCCCAGGTGGGCAAGGTAGCTTATCGGCTAGAGCTGCCTGAGGAGTTGAGCCATATTCATAACACCTTCCATGTATCCCAACTGAGGAAGTGTGTAGCCGACGAGACGACAGTGGTGCCTCTAGAGGACATTCAGGTTGATGATCGTCTGAACATATCGAGCGACCGGTAGCGATATTGGATAGGAAAGTAAGGACATTGAGGAACAAGGAGGTGCACATGGTTAAGTTTCAGTGGCAACATCATAGAGGTTCAGAATGGACTTGGGAGCCGGAGTCCGACATGCGAGAGCAGTATCCAGAGTTGTTTCCGGATGATGACTTCGAGGGTGAAATATGATCCTAGTGGGGGAAAATTGTAACATCCCGAGATAAGGTATGTATCAATGAACCTTACTTTTATTGAATCGTCAAAACTAGCCCTTAATTGAGAAAAAAGTGGCAAATTAGTACGCGAGGCGTACATGTGTGTACGCTCAGCGTACTTATGTGTGTATTATGGATGCGGAGGCCACCTAGTATGCTGGGCGTACCAGAGGGCACGTTGGACGTACTAGGCTCAGAGTGTAAACCCTAATTGTGTTGTGTATCCCTATTTAAGGAACATGATGGTCTCATTTCCAGCCACCATTTCTAGCCTCCAACTTCCCTCAAACCCTAAATCCCGTTTCCTTAGCTTGTGAGAGCATTTATGAGCTTATTGAGTGTTCTTGTGGAATTCTTTTGTGAAGAAGGGGATTGAAGGAAGAAGAGTTGGTGTCCAAGCTTTTGGATCTGAGCTTTTCTATGGTTGGTGCCTCATCCAGAGGTATCAAGCTCAAAGCTTTCTCATTGTTCTGATTAGTTCATATTTTGGTCCATTTTTAGGGTTTTATGTCCCATGCTTGAAGCTTTATGAGTTTGGTGAACTCTAGAGCATAATACATCTCCATTTAGGTGTTTCTAGTTGTTTGGACTCATAAAAATGAGATCTTGGTCGTCAAGATCTCTCCATGCATGAGATATGAGGACCTTTGTGAGTAAAGGGTGAGAGTTTATGAGATTTAGACTTATCCAGCCATGCTAAGGCTTAAAGTCACCAACTTTATGGAGTAATGGACCTTATCTAGCCCAGATCTGTATTAGTAGCAATGGTCTTAACGGATTAAGACTAAAAGAGTGAAAAGAGGAAACCTGGGGAGTACGCCGTACGTACTCCCAGCTACACGCATCGTAGCGCTGAGCCACCCCGATGCATGCATGGCTGACTGTACGCCCAACGTAGAGGGATGTACGCCCAGCGTACGCGCTGGGTGTTGAATTCTATTGACTTTTAGGGTTTTGGTCAAGTTGTGGAATTTGGAGGCCATGGAGTGGTAAAATGGTCTTTTACCCTTCTAGGGTTTAGTAGAGAGACTTAGCCAACATTTTGAGGATTGTTGATATCAAATCTTAATTATAGATATATGTGGCATATGTTAGGCGGAGTCTAGACCGGCAGTTCGGGTGTGGGATTTACTTTCTTTACTTCACGAGTTGAGTCTTCTCACTATACTTACCTGAGTGGTAATTACTGTGCGACCGGAGGGTCTTAATTGGGTTATTGACCGGAGGGTCTTATGTGCTTATACTGAGTTATGTAATATATTATGCATTTTGTTTTTGTGATTTATGCTTTTATATTATTCTGTGCCTTATTGAGTTAGGACCAGAGGGCCCAAACCGAGCTGTGAGACCAGAGGGTCCACACTGAGATACAGGACTGGAGGGTCCAACCCGAGCTGTGAGACCGGAGGGTCCTCACTGAGACACATGACCGGAGGGTCCTTATCGAGATATAGCCATGAGAGGATAATTATTTGCGTGTGGTATTTTGGGGAACTCACTAAGCTTTGTGCTTACAGTGTTGTGTGAAATGTGTCTCAGGTACATCTCAGGATCGCGGGAAGGCGCCGACATGATTGTACACATCAGCTTATTGATTTATATTTTGAGGATTTTGGGATATAAGTCAAACAAGTTTTGTGATTGTGTTTTGAGACAATTATGATTTGAGTATGAGATATTAAACTGTGTTTTTTATGGAATTAAAAATGAAAAGTTTGCTTAAAAATTTAGAGTGTTACATAGTCTCCATCAATTTTCGAAGCTCGGCAGTTAATCTAGGATTAGTAGATCCGAAAATGATATTATCAACGTAGATTTGGACGATCATCAGATGGTCACCATCTTTCTTGCAAAAGAAGGCTGGGTCGACCGAGCCTTGTCTAAATTTAGATTGTTTTAAGAATCTAGTAAGAGTTTCATACCATGCTCATGGAGCTTGCTTCAGACCATGCACAACTTTGTCCAGAATGTAGCAGTGGTTCGGATATTTTTCGTTTATGAACCCAGTTGGTTGTTCCACATACATTTTTTCTTCGAGTTCCTCATTCAGAAAGGCACACTTGATGTCCATTTGGTAGACTTTAAAGTTCTTTTGAGCTACATATGCCAGAAAGATGCGAACTCATTCTAGCCTTGCAACTGGTGCGAACGTTTCCTCGTAGTCAATGCCTTCCTCTTCGCAATATCCTTTAACTACCAACCGAGCCTTGTTTCGTATCACATTCCCCTCTTTGTCAAGCTTATTACAAAACACCCATTTGAGACCTACAACAGATACATCCTTCGGAGTTGAAATAAGTCTCCAAACCTTGTTTCGTTCAAACTCATTGAGCTCCTCCTGCGTTTCTTGCACCCAATCAGAATGATCAAGAGAAATCTTAACGTTTTTGGGCTCAATTTTGGAGATAAATGAATTAAACATGCAAAATTCCACTTTGGAGAATAATGCATTCTGCTTCTCTTTTTGTTGAGCTCTCGTAAGAATTCCAGTAGATGCTTCTCCGATTACTTGAGTTTTAGGATGATATCTGGTCCATTTGGTCAAGGGAGGATAATCTGGATCATAAGATGGATCCAGTTCAACATTCATGTCTTCAAATTCAGATTGAGCATCTGAATCATCATTTGCATTCTCATTCTCTCCCTCGAAGGATGGATTTGGCTCTTCGTTTGGAACTGGATTCTCCCCTTGGATTGGACATTCGTGGTTTACAGGAGGAGTTGAATGCTCCCCCTAAATAGGCGTGCTCGAGGTGGGTGTATATTCGAAACCCTCCCCTGGAGGTGTAGCATTCGTAGCTTGTGGTTGAGATGGAATATGAGTGTCTTTCGGACTTGCGGGCTCCTTTTTAAGATCCTTCGCAGCATCATGAATGATCTTTTTGAGCTCGTCTTCCTTGTTATCAGCGACTTTGGATTCTGAAGTGATCGCTTTCTCTGGCTCATCAAACAATTTAGGAATTCATCATACAGGTTTGAAAGAGGAATGGTCATGGGATTCTTCACTGGAAATATCTCCACTGATTGACGATCCGAAATCCGGAACTTCTTATGATAAGAGTCATCAAATGTGACATAGTAGGTTTCTTCTATCTTTTTGGACTTTTTGTTTAGAACCCTATATGCATTCGAAGTTAGAGAATACCCCAAGAAAATTCCTTCGTCATCCTTCACATCAAATTTGTTCCTTTGTTCTTTAGAAGTAAAAATGAAGCACCTGGAACCAAAGACATGAAAGAACTTAACATTAGGTTTTCTTTTATTAAGAACTTCATAAGGGGTGATGGAAAATCTTTTGTTTAGGAAGGATCGATTTTGGGTAAAACATGTTGTGCCAATAGCGTCTGGCCAGAAGTAAAGAGGCAAATTTGCAAACGAAAGCATGGTCCTCGCAGCTTCACACAAAGAACAGTTTCGTCTTTCAACAACTCCATTTTGCTGAGGAGTGTAAGGAGCTGAGAAGTTGTGAGCAACACCCTTTTCAGTCAGGAATTCTTCAAACACATGGTTTTTGAACTCCGACCATTGTCGCTGCGAATGTTCCGAACTGGCTTTCACAGTTGAAGCTTGGTCTGCTTGATAAAGTCCTTAAGCTTGGAAGTGGCTTCTGATTTCCGTTTAAGAAAAGAAACCCACGTAAATCTGGAAAAATCATCAACAATTACTAATATATATTTGTTACAACCAATACTCTCAATGGCGGATGGACCACACAGATCTATATGCAATAGCTCAAGCAGTTCAATCGCTTTGGTGTTGATTATTGTTGAATGACTCTTCCTGCTCTGCTTCCTAAGTTCACAGGCTGCACAAAGATGTTCTTTCTCAAACTTTAGAAGTAGCAAGCCTCACACATGATCACCAAGCACGAGTTTGTTGATATCCTTGAAGTTTAGGTGCTAGAGCCTTCGGTGCCAGAGCCAAGTATCATGTGAAGATGCTTTCGTAAGAAGGCATATGGTTGCCTTTCCTTTGATAGGATTCAGATTCAACGGATGCATCTCGCCTTTGCGTTTTGACTTTAGCATCATTGTTTTCGTTTTCTTCTCGATGATCTCAGACCCCTCATCATCAAATGATACTTTCAAGCCTGTACCTACAACCAAATGTGAAACACTGATTAGGTTGTGTTGCAAACCTTCTATATAGGCTACCTTTCGAATGGAAAATTCCCCATTCGTGATCATTCCATAACCCTTGACTTATCCAAGTGAATTATTCCCAAACTTGACTCTTCCTCCATCTTTCAACGATCTATATTCCCTGAACTCTTCTTTCCTCCCTGTCATGTGACGCGAGCAGCCGCTATCAATGTACCATTCGGAGTCAAACTACTCGTCACGAATTACCTACAAAATCAGAGAGATTTAGGAACCCAAAGATGTTTGGGTCCAAGTGAGGTTTTCATAGAAACAGGAAAAGTAATTGCTTCATCAACCAAGTAAGATCGTTTAACCAAAGTTGAATTTTCTTCTTTTGTTATTTTAAAAACAATAATCCTTTTATCTTTAGGATCCCTTTTAAAAGAAGATTTTCTTTGCTTATCTTTGATTTGTTGTTTGACAACATTTTTCTCAATCTCTTTTTTCCCTTGTTGTAAGTAAGTTTCAGACCTTTTGGAAAGAATTTTAGAGTTTGAAACTACTTTTCCTTTGCCCTTAACATATTTCGACGTGTTGGCAGATTTTGCAACATAGGCTTTAGGAGAAACATTAGATTTTGACTTTTCCATAGGTTTCACAAGTTTATTAAACGATGGCTTTTGAAAAACTTTTGTTTTTGAAACCTGTGGAGAAGAAGACTGGGATTTTGAAAAACTTTTAGGATTCAGATTTGAAGAGACATTCGCATTAGATTTTTCTGATCTTTCTTGATAAACAAAGTTGGGATTTCTTGATCTCCATAAATGCTTTCTTTCTTTTAGATTTTTATTGTATCTAGCATTTCTTTGAAGTTTCTGAGATGCAAATTGCTCAGCAGATTTATGATAATTAGTCCTAGGTTTTGACTTTCTAGCATGTGTTTCAGCCTGTTCTGACGACGTATCACTTGGAACATTTTTGGTTCCACTCGGACTTCCTTTCTCATAGCTTGAGTTGACCTTGTTCAAAGGTTCTGCCACATATCTTCCCTTCGTCTTGCAAGAGGTCATTTCTGAGAGACCCTTGGTTTCAACTGTGTTGTCAATAGGGGCAAACCAAAAATATTCGTCGCACCCATCTGCGTTGTCTTCTTTTACAAGGGACGATAATTCTCTGGTTTGATTTTTGTTGAGTCCGGATGTTGCAAAAACCTAGTTCGGAACAGTTTGAACCTTTGGGAAAACAGTTGTCTTTTCTTTTAAAACTTTTGAAATATTTTCAGAAATGCGAACGTATTGAACTAAAATTTCAGAAATCAAATTTTTCGTAGGTTCAGGTTCACTTTTTACAAATTTTGAACAATCAACCTCATCCTCCGCAGAAATCTCACTCATGTCACTATCATCATCAAATTCAGATACATTTTCAATGTTAAGTGTATTTTCTGAACTCAATTTAGTGCATAAGGAATCAAATTTCTGTAATGTATCAAATTTAATTTTCTATTTATCTTTTTCGCTCAAAACTTGTTTCAGCATGTTCTTATGATATTTGGACAGTATATAAGATTCAATTATGTCCAATCCAATTCTGTAAGCATCAGAGACTTTGTCAGATGACACGATAGATTCGCATTTGAAACAGTCTGCATCAATTTCGTCCTATTTCGTTTCTAGAAAGGGCAAAATCATTTTATGGATTTTGCTTCCCTATTTGACAGTCAATATGCAGCTGAGTTATATTAAAGTAAAGACGTTTAGCAATCAAACAGAAAATGTTTCGTTGTTTCAATAGCCCTAAATTGTCTCGTTGCGAATAAATTAAATCATCTCTAGACCTAGATAAATCCGAATCTAACTTCTCAATCCACATCCGCCTCTCTTCACTTTTTGATGATACCATGCTGACTTGATCAGTTAAGTTAGTATTACTTATATGGGTTCTCTTTAAGCTATCACTTAAACTAGAGACTGTAAATTTTAGATCATCTAATTCAGTTTCATACTAAGAGACAGGAATATTTAGAGATTCGAGAATGGAATGTACCTTGCTGATCATTCTCTCGCAGTCGATGATCTGCTCTGTGACAGGTTTTGCAGCGATGCAATTGTCCGAAGCATATACCCTTTGCTCTGAAACTTCGTTACTAACCATCAGACACCTTCCCTCATACACAGGGTCCTCATCCTTCGTCACGAAGCATTCGCCATGTGTGGGTCTGCGAACCTCATCATCCTCTAAATCTGTTGACCACATTTCGACTCTTCCAAACTTGTCGTCATCTTCCTGCACAATCAAAGCAGGTTTAGCATTATCAGCATTCTTCCTTTTCTTAAGCTCCTCTATCTTCCGAAGATAGTAAGCTTCATCTTTATCTACTTCTTCCTTCTTCTCATTTAATCTCACCACAAGAAAAACGCGATTTTGCTAGGGAACGTCGCTATGGAACGTATTTGCGTTGTTAATCTGCAATGGATCGTGCTATGGAATGTCGTTCCATAGCAATGTTGCTACCACATTGTCTACATATTTTATTTATGGTAGCGAGAATGGGACTTGCTAGGAAAATGCTACCGACTCCATATCCGTTGGTATTATGCTACCGATATTTCTATGGAACAAAAATTCGTAGCAATTTTCCAACGACATTTGTTACGAAATCACTTTCCGTTATACTGCTGCTATGGAATTAATTATCGTGGTTACTATGCAACGGAGTTTGTGACGGAAACGAATTCCATAGTTGATTTGCTATGGAAGTACCATTCGTAGGTATTTGCTAGGGAATTCTGCTATGGATTTTGATTTCGTTTGCTTGTTTTGCTATGGAACAAAAAGCCTAACTAATTTGTGATGACATTTGTTACGAAATTATATTCCATAGCAACGTTCATAAGGAGTAGTTCAATTTCATAGATATTTAGCAATGGAAATTTGCACCGGCAATAAAACTCGTGGAATCATCAAGTTCATGATGGTATGTATGGTTTGTTTCTTTGTTGGGATGTTGTATGCTTAATTAAATTTCGTATTCTATGGATGAATTATTATTATGATCAATGGAATCTGTAAGATATGGTTTGAATGATACTTTTTTGAATTGGTAATATATTTTGTTTGTTTTATTGTATTTTATATGTATTTAATACTAGGAAAGAACAAACATTTGCTATTATATATGTTTATGTTATCTTGAATAATTTTTTAGCATTTCAATATAAAAAAACTGGATTATAACATCATCAATTACTTTATTTGATATTTAATGAAAATATTGTACATACAAATATCTCAAAAACACATATCCCCTTTTAGTAAATGCTTTCATTGTACCAAAGAATGATAAAATTTCATTTTATTTAATTAATTATCATGAAGGGCACTAATACATAACATCACATTTACCAATTCGCATGCAAAAACTAAAAATTATACAATGTAACCATCCTTTTGTAAGGAAACAAAAACATCTAGTCATTATCTTCTTCTTCCTCTTCTTCTTCATCCTCTTCTTATTCATTTCTCGATGTACTATACTCATAACTACCCTCGTTGACAGGAATACCATCATTGTCGTCCTCATGAATTTCACCTTCTTCATCAATGTTATTTTCATTATCTGAACCGCTGCTTGACATGTCATGATCATCATAATTTTCTGTATCGGCTGTACTTGGTATAATGATTTCATTTGATTCAACTTCATCTTCTTGGAAAGCAACGTCTTTCTGAGGATGATTTTCATCACTCCAACCATGAGGTTTAACTTTAAATACAACCCAGCAGTCCGAGTTGTTTTTTTTTCGAACTTGGGTAAGGAATGTAACACACCTGAGTGGCTTGCATGGCTAAAACAAACGGTTCGAACTTGTTGTATTTTATTTTGACGTTTATCTCGCCCAAGTTAGATTGTTTGTGAACCTTAACTCCTATGTTAGGTGTTGGATTGTACCAATGACATTTAAACAAAACTGTGGTTTTAATTGGGTAACCAGGGTACTCGACTTCTAAAATTTCCTCTACCTTACCGTAATAATCACCTCCTTGGCTACTAACACACAATCCGCTATTGGTTGTTGATTTGTTCAGACCATGAGCTTCTGTGTGAAACTTGTAACCAGTAACAAAGTATACACTATATAATTTCACCTTTTTGAATAGGAATTTGGAAAGGTCAGATATATACTTGTTGTTTATCCGGATCTTACGTGTCTATATGAAAAATGGTAAAACACTTAATTATAGTTAATTATAACCATAACAAAAATAATAAAATTAAAAAAATACAAAAATAACACCCACATAGTTTTGAAACCATACTGCAAAGTTCTTCTCAACTTCAGCTGCAAGCTCCTGTGCATCTATATCCCCAATAAGTTCATTCAAATCTTCTTCAAATATTCTGTATCACCATTTGAATAACATTTTTAAAGTTAATATGATGTAATAAACAAAATCATGCATGTAAATGTTATTCAGAGCAATTACACAACAAATGTTAATTATAATTAAAAGTGAAGCATATGTTACTTACCTGATGTAATGTTTGATCTTATCTTTGTTAAGGGGTATGTAAGTTTGGGCAACATGCACTTACTCCTCAAACATCATTCTATTCCTAAATCTTCCATAATGACGACCAGGATATGAAAATATATCTAACATTTCGTTGTTAGCATCCGGTTTCTCATCTCCTCCTCCATCATCATTTTGAGGCAACTTTTTATTACGTGTGGGGACACCAATCTCGAAATAATGAGAGCAAAATATTGATGCTTCACGAAGCAAGTACGTGTTAACAACGGACCCTTCCACTCGAGCTTTATTTTTCACATCTTTTTTCAACTGATTTAGATATCTATAGTGAAGAATATTTAAATTAGCTTACAAAAATAGCAACATACATTATGATGTAACATACAAACCTTGAAAATGTACTGGTAAATGTTCCATGGAGTTAAAAATACCAGGGACAAAGATGGTCTCTAATTTACATAGAATTATTGGGATCTCGGTTTCAATCCTTTCCATGTCTTTTGTTGTGATTGATGTTGCTGTTAATGTTTTGAAGAAAATACTCAACTCTGTTAATGCTTCCCATACATGTTTTGGCACAATCTCGTGAAATGCAATTGTCATCAATCTCTGCATAAAAACATGACAATTGTGGATTTTCATTCCGAACAGTCTACACCCTGTTACATCAACACACCTCCCCAAATTAGAAACATAACCATCGGGGAAACACAATTTCTCCACCCATTTTCATATGGCTTTCTTTTGATTCTTGTCCAGAGCATAGTACACTCTTTCATTATCTTCGACTCCTTTTCTATTCCTACAATAGAGCTTCAGATCTCTTCTCGCTGCTACATTGTCCTTAGTCTTCCCTTTAACATCATTGCAGTGTAAAAAAAGTTCTCAAATACATTTTTCACAATATGCATAACATCAAAATTATGTCTAATGAGGTTTGTTTTCCAATATTGTAAATCCTAAAATATGCTTTTCTTTTTCCAACCATGATCGCCACATCTTTTGTTTACATTATCAGCATTTAGTTCAGTCACTTTTACCAAACCTAACTGTTCAATCTCCCTTAAAGTTTGTTCACCATTCTTACTTGGAGGAGGACCTTCTGTCACTTCACGATTCTTCTTGAACTTATATTTATCCTTTCTATATGGGTGATTTACCTATAGAAATCTTCTATGACAGTCAAACCATGACATCTTATTACCATTCTTTAGTCTGAATGCTTGTATATGTTTCCCACAATGTGGACATGCTAGCTTACCTGTTGTAGACCATCCGGACAACATTGCATATGCTGGAAAATTGCTTATTGTCCACATCAAAGCTTCTCTTAAATGGAAATTTTTTTTAAAGATGTATCATATGTTACTACGTCTTCTTCCCATAACTGCTCCAACTCTGCAACAACTGGTCGCAAAAATACATCTATTTTATGCTTAGGGTTTGACGGTCCTGGCACAAGTGCGGTCAAAAACATGTAAGGCTCTTTCATGCAAATAGAAGGTGTCAAATTATAAGGTGTTACAATAATAGTCCAAGATGAATATTGTTTTCCAAATGCTCCATGTGGTGCAAACCCATCTGTACTTAGGCCTAATCTAACACCACGTATTTATGCTGCAAATGAAGGATGAATTTTGTCAAAGTGCTTCCAAGCTTCTGAATCGGATGGATGACACATTACTCCAGCATCATGTCCATGATTCTCGGAGTGTCATCGCATGGAAGCGGTTGTGGCTTGTGAAGCATACAGTCTCTTCAACCTTGGAGTCAAAGGAAAGTAATGCATTTTCTTAAAGGATACGCGAGAACATCTGGCCAAATTTTTTGACCCTTTGTACCTATCTGCATTGTAGAATTTGCACAGATAAAGATCTTTGTCTTGCCTCTAATATATCATACATCCAGACCTGCAGCAGTCAATCATCTCCATAGGCAAACCTAGTGCTTGTATTAACTTTTGGCTCTCGTATAAACTACCTACCA
Organism: Lactuca virosa; assembly: GCF_052849685.1. NCBI lineage: Eukaryota > Viridiplantae > Streptophyta > Magnoliopsida > Asterales > Asteraceae > Lactuca > Lactuca virosa. Next base: position 73,589,940 of record NC_136432.1, read on the forward strand.
TATTATTCTCCTCCGGTAACACATCATTTCTCAACTGAAAGATAGCATCATAACTTTACTCAGGTATGTGATACTCTGATTTTATATTCAATAGTCTAGCTACAGCAAACAGTTGTGTGACTTTTTTACATCCAAGCCATAATTCTTTATCGGCTGCATCTAGCATATCAAAGAATTTTTTATCTAGTGCATTTGGCTCCTCCTCAGGATTACTAGAATTTAAATCAGGAGCCATTGCATCTATGACCATTTCTGTATAAGAACATGCACCTTCATTCAAATTTGTGTTTGAATCATCCACCCCTAAAAACGTATTGTCATCATCAATGGATGATTCGCCATGTTTATCCCAAAACCAATATTCCTCAACAAAAGCTGACTTGTACAAATGATGCTTAACAATATCAATGTCTTTATATGGTATGTTACGACATTTGATGAATGGGCATTTGATTTTATCTTCGTCCATGAACCTGTGTTGACTGGGAGCAAAATCTATAAATTTTTTCACTCCTTGTACGAAAACATACGATACACAACTACGATTATCTTTTCTTTCATACATCCACTTTCTATGTAGATTGTTCATGGTGTTAAATCTGTAAAGTATAAATTTAAATAACACAATATTATATGTTCATTAATGTTGCTTTGAATTAATAGATGACATTTGAAGTAAATATATATGTACAATATAAATATTGCAAAGGTACCTTAACAACAACTCGTTTCACAAAGCTAATGACCGAATGTTGAACCAATCTTCAAAGTTTTCTAATTTGAATGGTTGAATCACTTTGATAATTGGATAATGGCTTAGAATATTAGTGGAATGGTTTAATTGAGTTCGACACTTGCAGAACACATATTCAAAGAAAGTGTGTCTCGATCAGGGAACCTTCGACAACCCTTGATTTCGATGTGTTGGATGGGTACTAGGTCAATTTATTGGGTTGATATTATTCAATACAAGGTTAAAACCCATGTAGTATAGGGTAAATATAAATTTAAATAACCTTCATAATAAATATAGATATAGAGCTAATTAAATTGTATATTCTATATAGATTATTTTCCTTAATAACGACTTGATTACAAACTTATTTTTAATTCCATTAACTATACTTCATCACCAAAAAAGATTTAAACCTACTCAAACAACATAGCAAGCAAAAATGACTAAAATGCCCTTTTAACACAATACAATATAAACACTAATAGTGAAAGTCCAATCTATTATCAACCATTTATATTTTTAAGAAATATACAAAACCTACCATACTCTACATACCAATGACAAACCATGCAATATCTTTGTCGATACTCATCCTCTCCATGCAACATCAACATCCCGCAACAACTCTTTGGAACTATCAACAACACTCGTGTACTCCCCATCATCCGGAACTGCCCAACCACAATAGGCATCAAGTAATTGTAAACCTACACATTAAAATAACCATCAATTAATCCAATGTATCCATTTCAACAAAACAGTAAATATTATACAACACAACACAACTAAATACTAAACCCAAACTACAAACAGGCATTAATTAACTATATATAAACTTTAATTTACATATATACCATACATACCTTCATTACATTGAGGAGGCCCTTTTGAAATATAGATCATTCCAAGAAAATAAATTGCCTCAAGATGATCTCCATCTGCTACTTGTCTCAACAAAGTCTATCCTAAATCAAAATTGCCATAATAAAAGCACTCATCCTGTTGACAGAATAACAATATCAATAACATCAATGACACTAAATATTAATAAATGGTATAGATTACATATAATTCCTGAAATTACACATACCATTCCTTGTCTGAACATGGCTTCAATGTTATTATGCAATGCACATGTGCGTATAAATAAATCAGCTTTCCGATATTTAGGACCCATTCCTTCAATCATGTCAAGGCATGCTGTTCTGAACACTTGAGGATCACCCCCGCTTCATACATATTCTTTGAACTTCAAAAATTTAAATACACAGTAAATAACTAATAAATAAAGTTGTATTTCATCATATATAAATTCATTAGTTGATGTTTATTGAGAACTACCAAAGTCTTGTAGTGAAGATGTCTTTCGCAGATTCTGACCCTAATACTACAATAATCCGACTCAAAATCTCTAATGGGAGATCATCTAAAGAACGACAACTTCTTGTATTCGACATTCGACTTACAAAATACACATTGGAGTAGTTGATTTCAAATTTTTTTTTAAAATTAATCTTAACTATGAAAGACAGTGTAACATGGTATGGAAAAAAACTTACTTTATGATGATCTGGTCGCGGGGAGTATATACACGAGTCACTATTATCGGAGAAAATCGATTTTAAGAACGATTACCCTTCGACGATTTGGGGGTTTTAGTGTTCTTCTGCAGTTTTATCGTCCGAAAAAGTTGAGACGTTCTGAATGGTTGAAAAACTGAAACGCCGACGTGACGTCAGAGGTATGATGGCGCCTTAACGATATAGAGTGCACAAAGACCAAAGTGCCCTTGAAATCAGTCCAAATATGTTATTACTAAGGGTATTTGTGTCAAAACAGATTATTCAAACATTTTAACCTTTTATGGGTCACAATGGACTTTTGATTATTGAAATGAAAAAGACAAAAATAACATATATATCATAATTCATAGTATAATACATTTATATTAACATTTCACCAAATTACTAGTATATATTCATTTATTGATATTAAACCAAATTACCAAATCCAAAATAGAATACATTTATGTATTGATATTAAACCAAATTACAAATTATAATATATTAACATTTAATCATATTACAAGTATGTATTAATATTACACCAAAATACATATATAATATGCATCACTAATTGTGTGAATCAAACAACCATCATATAACTACTATAAACTAATGTCAAACATCTTAGCAAACTCAACCAAACATGCGTCGCACAAACAAATATCACAATTAAACAACCAAATGTATTGATGCATAAAAGCTTTTCCATAACTGCTCACAGAAGGATGCTTTGCACAACTTTTATGTAAGCTATGGAATTGTATCTACTTTGATCTCTGTTAGGATATTAATCCTTGAAAGATCGATTAGATTCAAAACAGATTATGAACAAAAACAAGACAATGATTCAAAATATGATTAATGATTACAAGCCACAACCTCAGAAGAGCTCGATTAAGAATTGCTACCGTAGAGGCGTGATTAGGGTTACAAGAATATTGCCAAAAGTTATCAAAACACGGTGCATGCATGCACCTTAAATACTATAACCCTAATAAATGATGGGTGGACAAGCCCAAGCCCGTTTACATAGATGAACTAATTAAATAAACACAATGACGCAACTCTAATACCCAACAATCTCCCCCTTTGCGTCCATTGAGGCGAGAGGCTCTTCACTGCTGTGTCTTCTTTGTAGTTTTGAAGAGCTTGGGAATGACCGCGAGAAGATGCATGTGAAAAGCAATGTACTAACGAATCATATCTAAGTAGTTCTTCTTCGCAGCTTCATCATTCAGTTTACATTGACCGGAGTTTACCTTTCCCGGCCTGTTAAAAATATAACTTTAAAAATAAATCATAATTAGCCGATAGAGTCTAAACGAAAGTTTTATAGTAGGTCTTTACCTACGCATGGATATAAAGAACTTCAAAAACGGAGCTCGTATGCCAAAGTTACGAATTTTAGAAGTCGGGAGTGGAAATTGCGAGACTGCCCAAGGAATGCCTCGCGCAGAGAGGAGGAACGCCCCGTGTTCTCATGCTCGGTCTAGGAGAAGCCATGTCGCCCCAGCCAGCTTCTGACACCTGCCCCGCTCCTACGCCCTGCGTTCGCATGAACGCACTTCGCACCCGGAACGCGCTGCGTCCATCCGAGGAGCGCCCTGCACAACCTAGGCCAGCTCCCCTACAAATAGCATGCGAGGCAGCCTCATTCTTCATACCTCAAACCCTTTTCTTTCTCTCTCTAGGCCTCCCAAACACCCCAAGCCCTAGGAAACTTCCCTAGGGCTAGAAGAAAACCCCGGAGCACCCGAAGGCTCCGAGAAGAAGAGCTTTTCGGCTTGGAAAGTTCCGCCCCCGCAGAGCTCGCGTTCTAGCGAACCTCCTGGTATGTGACTTATGCTTACCCTACTCTAAGTATAGCTTCGGTTTAAATTTATTATTGTTATTATAAACTTATATATTATAAAATATGATATAAAAAGGTTTTATTATAGTATTTTTTAACTTGTCGCGGTATGGGGAATCTGGTTTAAAGGGCCACATAGGGTTGTTGGATTTCAGAAGTGCTATATGCCAAAATGGTCCTGCCCTCCGGTGTTTTATTCCTGGCCCCTGTCTGTACATAGTGGTTGAAAAGTATTGTTTAACACTTATAAAATAATACCGCTCGTAATTAGTCGCAATGAATATTAGACTAAAATCTAGTGGTAATAATACTAGGTTTCGTCGAAGAAAATTATATTGTTAAGAAGGGAAGCGTTGTCCAAGTTGGAATCATCACTTTAACAAGTGAGTGCATAGTTACTTTCATCTTACACATAGATATGAAGTATTTAATATAAATTTCTTGCTATGTGTGCATATTATCTGTCTTCTTGATATGTATGTTGGATGAACGATTTATACATGTTTTAAATTGTATATGTATTTTATGCATATAAGAATATTGGGTAAGGACAGGTAGATCAATGATGAAAAATAAAAGATGATATAGATGAACATTGGCAACTAAGCACTTAGTGCCTGATAGATAAACATTGGCATGTATGGACTTAGTGCCTGATAGATAAACCCTTACAACTATGGACTTAGTGCAAAATAGATAAACCCCGACAACTATGGACTTAGTGCTTAACAAATGAACGTTGGTAGCTTTGGATTTAGTACCCTATAGATGGACATTGGCAGCTATGGACTTAGTGCCTAACAGATAACATCGGCATCCATGGACTTAGTGCATGTTGGATGAACCCCGACAGTGATGTACTTCGTGCCTATTCCTTAATACAATCCTTAGGAATGAATGAATGATGACCAGACAATTCTTAGGGTAGATCCTTAAGAGATAAAGAAGATAATGGGGATGGGTAATTGGGTTAATTGTTTGATGATGAAGCATAATAACTTTATTATTGTGGGTTGAAAACCCTATGTACTCACCAGGTTTCCCAACCTGACCCACTCAGTTTATTTGTATCACAGGTATTGATACGAAGACACATTACACTGTGAGATTGTAGAAGATGTAGATCACTAGTATAAATGAATGTAAGGTCTGTTTATTCTTATGTTTCTGTATTGACGATGACATCCCAAAGTTTTAATATAATGAAATACATTTCTTCGGAAATGCTTTGATAAAATCTTTATCATATTTTTGAGAACAAATTCCGCAACATTTTCTTTAAAAATGATACTCTGATTTTCAAATAAAGCATAAATAAATCGGTATTTTCTGGCGGTGAAAATGGGGATGTCACAAATGAGACTTTAAGGTTTTTTCTCTATTTCATGGGTTTTCAGATCATAACTATTAGAGAGAGAAGTTATGGGGAATGAGAAGCATGACAATATGATAGGGAATGATGGTATGGATACGATTGAATCAGTTATCGATTATTTTACTATAATACCTGCATGTCTTTTTTAATGTTTCATGTTTGCATTTGCACTTTTAGTTATTTATAAAATTGTCGTCTTGTTAAATTAAAGGTTAAAATTATGTTATCGCGTTCTAAAATTGATAATTGTTCTCGTTTAAACATCCATAAAAATACATAAAGAAGAATACTTTGACATAACTTTTTTTTACTTTAGAAATAAAAAACCGCATATGTAGCTACAATTTCGCTGAAAAGAAACTTAAAAAAAAAAGATTTTTGTTAGTTTTTTTTTCAACGAAATTATATATATGTGTGATTTTAATGTTTATAAAGTCGAAAAGAAGAGTAGATGTCTCAAAGTATTGTTTTTCTATATATTTCTATTAATTTTCTAGGTTTTAGGGTTTTCAAAGGTGTACGCATTTGTTATTAATCTTTCCCATATATATATATATATATATATATATATATATATATATATATATATATATATATATATATATATATATATATATATATATATATATATATATAACATTAATAGAAGATGCATATGAAGGGTTTTGAGCACTATAACAATCCTATGGTGCACATACAACCCTAAATGCTTTGGATCTAAGTTTTCTCAAGTTATACATGCAATTTCATTTTATCCAAAGCATAAACCCTAGCTAGCATGCAATTGGAGATATACAACATAAAAACTAGTTAGATGAATACCTCTTTGTTGTAGCTTGTAGTTCTTGGCCTTTCAAGAGCATAGTACCTCAAATGTGATACCTCTAATAAGTTACAAAAACAAAAAGAAAAAGGAGGATAGTGAGAGAGAGAGAGAGGCTAGGAGGCACCAAAATCGGCTAGGGTTTCACCTTGGAATACTTGGCCGATTTTAGGGGTGCTAGGGGTTACTTTTATAGTGTGGAATTCCTAGGGTTTCTTACATGTTAACACTAATTCACCATGACTCTTCACATTTGATAGGCCCTTTGGACTAAACCTTCATGGACTCTCATATAGATTTAGTCCATCCATAATCAACATGGATCATTAGCCCAAACTATAAGTATTACTAATTTACCTAATCAGTCCCCGTCAATTTAATCGGTCTCTTTTGATCACTAAATTAATTCCAAATTAATTCTTGATCAATACCAATTAAATAATATGATTTCTCAATTAATATATTATTCATATAATATATTAATAAATCACAAATAATCTCTTTCTCAAATATCCATCCTATCAAATTGCTCCGGTGAAGGCAACCCAAAAAGACCATGCTATCATCGGGTCAAGTACATACCAATTATAGTTATGGGCTTAGACACCTAGTCCAACAGTCTCCCACTTTGATAAGTCTAATAACTATAACTGCCAATGCAACTTCAAAATCTGATTAGCAATCGTAGTTCTCAAAAACCACTTTCCAACTTTGATCTAGTCAATGAGTCTTCCTTTAGATAAGGGATTATATAATCCTATGTTCTTCAAGATATCGTGTGGACAAAGACATGGAATAAAGTCATACTCATTGTCCAACAGTTTGTTTCCCGATTTCTGATTTGATTGACATAGAACTTAATTGAACACATCAATTGAGTCCTGACCGGGCCCGAGACATAAGTCAAAACAAAATCATCGAGGGGCCCAAGATATCGCTTTTAATCCTCTTAGGATAAAAGGAACAGATAAACTTCGACTTATATGCTTGTACCAATTACTTGTTAAATTATACACAACAATACGTTTTATAACATCAAGTTACTGATGCGTTTTCGTACTATCAATGCACAGCCAACTCGCAATCAATAACTCATATATCTTAGTTTGAAGACTATACGATATTATCGTCTTACAATCACTCGTGATGAATTCCATGAAGTGATTCATCTGAGTGTTGGTTTAATCCAATACTCAAATCTTATATCAGGAGCACTCATATTATTCTGGAAGTCAAAACATGAAAAAAGTGAAACAAAAATAAACAATTGACAAAAGACAGTAAACTTTACTTATAAATAAAACCCTTATTATTTAATCATCAAATGTCAATTACATTTATATATTACAAGTTTCTAACTACCTATCTAATCACTAAAACTAATATTGTCCCTTAGGCCAATGCTCTTAGCATGCTGCAAATGCTTAACCCTATTTAGTCCCTTCGTAAGGGGATCTGTTGGGTTATCCTTTGACGATACCCTATACACTACGAGGATTCCCTCTTCTACTCTATGTATTATGAAGTGATATTTTCTGTCGATGTGCCTGGATCTGCCATGATCCCTCGATTCCTTGGTTAAGGCGACCGCACCTACGTTGTCACAGAAAATCTCCATAGGCTCCTTTATAGCTGGTACACCTCCAAGGTCTCTGATGAAGTTCTTTAGCCATATTGCCTCCTTCGACGCTTCGCTTGCTGCTATGTACTCTGATTCGCATGTTGAATCAGCTATAGTCTCCTGTTTGGAACTTTTTCATGTTACTGCTCCTCCATTTAGGGTAAATACCCAGCCCGATTGAGAGCGGAAATTATCTTTGTCAGTCTGAAAGCTGGCGTCACTAGACCCTATCACTCTCAAGTCATCACTCCCACCGAGGGTAAGGACCCATTCCTTAGTCCTCCGCAGGTACTTAAGAATGTTCTTTACTGCTATCCAGTGAGTTATACCAAGATTCCCTTGATATCGACTAACCATGATCAAAGCGAAAGCCACATCAGGGCGACTACATGTCATAGCATACATGATCGAGCCAACGGCGGAAGCATATGGTACTCAAATCATTTCTGCTATTTCGGCATTGGTACTCGGACTTTGGATCTTACTCAGTTTGGTATTGCTCTGGATAGGCAATTCTCCTTTCTTGGAATTCTCCATGTTGAAACGTTTCAACACCTTGTCCAAGTAGGTACTTTGACTAAGACCTATTAGTCTTTTACTCTTATTTCTCAATATCCTTATCCCTAGAATGTAAGCAGCTTCCCCGAGTTCCTTCATAGGAAAACACTTCCTAAGCCAGGATTTAACTTCCTACAAGGTTGGAATGTCGTTTCCTATGATTAGTATGTCATCCACATACAATACCAAAAAGCTAACCATACTCCCACTAGCCTTGACATATACACAAGACTCATCATCGCTTCTCGAAAAACCAAACTCTTTGACTTTCTCATCGAAAAAAAGATTCCATCTACGAGATGCTTGCTTTAATCCATAAATGGATTTCTCAATCTTACACACTTTATCAGGGTACTTCGCATCTACAAAACCCTCTGGCTGACTCATGTAAACATCTTCACCCAACTTCCCATTAAGGAAATCGGTTTTGACATCCATCTGCCATATTTCATAATCATAAAATGCAGCTATGGCTAGCATAACCCTTATAGATTTGATCTTCGCTACCGTTGAGAAGGTCTCGCCATAGTCAACTCCAGGAGTTTGAGTAAATCCCTTCGCAACCAATTGCGTCTTATATGCGTGTACTTTCCCATCCATGTCGGTCTACTTCTTGAAGATTCACTTGCACCCGACTGTCTTACGACCTGGTACATTGTCAACCAAGTTCCAAACTTGATTGTCATACATAGACTGAATCTCACTATTCATCGCCTCTTTCCACTTCGCAAACTCTTGGCCCGCCATGGCTTCCTTGTAGTTGTTAGGTTCATCCAAATTTACCAGTGTGTTATCACTGATAAACGTATCACCTTCACTTGTTATATGAAAACCATATAACACAGGTGGAACACTAACTCTACTAGAACGTCTCAGAGGTAAGGACTGGTCAACTGGTTCAACAGGAGTCTCATCCTCAGGCTAAGTACTAGTATTATAGGTTCCTTCATCGCTTAACTCTTGAAGCTCTTCAAGGTCAACTTGCCTCCCACTATCCTCTTGGCATATGAGTTCTCTTTCACGAAAGACACCGCTTCATTCTACGTAGACCCTATTCTCAATAGGTCCATAGAACAAATATCCAAAGGATTTATGTGGGTAGCCGATGAAAATACAACGCTCACTGTGAGGTTCGAGCTTGTCGTGAGTCTCTCGTCTTATGAAAGCCTCGCAACCCCAAACCTTCATATGCACTAACGAGGGAACCTTCCCTGTGAACATTTCGTGAGGTGTTTTGGCAACCTTCTTAGTCGGGACTAGATTAAGGATGTGGACAGCAGTCTCTAAGGCATACCCCCAGAATGAGATAGGTAAGGAAGCTCAACTCATCATGGAACGAACCATGTCCAACAAGGTTCGATTGCGCCTCTCAGCCACACTATTAAGCTGCGGTGTTCTAGGTGGAGTCAATTGTGAAACAATTCCATATTCCTTAAGATAGTCGTGGAACTCAATACTAAGATACTCACCACCTCGATCGGATCGGAGCATCTTTATCTTCCTGCCCAATTGATTCTCCACTTCTTGCTTAAACTCTTTGAACTTTTCAAAGGTTTCTGACTTGTGCTTGATTAAGTAGATATATCCATATCTGTTGTAATCGTTGGTAAAGGTTACATAGAAGCGGATAGCATCCCCTATGGCGGATATGAAGGGTCCACACACATCAGTGTGTATGAGATCCAACAAACCCTCCCCTCTTTCACAAGTACCAGTGATAGGTGACTTGGTCATCTTTCCAAGCAAACAAGATTCACACGTGTCATTCGACTTTAAGTCAAATGACTCCAACACTCCATCCTTTTAGAGTTGGGCTATGCGATTCTTGTTGACATGTTCAAGACGACAATGTCACAAGCATGATTTGTCCAAACCATTGGACGAATCAATATGCAATACATTATTTCCTAAGTTGTCTACAACCATCATAGTTTCATATATACCATTACAAGGCAATGCTTCAAAATAAAATTTATCATTATAAAAAGCATTAATAGAACCAATTTCATTGTTAAATGAAAATCTAAAACCTTGTTTATACAAACCATGAAAAGAAATAATGTTTCTCGCCATGTCTGACGAGTAGCAATAATTGTTCAAATCTAGCCCTAACCCATTACTAAGTAATAAAGAATAAACTCAAATCTTGATGACAGGCGACGCTTTCCTATTCCACATGATCAAGTTCATGTTCCCGTGCTCCACATCCCTACTTCTTTTTAGACCCTGCAAATCAGAACAAATGTGAAAACCACATCCTGTATCAAGGACCCAAGAACTACCATGTGATGAGTTGTTAGATTGAATAGTGTAAATACTTGCGAAGGTGAGCTTTATCTTCCCATCCTTAATGTCCTGCAAGTATTTAGAGCAACTTCATTTCCAATTCCCTTTTTCATGACAACGGAAGCACTCTGCTTCCTTTGGATTGGATGAGGGAATAGCAGAACCAACTTTGGACCCACTAGAAGAGGATCCATCACGAGACTTTCCCTTGTGATTCTTTGAAGGAGATTTCCTTTTCTTCCCTTTACCATGTCAAATTTCCAGGAGTGAGGCAACAGCAGTTGGAGTGGGTACAACAAACTTACCTTTTAAACTACTTTCAACGGTTCTCAAAACGCCTTGAAGCTTGCTTAGAGTGACTTCCTCCTTGTTCATATGATAAGTCATTCGGAACTGATCATAACAAGAAGGTAAAGAGTGTAGGATAATGTCGATAGCCAACTCTTCGTCAAAATTGACATTCAACTTTAGCAAGCGGTCCACATATCTTTTCATCTTCTGCAATTGGTTCATGATGGACTCTCCGTCCTTCATTTTTTTATTATCATGGAGGCAATAATTTCATACCTTTCTTGTCGAGCATTATGATGGTACCTTTCCATCAAATCTTGGTGCATCTCAAAAGGCCATAAGTCCTCGTAGGACTTTTGACGCTCAGAAGTCATAGTGGCTAGCATGATGCACGACACCTTTGTTGCGTCCTTCTCATGAGCCCTATACTCAGCCAGTTGCTCAGGAGTAGCAGTTTCTTCATCAATCTCCTTTAGCTCTTTGTCGATGACATATTCCTTTTCCTCGTATCGAATGACCATGCGAATGTTTCGAATCCAGTCACTGAAATTTGACCCATCGAAAATAACCCTCCCACATAAGTTCTTGAGGGAGAAAGAGCCGGAAGAGTTTGAGTTTGAAGCGTTGTTTAAGGTAGACATCTGAAAAGAAAGACAAGTTTCATTAGATAGAAATTCCTTAATATAACACCCAAATGAAATATTAAGGCTAGGACCCAAACACAATAATTCACAACTTAGAAAAGGGATGCCGTAATCTAATTGCAAATTATTCGAAGGGCGGTAAATGACAATTTACCAATTTTCACCACCAAAACCAAAATTTAAAAGAATTAAGTTTTATGAAAATCCTAGATCTTTATGATTCATTGAACCTTTTCAATGGCATGTTTAATCTCGATTATGCCCTTCAAGTTTGTGACTGGGATACTGAGGATCACAAACAAGGTGTGAATAGCCATGCAAATGTGTTTGGTACTCTCGATGTCATTTATCACCTAATCAATGTGTCGGTTAACCACACACGCTCCATTGATCTATAACAAACATCGAGCTACCCTTTGCCTCCCTTGTTAGTCCAAATTAGTATGCTGGTAAACCACACACGCTCCACTAACGACTTGGCAATGTGCAAAGTGCAATTTCATAGAATAGCATCATTTTCACATTTTTCCTAAAGTAACTAAGATTGGGAATTTATGAAAAACACTTCATTACTTTTTTAATTATAATTATACTTTTTAATGAGAATTAATGTCCTATCCTACCCGTTCGGCTAACGACCCTCCACTAGTCAAGGGAGCGGTGGGTGAGAGTGGACACCCATTCAATCACCATTTTATAGGCAATTTCCTTATACCCCCTTATAGACCAGCTTCGTGAATGAGGCCTACTAACGGTAAGACTGACTGTCTTATACATATATATAAGTATTAAGCTTTTAATATTATAATAGTATAAGGGTTGAATTTTACACTTTTAAAACTCTAGGGTTTAGAATGTAAATATTTCAGAATTAAAACCTTTTAATCAATTTTTAAATTTCAAAACTTGAGGGTAAAATTTGAAACTTTTCAAAACTCTTGGATCAATTTGAAAACAATTAAATTAATCATATAATTAACTATATCACAAAATTGACCTAATCTCATTTCATATAGCAAGATGATTCATATCAAATTCTACATATAATTAGTTTTTCACAAAATCAAGTAATTATCTTAAAATTTGACAATCATCATACAATTAGATGATGATAATCATTACCTTATAAGAAAAATCGAATTTTAACATTCAAAGCAGTTTGTGGTAATGATCCTAATCCAAAACTGGCCAAAAACTGGAAGAATCTGCCAACAGATGATGCAACTCATCGAGTTCATGGCATGGACTCGTCGAGTTGGACCAACTCGTCGAGTCCAGCAGTCAGAGGCCAAATATGAAAATTTTCCACCTTTGAAAACAATACAATTGCATCAATATAACAGAAAACACCATAGGCTCAGATACCACTGAAGGGTTTTGAGCACTATAACAATCCTATGGTGCACATACAACCCTAAATGCTTTGGATCTAAGTTTTCTCAAGATATACATGCAATTTCATTTTATCCAAAGCATAAACCCTAGATAGCATGAAATTAGAGATATACAACATAAAAACTAGTTAAATGAATACCTCTTTGTTGTAGCTTGTAGTTCTTGGCCTTTCAAGAGCTTAGTACCTCAAATGTGATACCTCTAATAAGTTAAAAACACCAAAAGCAAAAGGAGGATAGTGAGAGAGAGGCTAGGAGGCACCAAAATCGGCTAGGGTTTCAATTTGGAATACTTGGCCAATTTTAGGGGTGCTAGGGGTTACTTTTATAGTGTCGAATTCCTAGGGTTTCTTACATGTAAACCCTAATTCATCATGACTTTTCACATTTGATAGGCCCTTTGGACTAAACTTTCATGAACTTTCATATAGATTTAGTCCATCCCTAATCAACATGGATCATTAGCCCAAACTATAAGTATTACTGATTTACCTAATCAGTCCCCGTCAATTTAATCAGTCTCTTTTGATCACTAAATTAATTCCAAATTAATTCTTGATCAATACCAGTTAAATAATATGATTTCTCAATTAATATATTATTCATATAATATATTAATAAATCACAAATAATCTCTTTTTCAAATATCCATCCTATCAAATTGCTCCGGTGAAGGCAACCCAAAAGGACAATGCTATAATCGGGTCAAATACATACCAATTATAATTATGGACTTAGACACCTAATCCAACAGCATAAACCTATAAAAACTCTAAAAATGTAATAAAAATACATTGAGATATCTATTTTTTTATGACTTTACTAGCCTAAAAATCGAAATATTTTATTGAAATTGTTTTTTTTAAATTAACTTTTTGTTTTAATTTTTTTTCAACGAATTGTTATAAAAAACTCTGATTTTTAAGTTTGTAAAGTAAAAAACACAATGATACCTCAAAATATTTTTTCCCTGTGTATTTTTATTGATTTTCTATGTTTTTTGGGTTTCCAAAGTATATGCACTTTCTACTGATGTTTTCTGTATATGTGTGTGTCCCTTTATATATATATATATATATATATATATATATATATATATATATATCTAGTATTTTTACATCAGTCTTCTTTCTGGAAAATATTTTTTGAATTTTTTATATTCTCTCCATGTATAAATATACTTTATTAACCTCATACATGAATAACAAAATACAAAATCGTGAAAAAAAAATATTTATAGTCATCAAAATAGAGTTTTATGGAACACAAAACCTTCAAGCGACCACAGACACAAGGGGTTTAGTTCAAAAACAAACTTTTGAATGTGCAGATTTTGTGTATAGCAATTAACGAAACTCAATAATAAACTAAATAAACAGTTGTTAATGAAAAACATAGCGGTACAGTTAAAAAAACTCTAGATAACAGTTAAAATCTAATATTATTCAATTCAAATCATTCAATAAATGTCCTGGTTTCTAAAACAGATAAAAAAAAATGAAAAATACTAGTGAAAATGTGAAAATACAAGGGATTTAAGTTCAAAAAAAACATGTGTTGTGTCGTTTTTTATATTTCCACGAAGTTTATGTTGTCGTGAACTCATTTGTAGAAGACAGTGTTGATTATATTTCCACGAAGTTTATGTTGCCGTGAACTCATTTTTATATTTCCACGAAGTTCATGGGTTTTCACATCAGAACCGTTAGAGAGAGAATTTATGGGGAATAAGAAGTATGACAATATGATACTGAATGATGGTGTGGATACGATTGAAACAGTTATCGATTATTTGTCTATAATACACGCATGTCTTTTTTAATGTTTCATGTTTGCATCTGCACTTTTAGTTATTTACAAAATTATCGTCTTGTTAAATTAAAGGTTAAAATTATTTTATCGTGTTGTGATTGATAATTGTTCTCGTTTGAACGGCCATAAAAATACATAAAGAAAAACGCTTTGACATATCTTTTTTTTTTACTTTAGAAATAAAAAAAACCGCATATGTAGCTACATTTTTGTTGAAAACAAATTTTTTAAAAAGAAAGATTTTTTTAGATCTTTTTTTATTTTAAATTTTTTTCAGTAAAATTATATATATATATATATATATATATATATATATATATATATATATATATATATATATATATATATATATATATATATATATGTGATTTTAATGTTTATAAAGTCCAAAAGAAGATTAGTTATCTCAAAGTATTGTTTTTTTATATATTTCTATTAATTTTCTAGTTTGAGTGTTTGCAAAGGTGTCCTCATTTTCTATTAATCTTTTCCATATATATATATATATATATATATATATATATATATATATATATATATATATATATATATATATATATATATAAAAGGAATGGTTAAAATGAGAACCAAAAAGGATTACCAAGAACCAATTTTTTGAACTTTGTCATTAAGAATGTTTTTGTCATTCTAACATTTTGGACATTCAACCCACAAATCATAGCCTTTTAATCGAAAGAAATGCATATTATGAATTTTTAAAATCTCGTTTTTTGTGTTTTTTAGTGAAAAAAGGCAAAAAAAATGTCATTTTCATGTTTAAACTAACACATATTCACATTTAAAATATTATATTCATAGTTTAATCAAATTATTAATTTAATCATTCACAATTTATAACAAAATTCATAACTTACTATAATATATTCATAACTTAGTTCATTATGTTCACATTGTAGTGAAAGTGCACTCATGGTTTAATAAAGAAAATGTGAAGCTTAATAATATAAGTTCTCAGATTATTACACGATATTCATGAGATCAAATAATACATTCACATATTATTACACAATGTTTTTAGATCAAATCAATCATTCATAATATTTATTCAACTCATATCAAATTATTACAGAAAGAATATACAACTTCACTAGTTAATACAAACAAAATATGCTTTCATAGCCTTGGGTAAAAATCAAATTATTATAGAAAAAACCACCGCCGACCACAACTTAATAACTCATTTCAATTTATTATAGAAAGAATCACCGCCGACCACCATCAAATACACCATACACACACAAGATCTAACCTAAAAATGTGCAAACACCTCAGATATGATGTCGATTAAGTGATGTATTACCACAGATAAGAGAGACATAGATGGAGACGAGTTGGAGAGGAGGAGGTAGTGGCGTATAACATATATGTTTCAAATCTAGCAAACATTTCATCGGTGATGGAACATATTAGAGAAGAAAACAAGTTCAAGAGTTCCGGAACAAAACGAGTTCAAGATTAGCACATATAGGTTGCGATGATGATTACGATTTTTGATTTTTGATGCTCTTACAATGACACGAAAGGTAGGAGAACAGATATGATGTAGATCCAACGATGGAACGATGAAATAGAAAGAAAAACCTTTGTAAAATAATACCAAATTCTCATATCTACATCAGGTCTCACCATGTCTGAATGAACATAGAAGAAGTCTCCAGTGGTGTTGCAGTTGCCGACGTTGTTGGTGGTTAGCGAAGTAGGTTGCGGTCGCCTTGTTTTTTCAGTTCCAAAATCACAATAGTGAAGGGATGTGGAGATAGTAGGGTAGCGACGACGGAGGGAGGAGACGGAGGTTGGGTTGACGACAATGGATGTGATTGCATCAACGACGATGCCTGCAGGTGGTGGTGGTGGTGTTGGTGGTGTTAGGATTTATGTGTTCTTGAAGCATGGTAAGAGAGTTTGAGAATTTAAATGTCTTTGAATGATCATATATGATTTTTGAGTTAGGGTGTTAAGGTTTTGATGTTAAAGGAGTCTAGTTATGTAAAATTATTATCATGCCCTAGTTTTATAATTTAAAAAAAAATGGTTTCTAAATGGTTCATAGTTCTCATTATATATATATATATATATATATATATATATATATATATATATATATATATAGGGTGACGTTCAATAGAGAACCATAATTAACCAAAGAACCAATCGTGAGCGTCGGAAATCATAACGATCAACGGTCAAGGAAATAGATGTACACTTTACATTGGACGCACACACACCGGATTATACCATAAAATCCACCATTTACAAAAAAAACCCACCACTTTTTTTCGTTTAAAATTTTTTTTAGGCCATGTTTTTTATCAAAAAAAAAAACCGAGTATACCGTTGTTCACGATTTTTCGTCTTCTTTCCATAGAGATCCATGATGATATATAAAAAACGAACTTTTTTTTTTCGAAAAAAACCCACTTAATTTTCGTTGATGAAAAAAATTAAGGTCTATTTTTTATAGAAAAAAATTTAATAAATATATATCAAAATTCATATTTTTTGTACTTTTTAAACATAGATTCATATTCATGTTAAAAAAAATACGATATTTCAGTTCAAATTCACATTGTGAACCTGTTCAGATTCATATTATAAACATGTTCAGATTCATATTGTGAACCTCCTCAGATTCACAGTGTGCATAATAATAAGTCAGATTCACAGTGTGAATCTGAACTGATCGGAGCTTTTTCACATTGTGAATGTTAAAATTTGAAATATTTACAGTTTAGATTCACAGTGTGAATCTACACTGATTGAGGTTTTTTTTTTTTTTTTTTGTGAACCTTCTTAGATTCACAGTGTGCATAATAGTAATTCAGATTCACAATGTGAATCTGAACTGTTCGAGATTTTTCATATTGTGAATGTTAAAAATTAAAATATTTACAGTTTAGATTCACAGTGTGAATCTACACTGTTTGAGGTTTTTTTTTTTTTTTTTTTTTTTTTTAAATCGGTGTTGTTGTTTATTAATAGAGTACAAAAAATTAATATTTTTGGTATAATTAGTTTTTTTTTATAAAAATAAACTTAAATATTGAAAAAACTAAGAAAATCAAGTGGATTTTTTCGAAAAAAAAAGTTCGTTTTGTA